>NC_041395.2:66787134-67387134 GCF_900747795.2 Erpetoichthys calabaricus
TTATTGTAAAGATGGATATCTGTTAGTAAGTTAGTACGCTTCTATACCTGCTTTTACGTAATTTCATTTGCTAAAAGACATGCGCACTACTAAAACTGATGTCTCATAATGATGATATGCCAGCATGTTTGCAAAGCCTTTGGAAAAAAAACTAAGCAGTATGCAGTCTGTAGAAATCATGGAAAGAAAGTTTGGTGAGTTTATTTTGAATTTGCCCTGTTGTTAAGGAGTTCGGTTACTTTCAGCTGCAAAGCGTATGGCACGTTAAGCGCATAAAAACAAAAGCATTTCGAAAAAATTGGAAAATTTGTCTCTCGGCCCTCAAAGTCCTGAAATCAAATTTCAAATTCACAGTGAAGGATAGCGATCTGAGCAGCATGTCTGGCAAAGTACGGGAATAATCCATTTCTATGGATCTGCTTTTAACCTGCACACATTTACATTTGTAAAACGGCGCTCTTTATGCTAATGTATGCATAGGGCCACAGTGACACCCGAAGTTCCGCTTTCAGGGTGCTGCTACCAACTTTACCCATCCTTGATAAAATCACCCTGCGCAAACTCGCATTCTTTAAAAATGAGCATCCAGGACAACGGCAATCAATCAGCTAAAACACAGACAATTATTACCCTGCAGACAATCCCTGTTCCTATGGTAAAAGCTCGCTACTGTACTACGCATACCCCAGCAAACTGCAGCATCATTTTGTAAAGAGCACCTCACGAGGGACGGAATATTAAAATACTTCTAAAAGTATCCCGCGGGCTGTTTGCACCTGTGCCACAGGTCATACTTTGCCCACCCCGATATTACGAGGCGGTGCTTTCATCGTTACCATGAGAAATTTATGACGCGGTAGTGATGGGTCAGGTGTCTGACAGTGGCAGAGCATTATCCAGTTGCTTTCTTTTCTCTTTGGTTATTGCATTTGTTGAAACATTTTGAAAAAGTTACACTAAAAATTATCTAGTATCAAGGTGCAGGTTATTTCATGAAAAAAAGAAATTACCTTTGGAAGCTTTGCAACATTTTTGGCTTTCTTCCTCGTTTTTCGTGGTTCTGCTTCACTAGAGCAACTTTGTTTCATTTTCTAGTCATTAACGTGTTTGGTTTGTAGAACATACTGGTACGTAATTGACCCTGATACACTACAAGCCTGTTTTCTTATCCATGTTGTAAGTTTACTCTTTCAGACTTCACTCCCCAAGTGTGGCAGTAACATGGAATAGTCCATTGTAGTCTGGACTGAACGGGGGAGCCCCATGTTGACAGAAGGTCATTGAAAGTAACAGCTATAACCGTAAGTTTAATATGTTTGAAATTAAAAATATATATATATATATAAATACATTTTATCATGGGGCCCTGAGCTACTTTGGGGCCCTGGCACTTGCCTGTCCTTGCCTAATGGTTAAGTCCACCCCTGCTTTCTAAGAATGCACGAATTATATAACAATTGTTTCATACAGTATATGGCATAATATTATTATAACTTGCCTGGAATTAATGCTGTTGACTGTCCTCTTAAAACAATTTAACAAGTCACTCATCTGCTTCTGATTGGTTAAAGACTTCCCTCTAGGACAAAACAGAATCAATATATTAAGGTACTTCATTTACTTATGAACACTTTACAAAGCAACGAAAAACACATTCTGAGAGAGCTTTACACAAGCAGCACTGCTCTACGTTCACAAACATGAGTTGCTTATTCGCAGAATGCTTCTCATTAATGACGAGACTCGCTGCTCCCACACAACTTCCACTGTGCACTTAACCGAGTTGTTTGAAATTTTGTATTATTTTTTTAACGTTTGCTTTTACAATGATGATCGTGAAAGGAATAAACGGTTTTATCATACATACTATTTCATGGGTTGTGCGAGACCGTTGATTCATTTTGCAACGGGGAGTAGAGATGGGACAAAATTGAACTATGCCGGTTCCTGAGAAAATGTATTGAAATATTGAAACTACATAGAGCTGCAATGGTGGGTGTATATATATATATATATATATATATATATATATATATATATATATATATATATATATATATATATATAAAATAAGCTGCATTCGCCTAGTCCACACTGCCCAAACTGTGCTTCCCGTATACTCCACACTATTGCTAAATTCATTACACATACTGAGAAAGCACCACAGACAGAACCAAATACTTCTAAGTGGTTTTCCGTCATAATTAAGTTTAGGGAGGCTTCTGGAAACGTAGAAAACGCGACACCTGTTTAAAGAATCCTCTCCCCTGCTCATAATCCCGATTTTCATGGTTTATAGTATAAGTGAACAATAAAAGTTTGCTTTTGCACCCTTGGTGTTGTTATTTTACTTACGTGGGCTATTTCACTTACTTCAACATCTCCCAAATATTACCACTGGATTTCAACTTAGGACAAAGCGATTTAAATAATTTAAAGTCTCCTGGTTAATATTTTAAGACTGACCTCATTCATGTTTCCATATTTATATGTATAATTTATAGACTACCTTTAAAAGCGTTTTTAAAAATCATCTTAAGTCTTAAATAATTTTATTAACTTTTCCCTTACTCTTTAGATCCTCTTTTTTCACTGTACTGTGACACACGCTGTGTACCTCGCCTCAGTGCTTTAAAAAGTAAAAACAGGAGGGGGTCAGAACTGTTGGACAAAGACTACTGAATTTGAACAATGGCCTCCATTCTGCCTCAATACCCAAACCGAGAGAGCAAAACCCAGGCTCCGTAACCAGCAACACAGCTTCCAGCTAAACGCACCAACAACTTCCAAACATAAAAAGAAGCACAGAAAAAAGTTCTGTTTGTTAAATATATGTATATTTTTCTTTTTCCTATTCATTTCTGTGGTATCAGCCATGCCTCCACTCCTGCACACCGAGTTTTACTGTATTAGTGGAGGAGATATATGGAGCTGGTGAAATAAAAAAAGTAATCTCTTCGTTATAAATATCTAGCAGTAATTGTGTTACTGGTATGAGTTGTTAGAGGTTGTAAAAAGATACAACATCTCAGTGGGAGGCTCAATTGCAAAAGACAATTGCAATAAAGAACCTATTCAAGGGGTTTGCTTAAAAGAAGGGGCAACGATGAAATAGTCACAGCCTTCATTATTAAAAAAAAAGTATAATTCGTGATTGGTGCAATGCATTTTAATGGTTACGATTCTATATGATCCTCAGTAACACCGACAATAAGATATAACACAGATAATTAATTACCGAGTGTATGTGAAAGTTCAAGTATTATTTTAACATATTTTATTAATAAGTGATACAACAGAGAAATTAAACAACAGACTTTCCTTGCACTACAGAAATAGGTTAATGACAAACAGAATAATATCTCAATTTGTTGGAGCCATTTCAATTGGGTTTTGTGTTTAATAGTTATATTATGGCGAATGCATATTATACATTTACATGTATAGTGCACGCGAACTGGAAAATGATCAAGTTTTAGTTGCTGCAAATTATTAAACAAAACAAAAACAAAACAAAAAAAAATCAATGTGTAGTTGGTGGCCACCCGGAAGCAATAATAAAAATTAATACGCACTGAGAAGAGTTTGTAAGTAAAATACGCTGACTTCGTATATAAGATTCTCGTTACGTGGCTGTATATATGTTAGGGTTAATAATTAATTTACAACTCAAAACACCGGTCGTATTCTTTGATGTTACTTTCAGCACCAATCTGCATTTCTATTTTATCTTGGCTAATATGCAACTTCATTCAGCTTAAAACAACATGCTTTTTCGGGCCTGATAATTTACAACATCCTTCAAAATACGGCAGTACGGTAACTCGGCCCTATTTATTTACAAACCATATTTAAATACATTGCTTATTTGTGTGTGCTTTTTTTACAGTATGAGTAAGCTATTTTTTAAATACTTCATCAAACCGATATTTTGTTAAACTGTAATACACATTGCTCGATTTCATTTTGTTAAATACAGATAGGGATAGAAAGAGAAGATGGAAGAAACTTCAAACTACTGCATATTGCATAAAATCTGGACCGTAAAAATAAACCAAAAGAGCCAAAACAATTTTAATACACTTTCGCACTTCGCGCTTCAAATACATAAATATTTACAAGTCGCAAAGACTACATATAATAAACACAAAACGCACAGCATTAAAAAGTTAAACGAGTTCAGTTGGAGCCACTTCTAGCTGTTACTTAAAAAGAGAACAATAAAATACACTTTCATGTGTTATGTTTTAATTAAATTATGTTAACAGATGAAGTTATATATTTTTTCACGATCACAAACACGGATATTCATATTAATTTTAAGTTTGGTTAAAAATGCATTGATGCATATTTTAGAGTCATGGTGCAACTCCTACTCATTTTTAATTCAGCAGCTGTAATAAGACGGACAAATGTCTGGATGGTTCCTTATTTTCCCTGTGATCTATAAAGAGTGCACGTTATAAAATATTTTATTTCTACAGCAATATGATTATAGAATTTCTTTGGTAACGTATTTTCTTATTATTAACGCAGAGAATGCGGTGAATAAATTGTAAGAAGTTCACGGTGCAGTTTGTGTGGAAGCGCTTCGCTGAATAGCGTGCCAGCCTGATTCATTCTGACATTCTTCCTCATCGGGTCATTGCTTCTCCATACTCTTTACTGATCACTGACTTGGCCTAATGTGACTTTTTCCTCTTTCTTGTCATAAATAAGCATTAAACTGTATGAAAACACTGAGAAATTAGAGCTTTAGACGCATTTAAAAGTGTATAGAGCAAGTGCTAAAAGGTCTCCCTGTAGCTGTATTTAACTTACTGTACAGAGTAGAAAACTTGCAGGCTATGAAATTAACATCAAGAGTATTCCCATATTGTGCATTTTTTAGATGCATACAAGTAAGCATAGTTAAATAATTTTCAGCTGCGAGGTATTAGATTATTTGTGGAGCTAGGTCACAGTTCTTTATAGTTGAGCATCCTTCTGTTTTCCTCAGCTTGAGTATATTCACCGCTACACATAAAGCAACGGTGCTAAGAAACATTCAAGTGCTTATTATTATATTTATATGACTTCTTTCACTAAACTCGACATAACGTAAAAGTAAAACAGATCAACACATTTATGCAGTAGTCAAAAAATAAAGAATTTGAGGTGTCTGCAGTTGTTTGTACTCACCTTTATGCGGCATTGTGCAAGGCTGTCAAAGCTCCTGTCAATAGTTTTTAAAAAGTGGACTGAAATGACGACTTTCTTGAAAAAGTTGGCAATAAAATAATTATTTCCCCCGTTATCCTGTGCAGAAGATGAAATCCCTGTGAAGGAGACAGAGATTGACAATAAAGTGGGATGTCAGGGTCTGTGTTGAAGCACAAAATGTGTGTCTGCATGTGTGTGCGTGTCAGTGTTTCAGGGGGAGAGACAGAGAGAGAGAGAGAGAGAGAGAGAGAGGGAGGGAGGGAGAGAGAGAGAGAGCAAGCGAGAGAGAGAGAGAGAGAGAGAGGGAGGGAGAGAGAGAGAGAAGTAAAGAAAGAGAGCACACCTATGCTGATTGGTGATAGTACAAGTGTATTAATGTATGTGTTCCTAGTCTGCGCCTCGCCTCCACGGTTCTTCACTGGCCCATTAGTAAAGCCTGACCTCTGTCATCATCTTCCAGCAAAACACTTCCTCCTGCGCCTTTGCCAGAGCGGGAAATGCGGCTGAGCCAGAGCAGAAACCCACTAATCACTCCGCACATGCAAATACACTCCTCTCTCACACACACAAAATATTGCCTCACGCGAAGCAAAGGGGTTGCCTCGGAGCTGCCGATTGGATGTCTAGGTCCTTCTCACCGGCTCATTATGTGAACATGAATGTAGTTGTTTTTCCATGCTGCTGTAGCTTTAACTTCGTACCCTCTCTCTAAGCACGAATGGGTTTCACTAAAATCAACGTATTTTCCGCTCAATAACTTTGCTTGAAGGGTTGAACTATAAACGCAACAACGGAGTACGCTCACATTATTTTACAATTCTGCCGAAAATCGCTTGTAGTTGTAAAGAAATGCGACGAGTTAAAAAAATCACAAAGCTGCATTCTCTTTCTTCTCTATTTATAAAAAGTTTTTAGAATTAAAGATGCGTCTTTTGTAAATTGCATCACACTAGAGATTACAATATTTTTGTGAGGACAACCTATAGACATATTAACAGGTGTCTTGGCTGTTTCTACCAAGAGCACTTCAGCGTGTGTCTCTAGCAAACCGATAAAGAGAGCCATCCTCTTGAGCGTGGTGGATGAAAAAAGGGGGGAAAACTATTTACTTTGTGTATTAAGTGCTTTCGCTAACAGCCTCTAAAGTGCACTTATTAAAACAATTGCAAACTTTATCCACGTGCCATTTGTTGACTCAGCTTTTAATACCTTTGTGTGTATGTGTGTGCGTCCAGCGACAGGCAAACGTTAAAGCAAAATTGAATAATGGGTATCTAAAAGGTCCCCCCTTGGAACAACTCCGCTTGCGATCTTAAAACAAGCTCTATTAATTTTAATTGATAATTTCCACGAAGCAGCGCCGCTTCTGTAGCTGCCAGAAAATAACAGTGAAAGTAAGTAAATGACTTTGCAGCCATGACCACACACCAGAGCTACCTTTGTTAAACGCATGACTATTAACGCACACCTCAGTAAACTCCAAAGCTACCCCTCAGCGTCTGCATTTGAGGTTACACTGGGAGCACCAGTCTTAGCTGAGGGTGTTCCAATCATTTATTCCAATGGATCAGAGAGCGCGCGTTCGAGGGAGAGATAGAGAGAGAGAGAGAGAGAGAGAGAGAGAGAGAGAGAGAGAGAGAGAGAGACAGACGGAGAGAGAGAGAGAGAGAGAGAGAGCGAGAATGAAAAACGAAGATAAAACCAAACCAAGAAGCAGGAAAAAAGTGCTGCAACGCGCAAAGAATAAAATGAAGTCGTGGATGTATACACTTGACTTCCTTTGACATGTGAAAAGTGCTAAAAGTCAGAGCTCATCAATAAAGTATCTTGAAAGTGAATAAGAGTCCTGACAACCATTGCATTCCTAACTAAAGTACAATGCGGAGACAAACGACACTGCCAGAAAGTTTGCATCTCAGTGAAAGGACGCCTCAATAGGAACTGGATAATGAGGTGCCCAGACCGTCATGCACTGTCATCCCGAGTCTTGCAGAAAGGCTTGCCACTTCTTCTGGTTTTATTTTATTTATTTATTTTAATTTCTTCACTTTGATTTTTTTCTTCCTCTGTACACGTTTTCCAGAATTGTATGGGTGAACCTTTCTCACATTTTACTACACAGGACAAGTGCGACTGCTTTCAATTTTTTAACCCGAAACGAAGACTTTGGATTTTTTTTTTCCCAGAGGACATCATCAATAATTCTAACTGGATGTACAGTTACGTTTTCGGAAACTTCCTCAACCTGGAGGCATTCTTATTATAATCAATATTCTCCATCAGTATTCTTAGTGGTATCTATCTATCTATCTATCTATCTATCTATCTATCTATCTATCTATCTATCTATCTATCTATCTATCTATCGTTAGGAGAACAGTAATTAATAAGTCTGTGACAAATGAAAAATAATCAGCAAACGAAACTCATTCAGTATAATTAAACGTTTACGCAAAATCGGCATTGCAGTGTTTTTTTTTTTTACTGAATTGTGAGATGCAAATATTCGAATTAGAGAAGTGTCTTTTTAAATAGGTAAATGTGCTGGATCGGTTTATTTACGAACGTCTTTATTTTTGCTAAATTACATCTAATTTATGTTATTTTCTTGATCATTAAAAATACAAAAGTTGTTTCACTTTTTAAAACATTTTTCTATGTTCATATAGACTTAGTGACTCTACAAATAGTACTGTGTACTTGTGCCAAAACTTATTAGGTAATCTGTTTATCCTTTAATGACTTTTTAAAATCCCTAAAGCCATTATGAGAAAAGGAAAGAAAGAAATAATAACAAGCACACGGTTCACTGCTAGGTCTTCAGCGCGTAGTTGAACTTTATAGAAAATATAACGAACAGAGGCTGAAAGGATCCGTCGCTTAAATCGCTGCGACGTTTTATTTCTGAAAACGTACAAACCATTTCCTAGATTTAGTTACTTCATTGAAGGAATCGGTCCCATTACAAGCAGATTTTTCTGGTGCGTATTAGAGCTCCAATAGATAAGTTCCCTTTTGAAAGCTGTAAATCCATAGTTGGTTTTCCAAATTCCGAAGAACCGTCTTTTTAACGTCACAATTTCAGACAAAGTCGTGGAAGGAAACTTGTTTCTAAATCAGTATGATAAACACGACAAACGTCTTCGAAACGGCAATAAAATTAATCGTTTGTTAGTCCCTCTAAAGGAGAAACTTCGTCACCTCTCCAGGCTACGGCTGCGATTTTACAGTCTATCAATTAGCCCAATTCGGATTAGCACCAAGTAATGCGGGGCCTTTAAAAGAAACCCTAATCTTGTCGCTATTTTCCCCGGGGCAAAGTGGTCTTTGTGCCCCTGTTAAAAAAAAAAATCATAAGGGGAGGGGTGTGCAGAATACAGATGACGTCATTCTTGGAGAGAGAAAGGTCTATTAGAAAACATCAACAAAAGAGACTTGGAGCTTTGGCTGCCATTGATTTACAGAGTATGAAGGAAAGAGGACCTAAAGAGCCAATGAGGGAGACCAGGGAAAGCTTTATCATCTCAATAATTCTCTAATTGCAGGGCGGGCTATACTCTGTGTGTGTGTGTGTGTGTGTGTGCGTGTGTGTGTGTACGCGTGTGTTTAGGTGGTGTGTATGGAGAGGTGTTGAAGGCTGTTAAATTGGCGTTACCTTCAGTACATGTTGATATGCTTACTTATGCATATTTATGTCATTCTAAAAGATAGATTAATTACATTCAGTGGGTTCTTTCAAATGCGACAAGAATGAAAGACACACCAAAGGAATATGCACCTGCTAGAAAACTTTAAATCAGTGAACTCAAGCGAACTTTAGTTTAGAAAGGGCCTGCTGCTGCACAGACGCCATTTTAACAAAAAACAACTTTGGCAACGTCTGCAAAGTAAATACAGTACTATATTTCTACTTCTCTGCGTCCTGCTCACTGTAGAGTTTGAACGAAAATAGAAGATGCTGGCCAATCGCAGTACACTGCAGACGTCAGTGGATTTAAAGTGATTTTCATAAAAAAAAACAAAAAAAAAACAAAGTGGTTAACTGCCAGTACGAATGAACGAGTCGTAAACACATTCAAGGAAAAAAGCATTTCTTCAACTCGAACGGTGTAATGTATTAAATTTCACGTCCAGTTTTAACATGTTTTTATTGTTTTACACTATATAATTATAATTTGAATGTCGTTACACTAAAAGCAAAAAAAAAAAAAAAACATTTTCCATAAATTATTAAATTCTTAATTTCACTTAAATTGTAAAAAAAAAATAATAATAATGGATAAAAATAAACACACTTGCAACTGACGTTTTATATGAATTGTTCTAAATAAACAAACAAATAAGTATTCATAAGGACACGGCAGGCCGCAGGCAACCTGATTATTTGCACACGTGTTTCTCTTCTTTGACAAATTCCCACCGGCACCTTTACTTTAAAGTGGAGAATAATTCAAAATGCTGCACTTCACAGATATCACAGCACCACAGCAAATATACAAACAAAGGTAATGTATTTCAAATCCACGTGTTTTAAGATTTTTTTTAACCTTTACAATCATTCCCTAAGGCTTATTTAGAGCAGTTTCTATAAATGTCATTTTCTGCACCTTTTAAATATGTAGAAAAATGCTCTAAGTCCAGTTGTCCAGTCTTTTCCAAAATATAAAGAAATACACCGTTCATGACATGTTAGTTTATAATGTCCATGCCTTGGGGACAGGTAATGCCTCGTTCTATATTTAAACGTTGCGCCGTCTGTGGAGAAGTACATCGCCGGGAATACGTTTAACACCGGCACTTTTCTTATCTGTTATGATGCTCGTTCTTTAAATTGTGTGCCTTTAGAGTTTAACTCGGCATTTTAAAATCCTCGTGTACGGAAAAAAAAAGATATTAAAACAGTTATGCAGTCAGCTTTAATGCTATTGATTGAAACAATCAGTCATAAGCCCATGACGACAATCTGTTACTCAAACCACGAAGGAGAATTTTAATGAATTTTATTCGCACCTGGAGAATACAGGCCTGTGCAATGAGTGAAATCATTGAACTCGCAGCTTAGGAACATGCGCGTACACAAGCTCAGTATATGCAGGACATGAAACAGGCTACTGTAAATAAAATATTGATACACAGTGATATCTCCGTATACAATAAAGCATTATTTTATGCGTTCTGCAAAGTGGCTGTATCTAAAAGAAAACTGTACTTTTTAAATCATAAAATCAAAATTATCTATCTATCTATCTATCTATCTATCTATCTATCTATCTATCTATCTATCTATCTATCTATCTATCTATCTATCTATCTATCTATCTATCTATCTATCTATCTATGTAGTCTCTAATTTTAAACATTTGAGCTCTGCCTAGTGAAGTCATACGCAGGCAAAAGACGATCTGGTCAGTGATAATTGTGTCACAGCTTTTTTTCTCGGCATGACAGCTGGATAAACACAATCTCCAATAAACATCCCTAATTAGGGAGGTGGATCTGAAATGCAGAGTGTGTGATTTATTACGGAGGTATATTGTTTCTTTATCAATTTGTGTAATTGAATCTTTTTTTTTATTTAGCAAAAATACCGAATAGCTCTAAACTATACATTTATCCAGTTCAATATATTATTATTTTTTCAAATATAATTTTTAAAATTTGATATGATGTTGCTTTTGCTGCTAAGACTTTAGGAGTTACTTCGTAATATAAGCGTCTGATGACGTACGTTCACATTAAATACCAAAGAGATCCCACTTTTGACTTGCCTCGTATGCTATGCTATGCTATGCTATGTGACACTATATACTTGTTTGTATTTAGAAATTTTCAAGGTCTGTTTTGGGCTTCGCAAGTCAAACAAATAGAGATTTCTTTTATATTAGGATAAAGTAGCACAACTTCGATGAAGCCAATTATAACTTATTTTATTTGTCATCGTAATTAACATCATCAAGACATGACGCCAGTTACTGGCCATATGCTTTACAACCTTATTACATTTAATTTGATTACACCTTGGTGAATGTTTGTATTTCCACAAGGTTTTGAATTTTATATAATGTTAAAATTTCATCTACGTAAGTCTGAACATTTTAACAATCGCCCACCGAATATACTGCACGTTTCTTTTTGTTTTAATGCAAAAATAATTACATATTTGCTTTCCAAGTGTAACTCCTAAAAAGTTTCCAAAACCTCCGTCAATGAGGCAGAATCAAAAAGCACAATACTGTGACAGACAAGGAGAACGAACTACTATAATAGAAGACAACTTTCAGAAAAATCCAGTCAGTGATATATTTAGGAATGGGCTCGACTACTTTGACAGTATCCATAAACATATTGCCTAAAGCATGGCATGACTGATGTCTACAAGAAAGTCCTCAACACATGGATGAAAACAAGAGAGCTGCGCAAACAAAATTTAAGTACTTGTATTAAACGCTGAAGGTCACTGTAATAAACATAATTAGTTTACAATACTGAAAAGTATATTATTAACTGAATATACAATAACCAAATTTTAAAGATAAGCCTAAGAAACATAATGAACACTGACCTGATGGTTATGCACTGGTGATTCCAACACTCGTTTTATAAATGGTCGACAGTGGAAAAAAAAATCTGTATAGTTTAAAGCCCAGTTTTTAATATTTGGATCTGGCACAGAGTTTAAATGTCAATGAGAATAAAAAGAAGCCGCCTTGCAAAGCACTAACTTTCCCTTAATATCAGCAACAGCTCAAAGCTGATTGGGTAGTCGCACGGCTCGACGTCACATTTAACAGGACTTACTTTTTGCTAATAGGGAAGTTGAAACAATTGACGTTCAGGGCCTGTGTTTTTGTGAGTGTCTGCCTTCATATTTCTGTTTGAATGTGGATTTATATACGTGATGCATGTGTAAGCTTTGTGGTTTCTAAATATGCATGTCTTAGCACCCTGCAACTTCGATGGATTGTTGAAATGTAAGTTGGAAATTAGAGATCAAAAACTGAACGATATAAACACAATATGTATCATCCATACTGTATATGCATATATATGTGTGTGAGCGCGTGTCTGTGTGCTTTGTTTATATGAATCAGTGGAAATCGTATACGTTTCCAAGCAGAGATAGTTCCGAATTGTTCGATGTATTTACTGTGACAGTAAGATACCGGAAATAAATACTAAAAACCTAAATGTCGCAGTACAGTTGGGAAGTGATGTTTATCTGGTGTGAAACATTAGACATCAGCACTCGTAAAACAATTACTCGGGCAATTAGGTCCACCGCCTGTCCTGTGAATGAAAACAGTTACAGATAGCCTCTCTTACTCGTGTTTTCTTCAAGTATTTGATTATTAGACTTTCTTTCTTTCTTTCTTTCTTTCTTTCTTTCTTTCTTTCTTTCTTTCTTTCTTTCTTTCTTTCTTTCTTTCACATGCCCATTAATCTTGTTTTTAGTACTCTCAGTTCTACACGTTTGCAAACGAACTGGCAAAAATGATGTTTTTATGCAAATTTCTGTTATATTCAAACATTCAAGTCACAAAAAGATTAAAATAGATTTTAATTGTGGGACAGAAGTTACATTCAAATAGTCGAAATTACGCTTTACACATTGAATTTCTCCCAGTAAATCACTGGTACGTAATAGCACATATAATCTAACAATTTTTGTCCAGCATCCTATAATGACAATCGTCACTAACACCAGATAAACATTAATACACCGTCTGAACTCAAGAAAATGACGTTAATTTGTGTCTTTCTCCGCGAACTGAGATAGGAATAACTTAAACAAACATTCTGCCAAACTTATAAACAAATGTCTCCTGGCAAAGTCAATTTGCACACCATGCCGAATGAATGTACAGCACAGCTCTTGCAGGTTTCTCAGGAAGTGGTTTCACATTTCGTTGTTTTAAAAGGCAAGGTAGGAGAGAGGTCGTCAGAAAGGTGTTCGGTTGATTATTTAGAGTAACTACCATTAAGGGATTGCGAATCCCTGCAACGCAGCAGGGTTCTTGAAAGCAGCGCTGGAAACCTCACGGCTTCAGGGCCGCTTATCAGCCTGTCAATAAAATGAGATGGGATCCTCAAGCAAGACCAGGTGCTGCCCTTCCCTCTTTCCAAACTGCACTGCTCTCCAGAAACTGATCAGGCGGAAACTGAAATCTGCAGATCCAGGCATCCAGAGTAGCAACAACCCCCAACCCCCGCCCCACTTTTCACCCTCCGTCTGTGTTTGTGTGCAGAGGTGCAGAGATTTTTTAAATCGCGAATCTATTAAAAGAAATAAAATTAAGGTACGACAGAAATGCAGATTCACGGATTTGGATAAGAGGATAACTATCAAGATTTAATAGCTGATTCATGCATTTTGTACGTGTTAATTCACACTTCGTAATACACAATGTATTATATTTAATCTTATTAGTACT
Organism: Erpetoichthys calabaricus; assembly: GCF_900747795.2. Taxonomy (NCBI): domain Eukaryota; kingdom Metazoa; phylum Chordata; class Cladistia; order Polypteriformes; family Polypteridae; genus Erpetoichthys; species Erpetoichthys calabaricus. The sequence continues at coordinate 66,800,769 of NC_041395.2, forward strand.
TTGTGAATTGCTTACCTAAATATATTTTGTAAAATATAGATAGATAGATAGATAGATAGATAGATAGATAGATAGATAGATAGATAGATAGATACTCCTAAGATATATTGACTAAGTTAATGAAATTGCAAAGTGTTATGGCCGATAATGGTTTCCATACTTTGTTTATAATATTTTATGCAGTGTTACAATGGTGTCCAACAACGTCTTACTATATACTTTGATTAGGTTGTTAAAGATTTCCAAATTACAAAGAAATAAAATATTTTTAAAAAATTAAATTGAATTCATTTTAACTGAACATCCTCAAAGGAAACCTTGTAATGATCGCTTTTTATTCTTTAGTCAAATAGCATCACTGAACAATGTATCAACACTGTAATGAATTTCTTTTGCAAAACGTTAAAAAATCTTGCACCACGATAACAGAAAAAAGTTGCTTTAAAGTAGATTAGAAAGTGAAAAGATGTTGATCTTAAAGTTTGTGTTTGTTTGGCTAATTGGTAATATGGATGAAATGAGAACAGTGTTTAACTAAAGTGTAATCATAGTAATAATAAACCATTTTATTTATAAAGCGCCTTTCTCATGAGCAAAGCATTTTACAGATCAATTGCAAAATCTTTTATAACCGAAGCACAGTAATTTTTAGTAAGTGCATTTTTACACTGTACGTAAATACAGTTTTTATTTTAATCTCTCGGAAACACTACGGAAATCAGAGAACAGAACAAAAATTCTGCCTTTTTGCAATGATTTCGGAAGGGAAATTGAGCAGAGGCAATTTTTTCAACAATTTAATCTATGAAATCTAATTGTGTTAAACCCAATGTTTTTCATTGAAACATTTTAAACCCAGAGATAGTCTATGGCTTTATTTGATTGGTTGATACCATGTATCACATTATTTTACCAGTTTCTCAGTTTCTTATAGGTTGTAATTTGAGTATATTTAAGTACTGATTTCTAACAGCACTTAGGTGGTAAGTATGAATTCAGTATTAAGCTTACCAAGACACACCACAGTGCAGCTCAAGGGGGTTTTGCAAACAGCGCATTAAAACGGATAGTCCTCTTGCAGAACTTGAAGCCCCGGTCCACGTGTTCACTTTTTCATTATCACGCTACCAATTGGACATTACTGTATTAGCATAAAAGACAAGGCAGTCACGTAATCCAGTCAGTAACATAGAATAAAATGTTTTTCCTACCTAAAATTATTGCTTAATATTTTCTCCTGTGAAATATTTTAATAAGCTTCGCTCCATATAGTGTTTGATTTGTTTCTCCCCCTCATTCCTGTTTCGGGCCTAGACATTAACTGAATTCCCTGGGGGTGATTGGAGGCAATTTGCTCAAAGTAGACAGGCACGTCCTGGATGTTAGAAACTCACTTTTGCTCAACGTGACAAGGCTGAGTTCGATCTTCAATTGTATTTGAAAGCGCAATGAGCGGAAATATCTTCCATCATTAAGCCCCCCTCTCCTTTAGCAAAATAACAAGATACTTTGATTTGCACACATATACACGCAAAAAAAAAACCAAAAAAAAAAAAAACAACACCTCCTTTAGTAAAACTTACTACTACATGATGCTTAGAGATTTAAACGACGGTACTCCCCCAGTACAGCGAAGAGTGCTGTGCTCACTTGGTACTTCAAATCCAGAATAAGAACTGAGCTGTAACAAGGGGATTTGCACTTGCTCTGTGACCCTTATAATTGGATTAAATATAGACGGGGACGCATAAAAATACCAAGATTGACACCTGCCAACTGGACTTCCTTATGATTGATTGTGATGCTTCGTGCTGGCAACAATAATGAAATAAATTGTATGGATAAAACAGCACATTTGTCATTTCCGTGCCATGCAGTGGAGGAAGTCAACGTGTCTCACAATCTGTTAGCTGACAGTACAGAACAGGGGACATTAAAGGAGATAACGAGGATATCAGGCAATGTTACACAACTAATAAGTCTTTGCGGCTAAGAATCAGTAACCTATTGGAAATAAACATTTATTTCTAAGTCACTAATGTGCGTTTTGGCATTTCAGGTATCTATCTATCTATCTATCTATCTATCTATCTATCTATCTATCTATCTATCTATCTATCTATCTATCTATCTATCTATCTATCTATCTATCTATCTATCTATCTATCACATTAGGAATTTTTTGATGAGAACAGGCCATTCCGACCAACAAAGCTTGCAAATCCTATCTATCTAATTTCTCCAAAATAACATCAAGTCCAGTTTTGGATGTCCCTAAAGGTCACACTTCTTCGTAACTTACTCCATGTGGGTAAGGTTCTGTGTGAAGAAAAACGTCCTTGTGCGAATGCGAAATTTACCCTTAAAATATCTATCTATCTATCTATCTATCTATCTATCTATCTATCTATCTATCTATCTATCTATCTATCTATCTATCTATCTATCTATCTATCTATCTATCTATCTATCTGTTAGTCTGTCTCTCTGTCTGCAACAGATAGTTTTACTTATATTATTTTAGCCCCATTTTTGTTTAGCCATTCAGGCGAATATAAATGTATTGTTACACTTCATGTAACATCAACGCTTTATGTGGTTCAACAATTTTTATGTCTATTTAGTTGAAAAGAAATATGCACATGATATAAAGAAGAACAAGCCAGTGTTTGGTACTATTCCAACACCTGTTGACGTCTGTTGTTTTCAGTCACGACTAGCGACATTGGAGAATTATTTTTTAAACTCTTATCCTTGATGATAAAGGGTTACTTTGCTGATTTCGAAAGACTTTTTGGATCGTTTTCAGAAAATTTGAGTCTCAGATCTGGAAGGCTGTTTATGGTTTGTGAAGAGAAGTGACATTTAAGTACCAAGGAGTGTCTTAAAAAAGAAAAGAAAAGAAAATTCTTGGTATGGTGTATGTCACCACTTGAAATCCTTTAACAAATCTCACCTCCCGGCGTTGACAACGTCATATTACTCATCTCAGCACCACTTGGTTTGCCCGTTCTGGTGTTTTTATGGTAAAGAAACTCTTTCCTTTTTTGAATACACTTTCTCCAGAGACAGCTAAAACATTCTCGTAACCATCAGAATCAAGACAGTCAGGGATGGATGGACAAATGCAAGTAAATGCGTCCTAAAGAACCCCTACTTACACACAGCCACTCCCTTACATTCTTACTGAGCAAACAACCACAAAGAAAGAGTTCAGATTATTCGACAGAGAGAAACCCACAATTGTGGGAAACATTTCAAGGTGATGCATGCATCAGATCGAAGAATAAATATTGAGAGTTCAGCCCCTACCACTGGCTGTGTGGAGTTTGTGTATTCTCTATATGTCTGGATGCGTTTTTTGCCGGTATTCCACTTCTCTACAGATTTCAAATACGTACGTGAATGTTTGATTACTGACTAAATTCATATCTTTACGAGCAAGGGTGGATTTACGAGATGAATTGATTGATACTATATATTTTTATTGTTTTTTGTCATTCAGTACATCGGGACATTTTGATTAATAACATTTTTTAAGACTGGTTCGCGTTGGAGAGACTATAATTTGAATATTGTGGCACGGAAGCAGCAACAAACACCGCACGGGATTCTGCTCAAACACATTAATAAATTTAAGTCCTTAATACCTCTGGTAGTCTTATTAATGAATAAGAAACATGCTCATGAGTATAAAGCTGCCAATAAAAACTACGCATATATACTGTATATATATATATATATATATATATATATATATATATATATATATATATATATATATATATATATATATATATATATATATATATATCTGCGGTGGGTTGGCATCCTGCCCAGGATTGTTTCCTGTCTTGTGCCCTGTGTTGGCTGGGATTGGCTCCAGCAGCCCCCGTGACCCTGTGTTCGGATTCAGCGGGTTGGAAAATGGATGGATGGATATATATATATATATATATATATATATATATATATATATATATATATATATATATATATGTTACGTTGTACTGAATAATATATTCTCATGTTCATATAATACTGTATATTACTCTAATTGAACAAACATTAGAACAAACATCAGCTACTGTATCTTCATGTTTAATGACCCGTGGAGTTGAAGAAACAGACAACGGAGATAGATAGATAGATAGATAGATAGATAGATAGATAGATAGATAGATAGATAGATAGATAGATAAACTTAGGAGTCAAAGCTAGAACTATCACCAGAATAGGTTCTTGCCCATCACAGGCCTAAAACAAGCCCACTCTACAATTTGCTGAATCTCTATACAAGGCAACATACAAGTTCAGCATTCGTTACATCTGTTAACCGACATTAAAAAGGTTAAGTGACTTGCTCAGGGTCACACCGTATGCCAGGGCGAGAGCTGAACTGACAACCTTAGGGTTTAAAGTCCCGTGTTTTAGACATTGGACCAAAGTGCCTGCTGCACACATACTGCGTCAATTTTAGAACAATCAATTAACCTATCAAGCAAGAATTTGGAAGGTGACGTGTCAAAATTGAAGGTAAAAAGTGTATAAGTCAATAACCTTTGTATGAACTATAGATTTGGGCATGACACGTGTCCATATATCAGCTTTTTCACGAACTTCTAAATACGGAACATTAATATACTGCGAACACTTCTTGTGAGCTTCTTCAGTATGTTTATATAGTGAATTAATTATTAATCTGACATTATTTTTGTTTTTGTGTGTGATTTTAATTACATGTAAAATAATGCATACATTAAAATAAATCGGTCGTTTCTAAAACCGCGAAGATACTCATCAAATACGAGTACATTGTGCCATTCATTACTTAACATATAATATATTCGTAGGCCAACAACGATGAAATATTATATCCAAGGTGTACCAAGTCTGATATCTCCTCAGGTGCCACGAACTGTTGCATAAATTCATCTTGTGTTATAAGTCACCTTACAAGGGAATGACGCTCTAGGGTTTAATGTGACCGTTCATAAGATCAGAGAACAGTCCACAGTTGTCAAAGTTTTTGGAAATTATTGGTAGAAAAGTATCACTGGAAGGCTTATGTTACTGTAAATGTTAGTGGGATTTGGGGTATTTGTTAAATGTTACATTCTTATTCAACGTTTATTTAAAGTTAAATGTATACATTTTTACTGTGTATATCTTTCATGAGCCAAACTTTTGCCATAAAATAATAATAACTACCACTCTCGTAAATATTTAACATGGCTTTTGAACATAATTAATTTCATTTTTATAATAATAAAAAAAGTCATTTCAATTAAAGTAGATCCGAATGTAGGGGTACAACCAAGTTACATCGAATTGTTTTGAGCTTGCTTGCGTTCCCCAGTGACTATCTCTATTAACATTATAATCTCAAACACATTTTTTTTTATATACACACACTATTGTTAGTAAATCAACTCCTTGGGTCCGTGGAGACGCTGACCCCTGACAATTCAGTGAAAGTGTAATTATCTCCCCGTATCTTGGAAAGATTTAAAAGATTACATCTCAACTAAATCTATATCAATGCTAATTTCTTACCAGACTCCAGGTGCCTCTGCCAGCGGAACGCTTTAGAAATAAGAAAAGGCTTGCTGTGTGCAGGACGGATAGCGATGATGCCCGCTCATAAAATTATACCTATTTCTTCCAGAAAATCAGGTTTGGATGCAGCAAAGTTAAACAAAGCAACCATGCTGAATTAGCGTTAAACAAAGGATCTTTTAATTCTACTCTATAGTCAACAATAAATGAATGTTTGAGGGCTAATTGAGTAGCATAAATCAAAGATAAAAGAACAAATGATCAAGAAAAAAAGGTGTTTCAATGTATAAGAAAGGGACTGTTGAAAAATATACATGACTAAAGTTTGTAAATGAAAGATCACTTATGTATCGCTTCAATGAAGTTCAGTGTAAGTATACATATAGAATACACTTTGTTGTAGCAATGCAGTTGTAAAGAATTTCATTGGTAAGCTCCATTCGAAACTAGTCAATATAAATAATATAGCCTTGACCTAAATGCGTATCATACACTTCAAAAATGCAAACGAAATCATCATTCATTGTATATTGTGACAACTCTGGCATCAACTGTTATGCTTCTGTTTCATTTAAACGTACATTAAATTTTCCAACACATTTTTCCACTTGTTTTTTCAACATCAATATTTTATTGATATTTTTCGAAAACTACTGAAAACCCGTTACACCGCACAGTTGTTAGAAAAGAGTCGCATGAGCTGTATTTCTCGGGAAAGCAAAAGTCAAACAACTTAAGTCAATATGTCCAATTTCTCCGTGCATCTCCTAAGCGAGTCAAAATTTAATTTTTACTTTATTCCAGCCCCGTGACCCTGTAGTTAGGATATAGCGGGTTGGATAATGGATGGATGGACTTTATTCCAGTTTGTATTCAACAATCGCTAGACGTGTAACGATGAGAAACGTATATAAACGTGTCGTCTTTTATATCGATTTTAGAAGTTGTATGGAATCGTTTGTTTTAATTTAAATGAATGCCGCATTATTTCAGAAAGCCTTATCATACTGCTTTAAAAGTAAGATTCCATAAGTCAGTTGCCTGTATTTAAAAAAAATGGAATGCGGTATGCGTCCTGACATTTTGAGCAGCAAAAGGATTTAAACAAACGGTATATGTGGTGCAATGGGCTGACTTTTACCCCTCTTGCTGAATGCTTTGTTTTTGTGTGACTCGCTTGCAAACAAACATGAAAAGCGGCACAACAGACCTCTTTTAGAAAAGTGGACATTTTAAAAATAAAATGCGCTTGCTGTTAAGGTCATTAATCCGTGTTATGTAGCTTTAAGCGAGACAGAAATGAAATATAAAAACACCTAATGTGACAAACTCAACACAAATCTCGTTGATCCATTTAAATGAATACAGCAGCGGTGCGGTATTTGAATAAGCTATGATAACCCGAGTATGTAAAACAACGCACACTAAATCAGGCAATAACAACGACAAACCGTCTGGAAAATGGACTCATGAAGCAGCAAGAATTTACTTTTTTATCTAGATGACAAATTTTATCCTGAAGTAAATATCTTGAAGATAATTGAAATGATTACTGTTGACAAATTCTTTGTCATTACTTAAAAAAGGCGAAAGAATAGTAAATAAAATTTATAGGTGTACACAATGTTAATACATTTTATTCTGTTGACGAGGTCCTGTGCATAATATCTAAAGATTTTTATGCTAATTCACATTTCACCAAGATATTGCATTATACATTATTGATGCTGCTCTATGCACAAATGGATTCAGGGAAACATGAAACAGTAGATATTAGAGGTTAGAAGCTGCCAACATTCATTTCACATAACGTTGAATGTGAGGCTTAATTCTGTGAGAAAGTCAGCTGACCGTTCTATATTCACTGCTTATATATGGCTCCAGAATTTTATGTTATTATTATTATTTTAACTATTTGTTGGCTGTTGCAGCCAATTAATACAACCTGCACTTCTTTAAATTAAATGAAACCGAGAAAACATACAGTACTTTATATTTTTAAATGAATAATGAAGACGCATGTAAGACTGCAATATTTACAATAGTGCATTAATGGTGTTGCAGCTGGCAGTACTAAGTATAAGTTTATCTTGGTCCTCTGTGCATGTTAGCCATAAAATCCGGAGAACATTATTGCATTAATTGTTTATGGAGTTTCACTACACACAATAACAAAATGAATTATTCGTTTGTATTCATTCACTTCTTTTTCCAAATCAATTTATTCTGCTGCGGGGTAGGATGGGCGGAACCTACCCCGGCAGCAACGGGCGCAAAGCTGGCACTGAGCGCGGACGGGGCGTCAGTCAGACCATGACCGGATGCTCTCAGGCAACCATCCAGACCTACATCAGGTCAAGTCTGTTGTAATATATTGCATTTTCTTAATATATCATTTTGTGGATTGCATTGGAATTGGTAATCCTAATCTGTAGGATATTTTACACATGCATGTCGGTTCTATAAATTTATCAGGCGTATTTAAAATCCACGTGTGACAGATTAAGGGGTAGAAAGCTCTTCATCAGCTGTTTTCATTGCTTTAAAGTGCGTCTGTAGAGCTTTTCGCTATTTCGTTCCTATCAACATTAACTTTTAAAATTTTCTACCAGAATTCAGTATACTTTTTTAATTAAAATGAATGAAGAAGAGTATTTTATAATTTTACTATATTGAAAATTTGGACTAACAACTGTCAGATAAAGAATATAAATAATGCTCGCTTATTTACATGGGAAAGTGCATGTGTACGACTACTGTAAACAGTATTCCGTAAAGAAAAAATAAACACATATTGATAACTGTTAAGTTTAAAAATAAAGGGCGAAACAGTCAGCATTAAACGATACAATTTTACAGCTCACAAGAAACGGACTGCTTACTTAGTATGAAATATTATCGTGCATAGCAGTGTATGTTTGCATTTTAATACGACTGGCAATTTAAATAATTAAAGACAGGACAAAAAAAGTAATATTTCGTCTTGTTCTATTTTCTGTTAAATCCTAAAACACAGCGCTGTTCAAAAAAAAAAAAAAAAAAAAAAAAAAAAAAAACCATCTGGTAAAAGTCTTGCTTTAGATCTTTCCTTAATTATGCTTTTAATTAAAGACGGTTCAAGGCAGTAGACCACATGAAGGGCAGTAATTACAAATTACATTACAAACCCAACAGATGCAGCTTTATCTGCTGGGAAAAAGGTACTGAAATAAAAATTTGACAAAAGTTTAGGACGAATTAATCCGCTGCCTTGAGAATAGAGGCGCATTTTCATTATATATAGTCTCTACCCAGGACTTAAGTTCTCTGTCATGATTGTTTTCATATTTCTTTGACATCTATTGATTCCGAGGCAGCTGCTAGGCTTTGTCACAAGAGAGAAGAGCAGTCACAATGTATTAGTTTGATGGCATAACTCGAACATGAGTAGGGAACCTAGAAACATGATGAGAAAGCACGTGACGGGCACTTGCACTTTCTTAAAGAAATTTTGTCATACAGTATACGTAATGGGCTGTGAACTTCATTAAATTTATGAAGTAATACAGCAAATAAAGAAAACCTTATCATTTACTTCAGAATACAATAGAAAATAAAGTACATTCCGTTTTAATTTGCTTTTAAGGAAGTTTACTGGGGGAAACAAAAGTTACACAACGAAGATATCCCCGGATCCTGCATCGTTCAAAACTAAGACTATCCATCGAAGTCATCTTTCTTTCTTTCTTTCTTTCTTTCTTTCTTTCTTTCTTTCTTTCTTTCTTTCTTTCAAATTTTAATTTCACACCAAGTATATCAGTGTTTGGGAAATAATTGTGTATTCCAAGTCATTTGTCTACATCAAGTAATCAACCGATCTGTCCGAATGTAATCTTGAAAATGTGAGATTTTCTGTAAATTTAGAAGCTACATGATTAGTGAAAATATCTTTTTAAAATGCAGTTCGCTAAACATGAAAAGTATTAGTGTTAATAACTACTAGAAACACTGTTTTTATACTAGATGGATAGATTATTATCACTTAAACAGATTAAGTATAGTCATGGATTTAATCAATTGAATAATCTACGCCAGTTAAGAGCATTAGATTTAAGTAAAGGTTAAAAACACGGTCTTAAAGATTGTCAAAATTAGACTTTCTTTAAAGCACTTAAACCAATTTTAGAATCTTTTTAGACACGCGCATAGTGACAGAATTGTTGCAATGGAACAACAAATATTGACACCTGTATAAATATGTTAAATTGAAAATGAATATATAAACTTCACATTGTTTCTCTTAGGAAGACATTAAAACTCCAAAAGTATACAGTTGTAAGCAAATACGTTTTGCATAAAAATTAACAAAAACATTTTGGAACTCCTATAAGTAACCGTTTTCATTACCTTTTGTGCTTAGCTGTTTCTCTATTAGTTTGGGTACCGTGACTTAACTAGCATTTGTTTTCATTTTCTTGACATATATATCACTAGCAGGTAGAAAAACACAAAGGTATAATGACAAGTTCAACAAACATCTAACAACACTTGACAACACAGCACAACCGAAGGATACAGAATTAAGGTTGTTTTTTCTTGAGGGGAAAAGCATTTATTTGACTTTTTCCCGGAGACCCATAACCTTTGAAGACATTCAAATTTTCATCAACTGCAAAGACTTCCTTCCGTTGCAGAAATGATCATGGAGCTGTAAGGAAATACTATTCTTTTCCTTACTTTTATTTTTCAGTTGTTCTTTTACAAGATTAATGCTAAACTTTCATTTGCTAATATAGCACAGCTTTTAAAATATCTCTTGACTTCAGATTACAATTACTGTTTCATCAAAGACAGTTGAGGAATACAATTGTTCTGGACGTAAAATGCTTTTTTTTTAAATATATGTGACATAACTTTAATATTTTGTGTTAGGTCATAATTATAATAACTAGGTTTTGCCATTTTTCAGTTTTATTTACACTGTTTCATTTTTGCATATCCAGATGCACAAAAGCATTAAGCCTCAGTGTATCCATACCGAGTAGTATTTTGTATTACATTGTATAAAATAAATTTGAAGTACTGGCGATATAAAGTAAACACTGAAATGAAAACGTCTCTCCTACAAAAAAATCACCATAAAGAAATACTTTAGAAATGTGAAGAAGAAAAGTTATACTCTGTGAGCAAAAATGATTTAATATGTGACTCACCACCATCATCCACTTGATTTCCCCGGAATAAACCTTATTGTCATTTATCCTTCCGAAATATTCATCTGTTAATGATCAAGAATTACTGTATGTGTCTGTTATTTGATTACTTGATTTGTTTAAGACAATTTATGACCATTTAAATATTTCAAAATAAATGCTACACACAAAACGTTTCCCTACTATTTCTTTATCCAAGAATGTAGACTTACCATTGAAAATGAAAATAGTTTACGTTTAGAATCACTCTGTAGAGGTCAGCCAAACGGCTAAATCTTAATTGGTATACATCATATATGTCAAATAGGTGGAAGCATATCTATCTATCTATCTATCTATCTATCTATCTATCTATCTATCTATCTATCTGTCTGTCTGTCTGTCTGTCTGTCTGTCTGTCTGTCTGTCTGTCTGTCTTTCCCTCTGTCTGCCTCTCTGTACTGTTCTTAAAATCATTTTGATAAATGTTCAGTGTATATCATGGTAAAGGTTTCCTGTCGTATATATGTATTATGCAGAAGGTGCATTTAAATAAATAAATCCATGTGCACTGCTTCCCTGGAAATAAACGTCTTGAGGTTCCATAAGGCAAGCGGAAACCTGGAATTTAGCAGTATATTTACAAAGAGAGTGAATCATTTCCCAAACTATTTTTCTTCTCCATTCGTATTAATCTAACTTCCACTTCTTTTCAAGAATGAGGTATAATCCGGAATACAAGGAAAAACAAACACATAAAACTATCTAAACGTTACCCTGTAGGCTGAATATTTTCGACACATCATGTTTTAATGCACCCAGCATTTTGAGTACATGCAGTCCAGGAAACAGTTTAGATAGTCGTGATACTCTCTGTTACGTAAAGTTAAATTATTTGCCATTACCATTCATCGTGTTTTAGGGTAGTAGCGCACTTCCTGTTGTCAGACCTAATGACTGTTATTAGACCTAACTTTTCACCAAATACAAACACCACGGCCAAAAGCAAACACCAAAAATGGCCAGCCATCTGTTAAAGGCTTACTTTACGGTACTAATTACCTAGGAAATATAAGCAAAATATGTGAAAGGGGATGGATGAAATATCTAGCTAGCTAGCTAGCTGGCTAGCTAATATAGTGTCTTTCCTGACTATCCATCTTATATATAGCGCCCTTACCATCGCTCTTTATATATCAATCTGAACACCTATCTAATCAACATATCTCCTAAAAGAAAGTTTTTAAAAGACCTACGGCATATAACAGCTCTGCTTTTGGCCATATAAGGAACAACAAATGTAACTTGTATGTTATGTAACAACAGAGAGATTATCTCAAGTGAGAAAATGGTGACAAGGGGTATAATGTGATAGGCACATATTTGAATTAAGACGTATTTGTTTACGTGCGATGTTTATCGGCTAATTGACGTGGCAAGGTGAGATTCACATAATTTACCCCTGGCATGAAATCTGCTTAAAGAGGAAAATTTAAAGAACAAATTATCCCAATTAGGATGAGCTTGTTTTGCTAATTAACATTACAGAGCGCGTGGGCCACTCCCAAGCAGTCTGCTTAAAATCAGCTATCTGAGGCCACAGACAGGTTCTGCGGCTTCCTTCCAAAAGCAGGCGAAGTTATTGTACTTATTACGTACATCAGTTACAAAGTTAGCATTTCTCTGTAGATCATTCCACTTCTGAGTTTGATTGATTAGGTGGGCTGTTAGTACAAATATTTATTGGGTGAGAATGCCAGTGAATGTTAATTGCCTCTGGACATATCCATTATTTAGATATATAGTCCCAGATTACTTATTTTTAAAACGTTATTGCACATTTCATTGCACGTTGTGTGTTTTAAGCATTGGCCAACTAGTTTTACCCTCTACAGTTAGTCAGATGATGTGATGGTTGGAGCTCCGTTCATGCGTTTTTCTACTGCCCACAAGTTGGTTTGTTTAGCATTGGAAGAAACGTTAAAGTCGGATGAGTGCTTGAACCGCAGAGAAGTGTACAGTTTTTGTTTTCTTCAAAAACGCAGCAGATGGCTTAGGTTTCACCAAAAACTATGGCGCATTAACTTCCAGATGAAACTAAAATATCCAGTGGCATTTACATTATTTCGACTCTAATGCCTTTGTAATATTAATTACGGTTCTGTTTGTCATTTGGCTTATAAATCAGCCTTGGAAGATAGGATGATACGTTTTTTGGCAGGGAAGGAGTCCTTGTGCCCTTTGTAAAGTGATTTACACAACTTTGTCTTTTTCACCAGCAGCAAGTGGCCTTCTAAGCATTTGCATAGATCATTATTTGAACAGTTGCCAAAGTAATACAATTTAAGCTTTCTTGATTATTTTCTAACACAGCATATTCAAAGTTTGTTCACATCATGACGCTGAAAATAAAATATCTTTAAACGAGTCATTCTGTAAGCTTGAAGGTTTCTACACATGACAAATTTCTCCTTTTTGTATCATTTAAAACACGCAACGTATAGCTCTTTACAAGTGATTTCAACTTAAATTTTAAGCCACAAGGAGACAGATTATTGCATGGCGAACACTTTTTTTTTCTTTTTCTTGCCTCCATACACATGTAAAAGAAGCCCAATAAAACACTGGAATAAAAGGTCTACTGCTAGTAAATCTTGGGAAGACAAAAACCTCCACTTGTGATTCTTCAAAGCTGCTCAAAGCTACCAGTTTACCAAAGTAGTCCCCAGTCAATACCTCTGATTGGAAAATAAATAGCTTTGTGGGTAAAATCCTCAATCCCATTGTTATTTAGTGAATGCAGGGTTTACATACAGCAGCTTTACTTGGCCAAAGAGCTCCACAGCATAGAGTAAAAGTCCCCTCTAAACCTAAACAGTTTGTATTTTCTCAAGGACTTCGAACTAAGATGCCTTGTTTTCAAATTAGTCGACTTACACTTATTCCGATGTTTATTATTTTGGCGTTTTTGATTCGGGGATTAAAAAGAATTTTACCACGACGTCAATGGGGCGCTATATATTCGGGCTATTTAAAAATAAAATACATTATGCAGTTCTACCTTTAGGCGACGAAGTGAATTCAAAATAAAAGAGGGGATTAAAAAGGACAGTGCTACGTAGCTAATGAGGCGCTATACATTTGAGATTTTTAGGAATAAAACAAATTGTACTGTTGCTTCATAAAAGTGATAAAGTAAAATAAAATCGTAAATCGTCTTAATGCTAACGGTTTTATAAGGTGCAGAAATATGATTATATCCTTGAGTTGTAATTTTAATTAAATCACCTCTCTAAAAATCAACAAAAATGCATTAGTGTCTTCCTTGAAATGAACGGATGAACTCAATTACAAAAAAGCGATTGCGATACAGTGAACTCGATTACTCCTGATCTGGCAAAGATTTGACTTATTTGCTTAGACTAGGGATGACTACGATCAAAACAGTTGCAAATACCCACTTCATGGCCTTTTCTTACATTTTGTATTTTGAGACAGTGTGAAGGTGATATATATGCCTTTTTTTAAAAAGAAATAGCATATATAGCTCAATATAAATTGTGTCTTTCTGAAAGTGTTTTTCCATTTTAGTAAATGAACATTGCTGTTAAAATATTCCCACGCGTATACACAAATGTTGGTTCCACGAAATGATGCTTACGCTACTCTTGGTTAGATGAATTACTTAGAACCAAAATACGCCATAGTTTGGCAGACGTTTTGGGTGGGCTGCTTATTAAATCAAGAAGTGCGGAAATTAGACCACATACTGCACGCTTCTCAATTTTCGTCTTGATTATTTTTCATCAGTGAACGGTGCATGTGCTCCCTCTAGCGGTAGACAGAAAAAATAAAGTTTGAAATTAAAGTACTATCTTCATGTGTATGACACACTACGGTTCTGAAAATATAAATGATTTGGAAAACGTTAGTTCCCTGGTGGAAAAATAAATAAATAAAGTAAAAAAAGATTAAAACCCACCATACATTTTGCGAAGATTTGACCATTGTTATAATTTTCACCTCTTTCTCCCTTATGATAAATTATAAATGCCTCTTTAATTCCAGCACGCGCGCATTTGCATAAATAGGGCGTTTATTCCTATTTGCATATTGGTATAGGTAAATCGGATTGCTAAAATTTTGCCTCATCCTGAAAGAAACGACTACACACATTTTGGCAAACACAATCTATTAAAATCGCCATTCCTTTGTGTTTGTAATTTTAAAACAACTGTTAACAATATCTAACGTAATATGTGATGATACAATTTCACTCATTCGAAGTTTTCACAGTTGTTTCTTAAAAGGACATATCAAGCTTACTCAAAGTTGGTACTTACATGCGCTGGTTTATAATATACAATGGCATTTTGTTCTGCCTAGCGTCATACTACTTTAAACGTCGGAAAACACTGGTTTGCTCTGCATTTAAGGCTAACATAACTCCAAGAGCTTGTTGGGACGTAACATAAGGTCCCGGAGCCCCAGCCACCTAGCACGGAGTTCACTTTAGTTCATTTTTAAGAGGTTTAAAGGCAAAGTAGGTGAAAACACAGTGTTCAGGTTCCACTTTAAATACTAGGATACAGACAGACGATCAATCAATCGATCGATCAATCAATCATTAAACTAACCTTTAATTTACTGAACGAAATCTTCAACACGCGGCACCGCAAAACCTTTAGCGGAGAAAAAAGACGTGCAGCTGACTAATTAAGCACATCTGTTCGGAGTCAATTTAATCTGAAACTGTTCACAGTTTTCGGAGTCTGGAAAACCATAGCAGTTCTGTAGTCTGTAGTTCGCTGTAGTTGTTGAACGTGGGCATGTAAGAATTCAGGGGTGCAGATATCAGAAGTATACAACAAACGTACAGCTCTAAAATGTGCCAAGATTCCTTTATCCGTTTTATTAACATTTTTATTTGAGTGGTAGGAGCCGGATGTTAACATAGCACAATACAGCTTTTCACTTGTGATGGTCAATTCTGTAACCTTGTCCTATAACAACCTGATGTCTACTCGATTATGTTGTCCCTTTTTACAGGTCACTTTGGATAAAAGCATCAACTAAGCAAATAAATATGTAAGAGCATGATCTAGTGTAATCTGAGCGCCGGTCCATCACAAAACACAGTTTAGTAACATAGTAACATCATGTCTAGGTGAAGGTATTAGACCAGAGAATCCGGAGAAAGGTGAAGAAATGCACACTTCACGTCTTATTGTGAGAATATTTCAAGGCAGCGAAGACAGATGAACATTGAACCCAGATCCCTTAGAAGTACGATGTAGAAGTGCCATGTTGTCTCATGTTCGCTATAGTTTAAATCGCTAAATCGATACAATACTACAGCCTTGCATTCGTGATTGGTCGCAATGCCGGCATAGTCTGTGAGCATGCATTTATTTAGGCAAGGCTAATGCTGATTGTAAATTAACTGTAGTAAGTATTCTTTCTCGTCCCATATTTAATTTCCATTTTCTTTAGATTGGACCGTTTGCAATTATTCATGAGGCACGACCATTTGTATTTTACACAGATTCTGCCTGTCCCTTCTATTCGTAACATCATCTTGATACATACTGTCTACTATATATCCTAGTAAATATTTCATTCTATGTTACTGCATGGTGTGTATAACGTCTCCAGAAAGTCAGCACCTCAGTAACAATTTCATGTGCAATTTTTTATTGCCAACACAATGTAGTAACAGCCAGATGTATATTTAATAATATCAGCATGTTATTTCTTTTCTACAGAAATTTGAGCACTTTCACATCTTATTGTGAGTTATTTGGTGCTACCTTTCATTAATAACTGACAGTGTAACTATTTCTAAAAGTACATTTAAAGATTGTTTCCTTTATGTTACAATCATGTATTGTTCGCAGTTGTTAGTATTGATGGACAGACATTGTTTGCCTCAAGAGGTTACCTGTCAGGGTAGCTGGCCTGGTAAGGAGGATCCTGCTTCAGAGGATGTGCACCCTGCCGTATTAACAACAGCTTGTGAACAGAGGATGTCATCCACAGATGTTATTTTCAGTGCTACCAATCACGCAGGTGGGAAAAGGTTTTTTTTTGTTTATTCTTATTTCTCCACATAGGGAAGCTGATCTTTTCAGCCAAACCATTAGTTTTTTAGTCTGAAGTACATTTTGTTTCATCCTATGGAAGTGGTTTTTATTATCAATATGTCCAGTCTTCACCAAATATTAATATGCATTCAACAGTTTATTGCATATGTAATTCTATTTATTTGATTGGCTCACATCCTGCCAAGGATTAGTTCTTGCCATTCTCCTAATACTTCTTAGATAGGCTCTGGCTCCATGTGGGCCTATAATTAGTGGGCTTAAACAAAGGATGTATAGATAGATACATTTTATCTATGTTTTGTACACTTCATCTGCAAAAATGAAAGGATCTTTAAAGTATAATTTCAGTTTGTAGTTTTTCAGACAATAGTGGTCTAAAAATTTCCAAAAAATAATGTCCCAACTTAGTTAATTTGCATAGCAGGCCAACAAGGTTTAAAATAATTAAATGTATGTTAACTACAATTATCTACTCATTTTCACATATTATTCAGGATAGTTTTGGTAAGGGCAGACCACACCATGGCAGCAACAGGCTCAACACAGGAAAATAAATGAAATGGGATACAAGTCCATACAAGTCCATAATCCATTCATCCACCCAAATATGGATATTATTTGGTGCAGCATATTGAAAGCCCATGGATTGGGAAGCCAATGTGGACTAAATAACATTATGAAATGTCTTATTTAATCATTACTGTATACACTATATTGTGGTTTTTATTACCAATTACATTTTCATGAATAGTGTACTGTAAGATCTATCTATCTATCTATCTATCTATCTATCTATCTATCTATCTATCTATCTATCTATCTATCTATCTATCTATCTATCTATCTATCTATCTATGTGTTTTATTTATTTAATATATTCAGTGCAGTTTTGCCATTTTACTAAATCCTTCACATTTTGTGTTATTTATAGTATTGCGTGATTTTCTTAAATACAATATTGCATTAAAAATTGTTTTAGTCAATAAACATTTTAAGCCATTATATTTGTCAATACAAGAATGCATGTTTTCCAACTTAAAAACTTAATTATAGCCCTGTCAATTAAATGTATAAGTAATCAACATTTTATTTACAATAGCTTTGTCTTCCTCTCCACTTAACATTAATTTGTATTAACATAATTTCAAGTCTCTGAAGTAAATTCTTTCTTTTTTGAAAATGATCATCACTATCTAAGGAGATTTTGTTCAGATTTGAAGGTCTGGGTCCACTAGACTAGATAGATAGATAGATAGATAGATAGATAGATAGATAGATAGATAGATAGATAGATAGATAGATAGATAGATAGATAGATAGATAGATAGATAGATAGATAGATACTTTATTAATCCCAATGGGAAATTCACAAAGGAAATTCACTAGGACTAGTTTATTCAAAACTCTAAATTGTCCCTGCTAGAGTGCATATGTGTGTGTGTGTGTGTGTGCGTGCGTGTGTGCGTGCGTGTGTGTGTGTGTGTGTGTGTGTGTGTGTGAGTGGACCCTGTCCAGGACTATTTTGTGCCTTGTGTCCAATGTTGTCAGGATAGGCTCCAATTTCCTACAGCCCTGATATGGACTGAAGCTGGCTAGAGAATGTTATGCTATGTAATATTATTTTTTCTTTTGGAAGTAGCATTTCACTTCTGTGCTGATGGTTTCCTAGATGCATAATTTTTGTGATATGCTCCTTCAGCTTTGAATAGGATTAAGCAAAACTAATGAATGAATGTTAAATGATATACATATATTTTTACTTTTGCTGAAGTAATGCAGAAAGTTTTGTTTTACAATTAATGCCACCTTTAGTAGTACATATACAAAGGGAGTCATAAAAACTATACAGTTAGCTTATGATTTTTCATGATTAATACAATAAACTGTAGTATTACATAGTAACACTTTAGGTTACTGCAAAAATGCATCTGTTACTCATTTACTGTTGTGAAACAAGACCTAAACAAAGGCTTCTATTGGTCTTCCTAACACTTGTGAAACATCAGTAGATTGGTTATTCATCTCTCTGCAGTGAGGAATATTGACATGATGGTAAAATTACTTGTTACTATATAGGATTCACAAACCTTATACTAATATGTGATATCAAGACAAATGTGTCTCAGTTAAGCCACTTCAGACCACTCCAACGTGAAATTTCTGCTAGTAGGTCACATTGTAGAGCTAAATAAACACTTTACTGGTGCTTTGTAAATATTACGAGGACACAAAAAAGTGTTTGTTAAAGTCTTGTCACATAATTCTAAATGATTAATAGATGCATCTTTGCAGTACCTACACTAAAACGTTGCCTATTTCATCAACTCAATTAAATAGTCAATGGTTGCAAAAATGAACAAATTAAAATAAAGTTCCTTCTTTAGGGTCTGTATTTTTGAAATTTACCAGACACCACTTGTTATGATTAGAATCTTCTTGTTTATTTGCAAATGAATTTAATATGCAGAGGCAATAGTAAAAAAACAATAAGAGTACATTATTATTGCAGGAAACAGCACGCATCTGTATATGGTCTTCATTTCTGTATTTCCATTAAGAGCAGAATTTCTTTAATAAAATAACTTGGAGGCTTGATTACCAATCTTCATGGAAAAGAAATGAAAACAAAGGCACTATTAACTTTAAATAAGGAACTATAAAAAAGTAAGATTAAAACAGACATATGTTATTGATGTTATTAATGAATCTGTTTAACACATTAAGTGAATTTTACATTCCTGTATTTTGAATGCTTTGCATGTGAATAAAATGTGTCTAAATCACAGTTATCTATGATTATTTTCTTTACAGTGACTTGTAATACCAAATATACATAAATAATTTGGATTATTTAATATTTTAATTTTTTGTATGTGTAGCCAAAATAATGTGTATTATTTAATTTGGAATTATCATTTTACGGATTAAAATTGTTCAGGTTCAGTACACTAAAAAGAATTACAATTAGTATATTTCTTTATAGTTTACACATGTTATACACAAAACCCCTTTGTCTACATCCATTCTACTCAAGGGCGTTTTGAATTCCAGGTCTCTATCAAAAAAATAGGAAGGATTGCATTTAAAATGTTTCAATTCACAAAATGCTTTAATATTTTCCTAATGCAAATGGATGTCAAGTCAATTAAGATTATATTAGTATATTTGTAAATAAAAGAAATAAAAAAGTTTTCTTTAAGACTATTAAATTCTTTTTCCAGGAATACAGCAATGTGAAATCATCATGTTTTAAAGTGTATAGTGGTCAAATTATGCCGCTGTCAGACATGCCAATCATCAAGTCACGGTAATCATTAAAGTGTGCATCAAGAGTGAAAAGTCCATGGCAATTCTGAAAAAACATGAGACTATTCTATGTACATTTTCAGCCTTTAATTTTTCATCCTTGTGCATTTGCAGTGTTTTTATTAGGCCACTGACAATCTGGTGCTTTTCTGTGGCATGACTGGCAGGCTTTATACATAACTTACACATGTAAAATTGAAACGGTAAACACTATGTGCTGTGGGAACATTTGGATGGTAATGCCAAGTCAATTACATTTCTTTCAAGATCATTAAACACAAATCTGGCTTGTATTTTAACAAGACTGCCTGTGTATTTAATGAGGGTCAGAAAAGGGTAGATACTTAATGGTGGCATGTTTCCACACTCCATATCATTGTCCTGTGTGACAGACCATGTTATGAGGACACTCTCTGGAGTTCTTTATGTGCTGTCCTCATCATTGCAAGACCAAGACAAGCTTTTCCTTCTGGTCCATAAAACCAGTTAGCATGCATCAGCAATACCACCAAAATGGTCTGCTGACCTACAGTGCAAAATCATGAGTCAGCTATCAGAAAGTGCACATTCAAAATGACTTTTTTCAGGCAGCTCTCTAAAAGTTCATCTTTTTCTTTAAAGTACATTTTCTAATGTACAAGCCAGTAAAGCTGGCTAAAAACACTGACTGAGAATTTCTAAAAAAAATTAAGTAAGTAGACTGTCTTAATAATTTTTGTTGGCCCTATCTATACTCTGCTTTTACTTTACACCTATAATTCCTAGTTTTAATTTTTATTTTACACAATTGAGCAATAGGGAGCAGGATACTGTTTAGGTATACTCGATGAACTGCTGGATCCATTACTTGAAGTCACAATTGTATTCAGAAGTGCGGCAAGCAGACTTGTGACTTTTAGAAGTGATTGTAGTTGTTACTTGGCACAATTCTACTTTTCCAGTTCCTACATATGTTATACATGTATTTGTTTTTTCTATATTGTTCACATGTACACTATTACTTTTGTAGTAGTTAATTATTCTTAGTTATTTTTTGTCTGTGGTTAAAACATTATTAAGATAGGTGAAGCATTTACCCTTAAACACAGCAGCTAAGTCAAACACATTGATTCTGAATTGCATAGGCAGTTCTCAGTTCTATCACGAATCAGCAGATGTTGCTATATATAACTCAATGCTAATGAATTTGTGCATTGTCTGTACTAGCAGAACTGACTTTGAACCTACTTTTTATTGTCAAGATGCTGCTTGCCACCTTTTGATTACAGCACAAACAACACAAACATTTGGTAACTGCTTCACAAAAAAAATAATATAATTAAATTTGTTGTGAATTAGAGGCTACTTCATAGTGAAACTTGCTGAGAGAGGCCTACCATCTCTTTACTCACAGCATTATTTGTCTGTTGGGAGCAAGAGTGTGAAGGATCTGAGAAAGAATTAATACATTGTGAAGCAACTGGTATTTGTTAAGACAGGGTCCCAATGTTTTCATGACATCTCCACCTTGTAAAGTAATGCATTTTGAATGATTTCTTTCAATGGGGTAGATTTAAAATACATGGTTAACAAACAGAACCTAATACTTTGTTACCTGTTGTTACAATGCTGACACTTTATTCTCATGTTTCTGACAATTATGCTATTTGACCACCATTTTTTTTAATGAAAAGTTGTTTCTGTAAATGAAATACTTTTTGAAGAAAATGTTGACATCACTAGTATGGAATGTTGCTGATGTCTTCAAAAAAGAAAAGCAAATCTGTTATTAGTGTTCTGTCTTCGAAAAGCAGTCTCAGATAACCCATTTTATAATTAAAAGCCAGTTATGGATGCTAGTGTTACATATTGCTTTGTTTAACTATATGGCTTTGTAGTACAAGAATGTTCCATTAGCCACAATACTTGGCTGCTAATTAAGAAAGTGGTTGGGATGAAAACCTACAGCCACTATGTCCTTTGAGGAACTGAGTCTGAGACTGCTGCCTTAGAAGTTGCCATAAATGCTTTGTATTTGTTAATAATATTGCACCTGTATCTGTTTTTTTTTGCAAGATAATTTCCTTTGGGTTCAATGATTTGTTTAATTTGCATTCCAGAAAGAGATCACAGTCAAACTGACATGGGAAGGGTGTACCACTTGTTCCAACAGTATTGTAATTTTGGTTTAGTGCAAGTGTTGTGTGTTTAAGTGTCTTATTTGAAAACCATTTCCACAACCTTGCACTCAATTAAAGGAGGACTTTTAACATTGTTATGCATACTTAATAGACAGATCAATGGAGTGTGACAGAAAGCATACATCGAAGACAAGTGTAGCAAGACTGAACATAACTATGTTGTAAATAATGCACATTTCTATGTTTTTTTCGATTGTACTTTCCATTGTACTTTGTACAGTTTAATTAATAGTCAGTTTATCATTTATACTTTAAATAGTTATGTAGTGATATATGGTGACTTTTGCTCACACATAAGTTTAGCTTGCATGTAAACACTATTTATGCATTTTTATCTTGTCCTGGGAAAAGCATATTATTTAATGCAGATACTATATAAGGATCATTATTAAGATGTGGGACAAGAATTTTATGAAATGCAAATATTCAGACACAAACTACAAAACAACACTGAGCTTAAGGCCAGGCACAAAATTATTTTTTAAGCTAGAATACACTGTTTCAGAAAGTAGCAGGGGTAAAGACTGAAGGGAGTACTGTATAATAAACTGTACTAATTTCTTAAAATAGTATTTGAATAAGATGATAAAATGATGCTGCTTACTGTCTGTCTGGAAGTGTTCTCTGAATCAATTCACATTGGCAGAGCTGAAGAGCCCAGAACCCAGCCACTGATAACAAATTTCCCAGTGTTCCTGATGCAACACAGATTATTCGTCTAATGAAAAGGCCAAAAAAAGTAATATACTTTTAATATTTTTTGAGTGTTTTGTTCTCTCTAGTGATGAGCCCAACAGTTAATTTTCGTTACATTTACAAATGCTGATAAAATTTGCTTTGCAGGCAATTTTGCAATCATGAAATATGAAACTCATGTGAAAAAGTTGTTTTGGGGTGAAAAGCAAATAATATTGCTCCCATAAAGGTTTACCTGCAATTTTAGCAGCTACATAAAATAAGTAATTCACAGCACACCAGTCAAATAAATTCTATTTTATTACAACAACAACAACAACATTTATTTATATAGCACATTTTCATACAAAAAGTAGCTCAAAGTGCTTTACATAATGAAGAAAAAAAGAATAAAAGACAAAAAAGAAATTAAAATAAGACAACCTTAGTTAACATAATAAGGAGAAAGGTCCGATGGCCAGGGTGGACAGAAAAAACAAAAAAAAACTCCAGAAAGCTGGAGAAAAAAATAAAATCTGTAGGGATTCCAGGCCACGAGACCGCTCAGTCCCCTTTGGGCATTCTACCTAACATAAATGAAATAGTCCACTTTGTAGTTAGGGTTCTCACGGAGTCACTTGATGCTGATGGTTATACAGACTTCTGGCTTTTAATCCATCCATCATTGTTGGAACATCATGGTGCTTTGGGTAGATGGTGGTGGCACAAGCCACCACCAATAGGACACCGGAAAAGGAAACAGAAGAGAGAGTAGGGGTTAGTACAAATTTTGAATGAATAGTTATTATAATGAATTGGATATACAGAGTGTCAGGATTAAATTACAGTGAAGTTATGAGAAGGCCATGTTAAAGTAATGTGTTTTCAGTAGTTTTTTAAAGTGCTCCACTGTATTAGCCTGGCGAATTCCTACTGGCAGGCTATTCCAGATTTTAGGTGCATAACAGCAGAAGGCCGCCTCACCACTTCTTTTAAGTTTTGCTCTTGGAATTCTAAGGAGACACTCAGTTGAGGATCTGAGGTTGCGATTTGGAATATAAGGTGTCAGACATTCCGATATATAAGACGGGGCGAGATTATTTAAAGCTTTATAAACCATAAGCAGAATTTTAAAGTCAATTCTGAATGACACAGGTAACCAGTGTAGTGACATCAAAACTGGAGAAATGTGTTCGGATTTTCTTTTCCTGGTAAGGATTCTAGCAGCTGCATTCTGCACTAGTTGCAAACGATTGATGTCTTTTTTGGGGAGTCCTGAGAGGAGTGCATTACAGTAATCTAGCCGACTAAAGACAAACGCATGAACTAATTTCTCTGCATCTTTCGATGATATAAGAGGTCTAACTTTTGCTATGTTCCTTAGGTGAAAAAATGCTGTCCTAGTGATTTTATTAATATGCGATTTAAAATTCAGATTACAATCAACGGTTACCCCTAAGCTTTTTACCTCCGATTTGACTTTTAATCCTTAATTTTAATTATCCTTCTTCACATCATTGTGGAAAATCACAGTCATCGTAACTGGAAAAGTGGGCATAGTGCTAATAGAAAAATTACAACATGCTTCTTACAGCTCAACTAAATGTCTGCACATAACAGGAAATACATCCAGTGATTTTTCTTTTTTTTAATGAAAACTTTATTTAAACAATAAATAACTGGCAGCCACATATGGATTTAGCTCAAGAAAATGCTTTCAGACGAGGAGTAAACACCTTAATGTCTGTCTCAATGGCATAAATTTTAGAAGTCACGAATGCAATTTATTTCATGAGTTTCTTGTGAAAAGAAACTCTGAGTTTTGCTCCAAATTCAGTCTGTTTTGCTCATCACTGGTCTTCTTATTGCCTATTTTTTGAGGAGGGCAGGGTCCTTTAGAAAGATTAGGGAATTAGTGAAAGCTATGAGACAAAATAACTTATTTTTAAGGGAGCATTAACTCCCTTCAAAATGCATGCATCTTATAATGTTGTGAGCTGCAAAAATGATTTTAATAAATCATTTATTTTCAAGTTTTCTAAAACTGCTTAATCTATTGTTATAAGTTTTTCAATTTTATTATTTTCTTTCTTTTTCTTTATAACTAAATTCTTTCAAGTTGGTTATACTTTTTTAAACATGCTGTGAAATTACAGCAAATACAAAGGTATTTAATTCAAAGTGTACATACGTAGCTCCTCCAAATTTTTTTGTGACAGAATATCTTTTTATGTTGCCATTGCTCCACTGTACTTTCATCTCAAGCCAATAAATGTTGCTGTTTATGTACCGTCACACACATTAGTGGATAGCTTTGGGTGAGACACATCTTCTAATCACTTGTCCTCTTCCAGTATTACAGTACAGGAGGAGCCCTCCAAAAGTCCTGACAACATGTCTGATCCACCCCAGAAGCCTCACCTTTTATGGTTATTGGACAGTGTCTGATGGTGCCATATTCTCCACAGAAGCAATCTAAGCCAGATCGCTAAAATGATCCCATAAGACCTTATTTGTTATTATGTGTTTTCATTTTCTTTTGATTTTTTTGTATTGCTGCTATTAAACAGGGATTCCAATGGTAGAAAATATAATACATATATGCTGTATTTGGTATTTGTTACTAAAATATATGTTAACACTTCATGTTATTTTATAATGACCTCTGGTGAAAGTTGCTCAGAATTTCCTGTTTTTTCTATATTTTTTTCTATTTGCTTTCTAGTTGAGCAACAGAGAGAATTATGCTGCCTGCAAGTACATTTTTAAATATAACCTAAACCATTCAACTAATAATTGCATTAAATGTCTTTTAAAGAAATATCAACCCCAAATGGCACATGATGTCCATCACTCTCACCCCTTTCCAGGGCCTGCATCATGCCACCATTAACAATGGCAACACCCACTCAATCAACCACCACACATAACTAGGGAAGCCACTATGTCACAAACTCATTAATTGATGCAGACAGTTTTAAATTAATCAAATTACTGAAAAAGTAGAGCCTGTTCCTCAAATTGACTAACACAGGATTCTTGCATTTAACAAACATGGATCAATTTGACATCTATAGTACCCAGGTAGATGAACCTACCTCAGTGCACAGAGAGATAGAGTCCTAAGAGGTCAGAGAAAATAAGAATTTGTGGTACAAATAGAGTAATGAATTACAGATCAGAAAGCTGGAACAGGAAGGAAAAATCAGCACATGTGCTTAAACATGCTAGGAACACAGAAGGGTAAAAATGGTGCTACAGTCGTAAGGAAAACTAAGTCTATGCC
Source organism: Erpetoichthys calabaricus (assembly GCF_900747795.2). Taxonomy (NCBI): domain Eukaryota; kingdom Metazoa; phylum Chordata; class Cladistia; order Polypteriformes; family Polypteridae; genus Erpetoichthys; species Erpetoichthys calabaricus. Next base: position 66,827,050 of record NC_041395.2, read on the forward strand.
ATGAATTTTTTTTTATTTTTTCATTTTTGATAAAAGGTTATATTTGATTGTGATTTCAATTATACTGGTAGATCACATTGATTAACAAATACTATATCTTTTAAAAATCACATTTTAACACTCATTTGAATATTTCAATCACCAGAAATGCAATTTTCTTTGAAAAAAATGTAGTACACAGCTAGGAAAACAAATAAAACACATACAATAACATACAGTTCAGTCACAGATTCACTTTCATAATCAGTAGTAGTAGTGAGAGTAGGGAGTAGGTTGAGGAGACATTGGAGATGGGCAGATATGCTCTAGAGAGGAGAGGAATGAAGGTCAGTAGGAACAAGAAAGAATACATGTGTGTAAATGAGAGGGAGGTCAGTGGAATGGTGAGGATGCTAGGAGTAGAGTTGGCAAAGGGGGATAAGTTTAAATACTTGGGATCAACAGTACAGAGTAATGGGGATTGTGGAAGAGAGGTGAAAAAAAGAGTGCAGGCAGGGTGGAATGGGTGGAGAAGAGTGTCAGGAGTGATTTGTGACAGACGGATATCAGCAAGAGTGAAAGGGAAGGTCTACACGACGGTAGTGAGACCAGCTATGTTATATGGGTTGGAGACGGTGACACTGACCAGAAAGCAGAAGACAGAGTTGGAGATGGCAGAGTTAAAGATGCTAAGATTTGCATTATTAAGCAGTAATTTGTAAGGCCTTGTCTTCTATTAATATCAGAAAACTGTGGTGTTGTTTACTTTTAGCACTCAGGGCAAAAGAGACCTCTGAAAAACATGCAAGAAAATTTTGGGTGCCAATGAGACAACTTCGTTGTCATCCCCTCCACCAGATCATCATCAAATGAGCAACATTTCAAAACAGTAGAAATCTATTCAGGCTAAGCTGTTCCACCATTATTGTAGTTAGGAAAAACAGATTTACTCATTAATGCATCTTTATTAAAGTAATAAATATTATAAGAGATATGTAGATAGAATGCCTGGATGGAGTTCAAACATCTTTGTTTATTATTTTCTTTGTTCATGTTTGATTCTTTTTTTATAATAATATTGTGAATTATTTACAAAAATTGATATTACTAATGTATTAATTAGGGATACTGATTGGTTTCTTTGTGTATAAGCTGCCTTTTTTATGTGCCTTGAGATTCATGGGTGTTTGCCCAAAAAGGTGGGACCACCTGCCTATCACCTCCAGGGACTTCCTTGGCTGTATAAAGGCAAAGGATTCCTAAAGGACCTAGCAGGTCATTCACATACTAGGGGAGTGGTGAGTTTACTTGTGCTTTCTAAACCACAATACTTAGTAATGTATTTCCTTTGTATCTGTTTCTTTGTGAGAAAAAAAAACTTTCTAATATTTGAGCAAAATTTGCCATTGACGAGTTTTCAAATTTGTCCCTATATTCTCGTTGAACAATTACTTGCAAGGTAATTTCTAGAATCCACTGTAGTAATTCCCTTCACTATACAGAACAATCTGATCATATAGGCATATACATACCTACTGAATTTTCCATATCTACCTGTCGGTCTCCATCTGTCTGCATGAAACAATTTGACTCCTAGTGGACCCTTCTTGTTGGGCACGTGTATTCTTCAAGGAATTTGTTGGTAAAGTTCTGTGTTCATTAAATAATCTCAAATAGAGCATACTGTATAAAGTTTTGAAATTTCAAAATCTCCCATTGAAAAGCATTGGTGAATTTATAAATTCATATGTCTAAAGGTCTAGCTCATAGGACTTGATATTACAATTCCAATATTCGGCACTTTCCTGATGTCTTGAATGGGTATAAGGTAATCACTTTGTTGGGGTCATCAGGGGGGCACTCTACTTCACTGGTACTTTGTTGATAGGCCCACAACACTTCTATATGGCTAAACAGCGCCACCTGCATCCCAGGTGCACTCCCCTCTGCTTTTACCCCTTGCTTGTCATTTTGCCGCCTAGTTGGGACCCTTTTTCTTCAGCCAAATCCAGTTGCTGCTTTGTTCGGCAGCTTCTGAAAGAAACTTGATGGCCTGTTGGGAGCCTGCCTTCATACTCCCATCCCCTTCAGAAGCCTGACTGTTCATGTGGCTACAAACCCTCTATACCCTACCTCTACCTGGGTATGCCAGCTGTGTGGTTCTGCCTCAGCTGCTATGTCTGCATACCTAAGAATTTTGCATTCACATGCCTCAACAACTGCTGCCTCCCATGGCGCCGCTAACTAAACGATGAACATGGATTTCTGTGAGGTTGACCACAAGATCAGGCCCAGCCTAAGACTAGATGTAATCATTTATGCCACAAAATTAGCTTCAGATTTAGATTAACCTTTATCTTTCAGTACTAGTCAGTCACCGGGAAGGTTGGTTCCTTTCTTGTGGATGGTTTCGCTGGAGTTTGTCCTGCTCTTACAAATGGGATGGTGTTTGCGAATACAGTGATCAGGGGAAGAAGAGCATTGGTGGTGGATCTTCTTTCTTTCAGGGTAATTTCCAGGTGTTGTAGAACCTGGTTATGCCTCCAGATGTAGACTGGTTTTACAACCGGTGAGGATGTGCTCTAACTTTGTTGGGGTTTGGCAGAGAGAACATGAAGGATCTTCTACAACCCATTGATGTAGGTTCATGGGTGTGGGAAGAACATCACAGGTGGCTCTGATGATGATTTGGCATCCTTCCAGGTGAGCTTACAATGCTCCAGATTTTCCCAGCTAGTCCACTGGTCCTGTTTGGACTGTGAGACTATCCTTACATATCTCTCTGCTTCCTCTTGTTGCTGAACCTCAGCAACCACCAGCTGTCTTCTCTGGATAGATGTTGCCCTATGCCAGGAGGGTTGACTTGTCTCTAACCCAAACCCACCTCTTCCTTCCACACCTGTCCCAGAATGTCTCTATGTCTAAGAGCAGATATTGCTAGCTGTACAGCGTCAGACGGAGTCCACTTCCTCCTTATTGCCGGTCTAGGAGCAGCAGCTCGTATTGTAGAATCTTGAGACTCCATTAGAATTACTTTACTTTGGTCCATTTGTACTCCTTCATGAGACTTGAGACAGGCAACTCCAGCACATGATGCTCATATAAGCTGATGCTGCTAAGGCACAGTGGGAGACCTAGCTACTTCTTGATAAATGAACTGACCGCCCTCTCCAGCTTCTTGATTTTGGAGTTAGGGACCTCGTAGACTAGTAGAGGCCACATCAGACGGGGGAGCAATCCAAACTACAGACACCACAGTTTCAACTTGCCAGGAAGAGAGGTCTTGTCTATACTAGCAATGCCTTTGATGGTTTCTTCCTTTAGTTAGCTACTCTAGTCTGAGTCTTTGTTGCTTGCATAATGCATTGTACCACTGCCCTAAGCTCTTGACTGGCATCTCTGATACCATCATAATTGCTGTTTCATTGATGTGAAATCTATAGTCCACAAGTTTTCCTCTGACAATGGATATGCTCCTGGATTTGCTGGGTGACATCTTCATCCCTGTCTATATTATATGAGAAAGAAAATGGGGGACCGATCCAAAGGCATTGGCTAGGTTCAGGAGTAAGACATGTAGATTTCTTCCTTCTCTTCTTGCAGACTGGAGTTGATGCCATATCATGCTCGTGTATTCTAAGCATCCCGAGGAGCCTGATATACCAGCTTTCAATACCGATGTGTCAATCAAATTGTTCTGTTACTTTCAACATTGAAGAGATTGATTTGTTGGAATTGGTCGATTTTAAAAGTATCCTTTACCTTGGCTATTACTACTCCCTCAGCTCTTTGTCAGTCTTTTGGGATGGTTTAATTCTTCCATGCCACCTTCATTAGCCACTGCAGAAACTGCAGGATTTTTGGAGCATTTTTGTACAGTTGGTAAGGAACTCTATTTGGTCCTGGAGCTGGAACTTTTTTTGTCTTCTTCACATCTCTCTTTACCTTGCTTCAATTTGGGGAACTATCCTCCAGCCAATGTTCTGGTTGAGGAATGGGTGACATATCTGGAGGTATCCTCTTCTGCTCAAATCTTCAGTTGTCTGTTTGCTTCCAACTTCCTCTTTGGCTCCTTAAGTGATCCACTCACAAGTCCTCTCACAAATCTGAAGGGATCCTTGTAGAAGGATGCCCTTGCCCTGTTCTTCTTATTACATTAAGCTCTGGGGTCTTCTACCCTCCACAGTTTTCCTAGGCATTCTTTTAGGTCTGCTGGAAGGAGGTTGAAGCCCTCTTTCTCCTCCACTGAGGATTTCTTCCATTGTTATCTCAATTCCCTTCTCTCTTCAATGAGGTGCTCAATTTCTTGCTGACTTCTGGACTTAAGAGACTGTTTTTTCCTTCTTTTCTAGCTCTTTTATTCCAAACCTTTCTGCTCTGTAGAAGTATGTCAGTATAACAACACTATGGCTGCATTATCAGCACAACATAATACTTCAGTACTTCTCTGACACAATATTTTATTGGCAAAGCTCCACACCTGCTTTCCATCCTGGTTCAAAGCTGCCAACAAGTTTATCTTAAGACTTCAACAGAGACTTTAACTCTCCTTTGGGCACTTAAACTGAAACTGTATGTTTTTAATAAATCTGAACTAGAAGTAGTCATAGCTCAACCAATAACTCACAGGACCACATCAACTGATGCCATTTTTTATCACTTCAGTTGGACCTTGCTGTCTGTGTAAGATATTGAGATACCACAAGCCTATCTAGACTTAATTGTTAACTACACTATATTATAAAGTACTGTTAAAAAGCAAGTTTTTAATGTAGTCTACTATCCCAAGTAATTCATTTTGATTGTACTGTTATTTTTGTGTAGAACACATTGTTACAAAAATATTTCATAAATAAAAATGTAACTAGTGACTCTTTGAAAAAATTACTAAGAAATAACTAAGAAATGTAAAATGCTGACACCTATCGGGCGCCATGTAAATCAGTTACCTGAAGTCTCAAAATGCATTTGAAGGTTACACCATGAAGCTATTTTTAAACTTTTTTTAAATATGAAGATCAAAACTGTACACGGTATTCTGGGTAAGATCTCACTTGAAAGTTATAAAGCTTAAGGATAATCTCATGTATTGTATACAATGTGCTACAAAATTTAACATCCTATTATCTGTCCTATTAATCTCTTCTGTATACTATCTGGGTGTAGAATGTTTCCATTACTATTCCTTGGTTCAAGTTTTAAATATTCCTTTGTTTTTTCAAATCTGTTTTACATACAAAAATACTTTACATTCACTTACTGCTGCGGCCAGCAGATTGCTCTGAAGATGCACTGGGCTGGATTCCTGATGGACGGTGGCCTGTCACACAGGTACATGGAGTGCTGCATTCCCAAAGTTTCAGATTTGGGTTACATTCTGTAAGCTCAGTGTGAAAATAGCCATGGCTAGTTCCCAGTGCATGTTTATTTTATGAGACTTTTCCAATGGACCTTAACAGTGGGAATGTGTGACCAGGGGCCTTAGCATTTTTAAAGTGCAGGGGTACAATTTGTCATTGTTAAATAAATGTGCCATTGTCGGACTAAACTGCTTTCTGGTGTCTGTCTTAGTTTTTCCATTTCAGTATACATTATAACACATTAAATTTCAGCTGCCACAAATCTGCTCAAGCCTTTATGCTGTCTAGATCTCTTCATAATGATTTAGCTGATTATACATTATCTGTCTTTCCACTTAGGTTACATCTACACTACTACTTTTTCATTTAAAAACACAGATATTGGTTTGAATTTTCTGCTTTAGTCCACATTACCCTAGGAATTTTACACTTCCAAAAATATAGACTTTTAAAAATGTAGACTCTGATCACACTCTGATTTACTCATGTTTATTATGTAGCCTTTCCCTGATTGGATCCTGCTCATTACAACATCTCATCCCCTGATTGGTCACCATTCAAGGAAGAAAGCCATATTCTAACACAGCAGGCATAGTAAGAGTTGTTTTCCATGGTGCTTGATGTGTTCCTTATCTATCTAAATGCTGCATGCATGCGCAAAAGGCAAATAATTTACCTGTCACTACAGTTTTGCAATAAATTCTATTAACACACCCTTAAGAATTTTCCACTGATGTGTGCATGCCTAGTACAGGTGAATGTCTATATCATATGTGTTTTTGGTTGTGGACGGTGGCCTGTCACACAGGTACATGGAGTGCTGCATTCCCAAAGTTTCAGATTTGGGTTACATTCTGTAAGCTCAGTGTTTTTAGTGTGGACATGCTAATATGAATGGAGATCATTTTAGTTTAAAAATGCCATTTTTAAATGAAAACATAGTAGTGTGGATATTGCCTTAGTTTAGTATCACCTGCAAACGTTATCAGCTTGCAATTTATATTCTTATCCAGATCATTTACACATATGGAAAAGAGTAGCGGCCAAAGCACTGATCCTTGAAAGACACCACTTTTAACATCACCTAATTCTGAAAACATTCCTCTCATATTAACCCATTGGTCCTGGTGTTTAAGCCAAGTTTGTATCCAACTTAATGCTGCGCTCTGAATTCCTAATTCTTTATATGTGTCAAGTATACAGTATATATGTACTCAATAACCTCCTTAAGCACTCTAGAATAAATAATGTTCTGCTCTTGGTGATTTGTTTGATTTCAGCCTATTTAATATAAGCAGCATTTCTCTCTGTCAAATATCCAAATTACTAAGTACTTCCTTAGAAGTCCATGTAACTGCTGGGAGTTTTTCATATGTATAAAACTCACAAAAATGCAAGTTTAGAGCATTTGATATTTCACTGTCTGTATATTTTATCTTACTATTTTTAGTACTCTCCTCCTGGACTGTTCTTTTACTACTAAAATACTGAAAGATCTCTTTGGGTGATCATTCTTTTTTATGTAGTATTTCTTTCTAGCTGCTGTTTAGCTTTCCTAAGAATTATTTGTTTTGCCCATTTTATATACTTGTTTTACCTTTGTAACTTGTTTTTTGCTTCTTACTTGTCCTGTTTTCTTTGATTTACTGTGTCTTGTAAATTTTGAGATAAGCTTGTGTTGCATTGTATATAAAATATTTCTACACCTCTACATCTCTTTATAACTATCTCTACACTTAAAAATCTATCCCAGTTTATCTTTTCTATATTTTTCCATATCTACTCAAAGTTTGCTCAGCTAAAGTCAAACTTAGCAATTTTAGTGTTTGGTTATGTGCTTCGCCTAAACAGTGTGAAATATATTATGTTATGATGACCAAATCTAAAGGATCAAAGGCATTTACTCTTTGAATTCTGTCATAATTATTAGAAAATCTTTAATCTAGATAGGACTTCCCTCATGTTGTTTTTTTAAAGTACTGTGTTTAAAATCATAGATTGTGTCCAGACATTACTGCTCTTGTGCTCTGCTATTTGTTGAGGCTAGCTCAGTTAATATTTGGGTAATTTGAGTCCCTCATGGCTATAGTCCTCTACTAAATTTGCTTTTTCATATTGTTAAAAAGACACTTATTAAAACTATTGTCTATATTTGGGGGTCTAGTCTGTCTATTTCTAGTTAAATCCAAACATCTTTGCTAAGAAGATGCTCATCACCAAATTAAATAAGACATGCGTTAATAACCTGTTTTACATAAATGGTAACTCACCCACCTTTTAAATATTTGTCTATTTTTTTTATAAAATGTGCAACAATTTCTGCTAGACTTACCCACATCCCTTATATTTAGGCAAATGTTTGTTATTGTGATATCTTAACTGTGTGCAGCTACATACAGCTCCAAGTCATTTGATTTATTCTTGATACTTATAGCATGATGGTAATCAATTTTTAATGCATTGCTTATTTTCCTTTTCCTTTTTAACTGACTAGGAATGTCAACATTGTCTTGTGTATTTGCATTAATACTACTGTTTGTCCCTTTGCGTTCTGAAACATAAATAACTTTTCTGGACAGCAGGAGAATAATAACCTTCTGAATGTGGACTTTTGCAAAGTTGAGGGATACAGATTTGCTAAAGGCCAGCATGTAGTCTAAATAAGCAGGAGGTTGAACACACACAAACAATACAAAAACTCAATGACTTGGCACAATGCAGAATTTAAAAACTGAAATACCAAAAAGAAATTCTAAGAGAATGGTAAAATTAAATGTCACTGAGCATAATAGAGGTTCATCTAAATTCTGTGCTTATTAGAGTTTATCCATAAACAGGAAATGAACATAAAAATGGTATATGATATGGCTCCTGCCGATAAAATGGAGACAACTATGAGAAACAACAAAAACAAAATGGCGCTGTAAGGACATGGAAAAGATACACTTAAAAAGTACAAAAACAAGAAATAAGCAATGAAATTAAATATAGTTCATAACAAATTCAAACATATAGAAAGCAAGATTCATGACATATATACAGTATATATATATGCAAAATTGCTAAATATATTTTTTATAACATGTAGCCTGTAAAACACGAAATGACATGGAGATATTGAATGGTCGGGGTCTGTCCTGGCACCCTGTTTAATATATGTGAAATCAAAGGTAAAAAGAAAGTAAAGTCCAACAGAAAATACTAGGCAGCTATTGCCCATTTGTGGACTGTGTCAGGCGACTCTTTATAAGTCTCATTTTCCTCATTAGTAAATTCTCCCATTGGAGATGCACCCTGCTTGGATGTGGATTCGCAAGTGACTTTTCTTTAAATGGACCTCGGTGTGAAAGAGGTGATACCTCCAAGTGAAATCTGGAAGTGATGTCAGACAATATCTCAGGACTATTGAAGACGTTAGTGGCTGTCACCTTACCTGAGCCTTGTAGATGCTCTTTATGTGCAAACATGCAACAAGCCTTAAAAGGAGATTCTCTTCCAAATTGTTTATGGTAGCTCTGTCAAAATGTTTAACAATCATTTTCAGTACATTCTCTTTTATTAATATGAATTTAATGCTACAGAATGCTTTTCTTTATGATTACTCTTTTTAATTTTTTTCTTGCTTCTTGTTTTAGTTTTAGTTATAGTTAGCAAAAAGGCCCCAAACATATTATTCAAACACTTTAAAAAGCATACCTATTTATGACACTAAATTATATGATTTAAATTTTCATAACATATAAAAGTAAAGTGAGGGATGAAATATGTAAAGAGGACACTTTATACGATTTACCAGAAAATGAAAGCCAAAAAAGAGGAACATTACTGTTGTGGTTTACATATCTTGTCAAGTTTCTTAATGATTTGGCATAGGCAAATGTTTACTTAATTTTTAACCTTTTCCAACGAAATTCCAATATCTTACTGTATGCACGCTTTTCTCCTTTCTAGACCTTGGGTAGTGCTAGCCTATTTCTGACACAAGTTGGTTCTTAGACCAAGGTTTTGCTAGTGGGCCAAAATGGCTTGTCTCCTTTATAGCATTCTATCTCAAAGACTAAAGATGTTTTATTCTCTTAGGCTATCAGATTATTACATGCTATTCGGTCCAGGAACCCCTTTGGTTATTTTATTCTGCACAGTTTCTAGTGCTACAATGTCTTTTTATAGAGTGAAGACCAGGACAGCACACAGTTCACTAGATGTGGTCCAACTAGTATAACCTTAGCATAACATGCATTGATTTATATTCAGCTTTTTAAGTAGCATACATTTTATTAGCCTTTCTAATTGATCCTGCACTTGATAATGAAAATATTCTGTCAACATAAGCTCCCAAATCCTTTTCAGATGCTGCTTTTTATGGAACAGTGTCATCCATGTTGAATTTATAACTAATATTTCATTTGTCTCTGTGAAGCACTTTTGCGTATCTGTACATTAAAATGTATTTTTTAATTGTTTGCCCTGGAGTTCTGAAGATTGTCCAGATCCTTTTGAATTTCTTTTGCTTCTCTGTATTTGCTGTCCATCCAATTTGGGTGTCAGATGTTAATGTTTACAGTGTGTGCCTCATCATAAAAAGCAACTTCAGGAGATGAGAAGAGTTGACATGTCCAGGTTTTCTATCAGAATTTATGTAATTAAAACCAATTTTAGAAGAAGTGGTCCCAGAACAAACTTTTGACAGACTTTTGAGGAAGTCCACTGTTGACCAAAATTCATTTGTAGTATTCATCTCTTATATGAACTCCTTATCTCTGGGAAAATAAAATGCTTGGTATCTAGCTTTGTAGGTTATTCCAGTTACCTCTAGTTTCAGAATTAATCTTGGCAGCAGAACTGTATTACAATAAAGGTTTTTAGAAAGTCTAATAGAATTATTTGTTATACTTTGCTTTTGTCTACTGCTACAGTTTCTTGTTATTATGATCCTTCAAAACATAATAATTTTCTCAGTCTTTTTCCTAAGGTATTGGACATTGCTGCTTCTAGTTTCACCCAGCGTTGTTGATACTTTTTAAACTGGACTTGTGGTTATGCGCTTTTTTTTTGCAGACTGTCTACTTTCAATAACATCACCGCAACAGGTGCCAGTGAAATCTCTCACTTCTTACATTGCTCTTTTAGGTAATTCACTATTCTTAAAAAAGACCATTTGCTGTTGCCACTCATATTGGAATTTTTTTTATAACTGTGTATAACAGGTTTATTTATGGACTCCCCTGCAGCTGGCTCTGAGGCTGCTCATTTGCATGATGGAATGCTAGTTCATCCCCAGGTTGATGCAACTTGTCAGTGCCATTACAAAATTTTAGTTGGTGCAGTCTTTTGCCTGGTACCCAAAATTGTGAATAGAACTCGAATAAAGCTCTTTGTGCTTTCTTATGATTAAAGGTTATTGACTTAGGGCAAAGAGTTCTAATGTATATTTTCTGGTTATTCTTTCTGTCTTATCTCTCAGTCTTAATCCTGTTCTAAAATTCTGGTGCATCTTTTTTCCACAACACTTGTCCTAAAAGCCTAACAGATGGGTTTGGCAGGATCTTCCTCTCATAATTTCATGGTGGCTGTATATTATTTTCATAAAAGTAGTCTTCTCATTTATTTCTGATTCTTGTCTCCGTAATTTAGCACAGGATAAAATGTTTCTTGTTTCACGTACCACAACAAAATATAATAAATAAAAAAAGGGCAGTGAGTACTGCCCAACTCACCACAGCTGTTAACACTTTGCACATCACTGGCACAGTGTTGGCTCCTTAAGGCAGCCTGCAATTGGCTGTCAGATAAAAGAAGCAAACACAGCTGTGCTGGAAAGTTAAAACCTGGTTGGTAAAGTAAACATGGTTAGTGATTTTCAGTTGTGCAATTTGACATGGAACAATAAACAGATCATTGACTGTATTTGGCAGAATATAACATATCCCACGACAAAAAGTCGTTTAATGTGACATTTTTATTAATTGCTTTTTGACTTTCTGGTTATGACTCACTGCTTGTTGTTTTGGTTAGATTCCTCTCCTGACTCCTTTTCCAAATATGTTCTTCTGCTCTCCCTTGCAGTCAGCATTTTATTGGTCTAAAATTACTGGCATATATTATGTCCTTTTTTCTGTGGACTGAAATCACATTACCATCTTTCTCATTATCAGGTATTTCCCCCATTTGAAGTGATTGCTAGAGTATGCTTAGTAAATGTTTATATATGACATCTTTCAAATTTATTAATGATATTAATAAAATCCCAACGGTTGACTTCGGAGCCCTGAATTTTCTTTTTTTTTCTTTTAATCTCTGAGACTTTTCAAATTCACTTTTACAGCTTTTCTATTAGAGAGTTGTACCAGAAAAAATGTTTGCTGTTTGTTTTAGCTTCAGTATTATTATGATTACATAGTTTTGTGTGATCCTTGACTTGATTCTGGTTGTGTTTTGAACCTGTTTTATTTTTCACTTTCTTTTTTTATTTTTGGCAATGCCATTTTGTAGTCTCTAATTTGCCTTTTTGTGCTATTTGTTGGTAGCTACGACCCCACTGCCATTATGTGAACTCTGAAAGTTGAAGTGTGTAATACCAATGGAGTTCTGGTATAATAGAAGACAGCAACCTGCTTTAGCCATTGAGTAGACAGATTTAAAGTCAGGAGGTGGCTCAGTGTCCAGGACCAACTCATCTAGTTGTTGGAAGAAAGGATCTTGTATTGAGGAATTTAAAATTTTGTTGGAGATAAGAAAGAATTTCAGAATAACAACACTGAGAAAGTGTATGACCTGCCTGGCATGGTAGTTTGGAACCACCATATATATAGTGTAAAGTTTTTTCAAAAATAAGTCCAAAAGACACAAAAAAAAGGTTTGGGGACCGTCCCTGTATATTGCCCTAAGACAATATCAAAATGAAGAAATGATCACAAGTCTTTTTAAATTCAGAACAAATGACAGTTTTACTATTGAAACATGGTTGTTTAAATACAGAAAGGATTATGGGAAAAGGAAATGGTTGGCATCAAAACAGGAACCAGAAATAACATCATCAGGAGGAGTCGGAAGTGATGTGATATTGCAGAGTCGGAAGTGAGGTTAGTGGAGATGGCCGGAAGTGACGTAATCGGTGGCCATCTTGAACCCGGAATCGGGGCAATTATTTTTCCTCTGGTTTTCTGTAAAGAGAAGAGATTTAGGTAAGCACCATGTGACACCCATATCTCGCGATATTTCACTCACCTTTAGGCTCTTTGACTGCCTCCTAATCGCACGTGTGTGACAATAGATAGGTCGACTGGAGCAATAGTCTTTATTGGTTTTGACTTACTTTGCACTTTTGAGCTCTTTTGTTATTAATATGATCCCTTTATAATAAAATGCTTTTTAGTTTTTACTTTGGGCCTCCCTGGTACTCATTTAGGTTCAAGGAAGGCTCAAAAATGCACCTCAAAGGACTTTCACATTATAACTGTTACAGATTCCTGTGTCAATTCAAGTTCTGCACGTCACACCCCAGCTACTATTATGCTGAGTATAGAAGTGCATGAAAAAGTGTATCAAAGGACTTGTTAAAATTGTAAATATAATCTCCTTTGTCCTTTGACCATCGCTTATTATCAGATCGCTCAATTGTTTTGGTCATAAGTTGTCTGCTTCTGTTTCATTGCTATAAAACCTGGCCAAATCAATCATACCCAATACTATAAAATGACTCAACTATCAAAATGCAAGAAATGCTGTTTTTGCCATATGACAGGTAGCTCATGTTACCTTGTAGCAGAGTAGAGGCCTTCAATGAGTGACATTTTCTAAAGTAAATGACTATATTCATGGAATCAGTATTTTTTACAAGTCAATACAAAATTAATAATTTATCACTATAGTTTATACATTTTTTTTGTTACACAGATTTACATATTATAATCTTTGTTAACTAACACAAAGACAAACCATAGTTTAATACATCACATAATGGCTCTTGGCAGCTCTTTAACCAGGTTAATAGGTTTTATACTTTCTGAAAAAGATAACTAATTATCATTGGTGTATATTTGCTCTTGTGTTTATCCACTTCAATATTCTTTGGATAAAATATAGCCGATGTTCAAAACCTTTTGAGCAGGGTAACATGTTTTTTGTGCCAATGTTCTTGTCATGTGTTGTTGGTGGGGTTTTCAGGCCTTACAGCCAGTTCTATGGTTATTCTGAAAGGAATGAAGTTGTGCTTGGCATCAGTTTTAAAAATGAACATTTATTCAGAATATCTGTCATTTGGCAAGAAAATGATTAGACGTCAATCCATGCAAAGCTAAATCTAACATGATTAATGCCAGTTTCATTGGCAATTCAGGTGACATTTGTACTGCCTGAATCTTAAAACTGTAAGTTCATAGTCCTATTAAGGTAACAGACCATGAAGAACATGCCATTGAACCCTGGGGTGCAGTACATCTTATTTGGTGTACCTCTCTACCTAGTGGGTGAAAAATGGAAATATTAAAACTGTTCTACTATCAGATGACACCGTCAAGGATATAAACAGTAAAATCTAGAGCTGGCGTTTACACAAATATTAGAATTTGTTTTAATTGATTATATCTGACAGGTGTTCACAAGATGTAGCATTATAAAGAAACTCTAAATGCATCCTACAATTAGACTGAAATTTTCCATGCCCTGGACTCAGTGATGTTATTTCACATTAATCATTGCCATCTCTGTTTTACTGAGAAAGACCTTATGTGTGTGGTACCTTATGTCACCTAAGCTAATTCCTACACTTTTCCAAAGTGTATTGTAAAATCATTGTCACCGACTCAGTAGCTGTCATTAAACATTTATTCTCTCATGGCCAACATAAAGAGCTCCTAATTTTATCAACTGGATTGTCCCATAATTATTCTTTGTCACTCATTTTCACTAAAAATGATCCTTACCAGAATCTTATACTACAGGTTCTTAAAAACGGAATAATCCATCTCCCTCCAGGTTTGTGTTCTTTTTAAAAGTCTTTTTTCCATGATGCTTGTTACTGTTTTGCTTTTTTAACCTTGACAGCTGAGAACTGATGTATCTCCTCAAGTAGCAGGTTAGAGAAAAAACATAACTGGAAAGTGTTAGTGAAGAGTGAAAAAAGTATGTATGCATCACTCGATAACTTGACACATCAAACCATCCATTCATTTTTAAGGGCCATGCAGTGAGTGTTCTGGTTTCTTTGCTTTTTTTACTCTCTTAAATGTTTAACTTTAAGAATACTTATATCTGACTTTTTCTAGATGAAACCAAACTTGCATTAATTTACTTGTAGGAAAGTAGGAATAGGGGTTTTATTATTTAACTAATTAACATTTTCACATCTCATAATTTGACTATTTTTTCTATAGTTTTCTACAATATTATACTTTTCTCTCACCTGATGCAACCATTTTTAGACACCAAATAATTTGATTTTATGATGTACACATCAATTACAGAAATACATTAATTACTTAAATACAAACACTTAAAAACAAACAAGCAAGAACAAGTCAGTTAAGACAGATTCTGCTGTTCCCATCTCTAGGGCTGTCTCTGGAATGGTACAGGCCTGGAACAACTCAACCAGTGAAAATTTTATTTTCAAAGGTTTCATTGCAGTAAAGTTTCCTATTAAATCCAAAATTTCTGATACTTCTGTTTTCAATGGAGAACAGAAAGCTAGAGTCTGAAAGCTGGTGAGGATCTGTAGCACCCACACATTTGCAGAACACATAAGTTTGCTGTGTACTAGATTTAAAAAAAAAGGGAATTCCATCTTCCAATTGGATTGTATTTCACTTCTAAAGGTCAGCCAACTCCATTATTGTGACACTCAATGGTGCTCATCAAGATGGCCTTCTTTAAAAAAATCAAGTAGAGGCCGACAGCTCACAGTCCCAGAAAAGGAAATTTAATTGTGATTTCACTTGATTAATACTTTTTTATTGTATGAAATTCAACATGCAAGCTGAGTAATGGCTCCAGATATTGACTGATGGTGCATACTAGAGAAAGGTATTAGTTCAGTCCAGCAGTGCAGAAAAAAAAACTTTCCAGTCCTTCATTCACACTATGTTTGCAGGTTGGGGAGTTGGAGGGTAAACAAAAGTGGAACCTGTCACACACCTGCACTTGGGAGACAACTTAATGGCCTATCTGACTGTAATTCCACCTCGAGTTGAGGGTTGGCGCTGTTGCCTAAAGCTTTTCCTCCTTTCTATCCTTCAGATCAGATGACTGGCAGTCCCAATGACGTCAGTTCTGGATCATGGTTCCTTGTCCATACATCTTCCAGTCTGGCTTCTTCTTAAGCGATGGCCCTCCTATTTTGTGCCAGTCATGATTTTTTGGTGGAACTTTTTTCCACCAATTATATGGGGTTCACCTTCAAGATATCACAACTCTTGATCTTGTCTTGTCTCCTGTTTTGTAAACCACATTTCTGTTAGAGCATCTGCTGTACACCAAGGCAAAAAGGACAAAAAACACTTCTCCTTAAACTGTCTATTGTACTAACATTTTTTTCATGTGTTTCAGCTAATAATTTATGTTGCTGTAATCTGAAATCTTTAACATTTTATTTTTGTATACAAAAAAGAGAAAGTGTGTTAATGAAATAAAGTAATATCTAAAAGCCAGATATATACAGATGTTATTGGAAAGCACAGTGTAAAATGTCTTAAAACATTGTACTTTATCATGTCAAAATGAGGATGAGGATATGTGGGCATTTCTAGAAAACAGTTTCAGGTTGTAAAAAAGAAGGGGAGTCCGAAGCAGGGATTTAAATCAAATGCAAAAATATAATGGATACTGCATGTACTTTTGGTAGTCCAGAATAATGCTACTATGTTTTGAGTATGTATACTTACTGGATTGTCTAATTCTGAGAAATAGAATTGTGAAAAAATCTTTAAAAACAAAATATGACATCCTAAGAAGTTAGAAGCATGCAATGGGATAACAAGCAGAAAACAACACCATTACAAAAGCATTGTCTTTTAACCCATTATTTTTAAAGTTCTTAATCATTTTGGTTCATATTTTATTATTTAAAGTTTTGATGATTGCATAATTTCAATGCCATCTGTCTATAATAGGCATCACCATTTTGTGTTTGCCTTTCATGGCCGGGACCATATTGTTTACAGTTACAATGCCTGTTGTAAGGTTAGTGACAAGAAAGTCAGGAGATGTTTTGCATCGTCTATTTGCTTATTTAAGATGGAAATGTGCATTATCTGTCAATCTTAGTTTGGGATAATTTAAAAACAATCTACTTGCATGCTTTTGCTCTCCTTCTGATCATGGATTTTACTTTAGTGTTTTGGTTTTGTTTGGTTTTCCTTTTATACTTACAGAACCTAGCCTTGCCTTCGACTTTGAATTCTTTTTGTTCCATTTACGTTTCATCTCCAAGTCCTCTTAACTCATCCCCTCCTAGTAATTCTTTCTGTTTTATGCAGGGTGTTCACAACAGACATCTGCCTTGTTTCATTCCATTTACATTCCAATTTCAACTTACGTCATCTTTTCTCAGTAAACCATCTGAAGAAGATAGGGATCTGAAGAGACTGTTGTCAGTATTTGTTTTTAGATGGGCGTCCTTTGGCTGTTGTTACTGGAAAGTGTGAGTGATCATCTTTAAAAATTGTACAAGTTGCAATTAAGTGCAATTCTTTGCTTGAGCTTATTGTGATTTATTTTTGTATATCCCTTAATAGGATAAAATTTTGCTGGTTAAGAATATTAACTTTTTTTAAAAGAACCAAAATTTCCAAATGGCCTAGAGTTTCTGCTGGATACTATATGTAACATCCATCCATCCATTTACCAACCTGCTGAATCCGAACACAGGGCCACGGGGGTCTGCTGGAGCCAATCCCAGCCAACACAGGGCACAAGGCAGGGAACCAATCCCGGGCAGGGTGCCAACCCACCGCAGGACACACACAAACACACCCACACACCAAGCACACACTAGGGCCAATTTAGAATCACCAATCCACCTAACCTGCATGTCTTTGGACTGTGGGAGGAAACTATATGTAACAGTACTCACCAAATAATTCTTGTTGGAGGCTGTTATGTTTCTGTCAGGGTTTCTTCCCTGGCTTCCTTGTGTTTTCTGTTTTATTGTTGTTCTCATTAATTTTAGTTTATTAATATTTCTAATGTTTTTATTTAATTATTTCTAGGTTTGTTTGTTGTTTTTTATTGTTGTACTGTATCTATAAACACTTTGCCATCCTAGTGTTTTATGGGTAGAACCCCAGGAGGTGGGGCCACCCTGATGTCACTGCTGATGCATCATCCCTCTAACTTTATATTAAGTGTTGTTTGGAGATTTTTTGCTGTATGTATTGGTCTATTTAGTTTTTTTCTGGTATATTTGATTGTTGTTTGACTTTCAAATTAGTTTTTGGATTGTGTTTTGGTGTTAGTTTACCTTGGATTACCTTTTAGCCAAATCCTTTTATTCCCATTTTGTGTTTTTTGTTCTGTTTATGCTACTTTCTAATTTTATGCTAATACATTCTGAATTTGTAAAGTTTTTTTGGAGTATCTCAACAAACCAGTGGTCTAAGGTAATCCTCTCCCTTGTTTTTTTGTTATATTTTGGAAATTCAATTACATTTTGAAGTTTCAAAGCCTGCTTCCAAGCTTGTGGTCTGATTACCCTGAAAACTGCAGGTAGTAGCTGGGGCTGGCTACTTTGGATGTAGTCCTGTCTGAATAGGCTGTGTAGGGTACTTTTTAAAGTACAGTGGAACCTCGGTTCACGACCATAATTTGTTCCAAAACTCTGGTCGTAAACCGAGTTGGGCATGAACCGAAGCAATTTCTCCCATAGGACTGTATGTAAATATAATTAATCCGTTCCAGACCGTACGAACTGTATGTATATATATATATATTTTAGTTTTTAAGCACAAATATAGTTAATTATACCATAAAATGCACAGCGTAATAGTAAAATAAATGTAAAAACATTGAATAACATTGAGAAAACCTTGAACAACACAGAAAACTAACATTGCAATGGTTCACACTATAGTGCTAGGAACCGCTTGCTAAAAACACTTGTTTAATGAGTTTTGAGCACAGGGGAAAAAATGAACATTTGAAAAATCCGTAATTTAATAAACCACCAAGAAAAGTAACATTGCAACAATGCAGGCTACGAACCGATCATTGTAAATAGAACTGAAAACAAAAAACAAGCCTTCTCTACCTTATGCGTCCCTCGCTCGCTCTCTCTCTCGCGCCTGTGTGTGTGTGCGTGCGTCTCTCTTTTGCAGCCTTGAGCGCCTGTGTGTGTGTCTCTCTAGCGTGCTCCTGTGTGTGTGCGCACCTCTCTCTCCCGCGCCTGTGTGTGTGCGTGCGTCTCTCTTTTGTGAGCCTGGAGCGCCTGTGTGTGTATCTCTCTAGAGCGCTCCTGTGTGTGTGCGCGGCTCTCTCGCGTGCTCCTGTGTGTGTGCGCGCCTCTCTCTGTCTCGCTACCTGTGTGTGTGTGCCTCTGTCTCTCACGCTGCCTCTGTGTGTGTGTGTGTGTATGTGTGTGTGTGTGCGTGTGTGTGTGTGTGTGTGTGCGTGTGTGTGTGTGTGTGTGTGTCGCGCTCTCTCTCTCTCTCTTGTTCGCTGCATAGGAAATGCACAGGGAGAGACTAAACATGTACAAACCGAAAGGGAACCTGGCTTGTTCGTATACCGAGTGTATGGTCGTGAACCGAGGCAAAAGTTTGGCGAACTTTTTGGTCGTAAACCGAGTTGTACGTGTACCGAGACGTTCGTGAACCGAGGTTCCACTGTAGTTTGGAAGTGTCACATCCCTCTCACCATGTATTTAGCATCATTTCACAACAGAGGTCACATGTAATTTTAACACCAGCTGTTTGCAATTTCACTTCTTACTGGTAAATGCCACTGTTTTTTTTTGGAAAACAATATACTAACGAGAAATGTCTTTTTTCACTGTTATGTTAACTGCTTGCTGTCAAAAGGAAAGGCAGTACTTTCAGGTCAAAGTGAAGTATATTTGTAGATGCTGGGGTTTTGTGAATGTATTTGTGTTTTTCTTTATTGCTGCACTGATGGTCTATACATTGTCACACACGTGTGCATGGGAGGCAGCTAAAGGGCTTGAGTAAGGGCAGTTCCGAGTCATACCGGGATGTGGCCGAGTGCACTGAATCTTTTTCTCCCTTTCCTGCAGACCATTCATGGGAGATTCCACCTGGCCCTCTTGACGTCACTTCCGGGACTGAGCCTATGGAAGGAGTCCTTGCCGGCTCCGGCCCCTCTAACGTCACATCCGGGCTCGAACCTATGGATGAAGACCTTCATGAGCCCGACCCCTTTGATCTCACTTCCTGTCTTCCCCTTTAAAAGCCTCCACCTTTTCCCTATTCCCTCAGTTCTGTTTTGGACTCGGTTTTGTGCACATCAGTGCTGTATAAAATTTTACGACTTTGCAGCCAGGATACCAATTACACGGGTGGCTGCCCCAAAACTTTCTATGTCTCTGAGTCAAGTTTGTGACAACATATTTCTAGCAACTTTCATTAGTACACCCACCAACCTCAAAATTGCTTGAGCTGCACTCCAGGTTTTTTATCTGTTTCATTTGTATATTAGGAAGTATAACATAATATTTGTTATTCAAATCACAAGCTCAGCACCACCTTGGCATAAAGATGGGAATGATCCAGTGGTGAATTATGTACATCTTCTATATCTTCAATGAAAGTAAAGTTCAATTGTTTAAGAGATACAGTAGGTAGAAAGTATATTACTCATCACTATTAGACCAAAAATTCTGTGTGGACTCAGAGGAGAGATTATATTTAAAAAAGAAAATGAAGCTTTTCCAGCTCATCAGCTATGTTTTTTTTCTTCATAGAGCTGCCCAGCTTTCTTTTAATTGTATTTGTTTATGTTAGCCGGTAATTTATATTAAGTTTTTATAGCCATCACAATAAGAAACACAAGATAGGTTTATTACACATCAATAGATAAGTAAATTAAATCAATGCCCTCAGTAATGTTTTCTACAGGAAACTGTGTCTTCTTCAGGTTTAAGATCACAAAGCACCACAAACAAAGGCAGTTCAAGTCATTACATTACAGTTCACTAAGTGACACTTTTGTTTTATTATTGTTACGAATGAAATACTTTTATTAGCAAACTATGTCACTGCCAAGTGTTTGTACAATATTTTACGAAGTGCTTCATTCTGGTGTACATTGTAAGTAATGAAATTGTAAGGGATGCCTGTCTATTACTCAAAAACTTGCACACCTCTTGCCTTTGAAGCTTGATTTTGGACACACACAACTCATTATTTTCTTTTCCAGTACACGGGAGCCTTGAAATTTGACCATCAGTCCTTCTCACAGTCACTGAAGACGTGGCAGAGCACATCCCCTGACAGGAAAATGCAAATGGCATTGCTTACACATAGACCAGCAACAGCCACAGGAAAATCACAGCGGCACGCCCAGAAATAGTTCTTAGAACAAAGGAAACTGATGCACACTGTGAAAGTGAGGCGCATTCAACTCATCAATAACACAAATGTCAACTACAAGACACAAAATGCATTTACAACAAGCACTGACAACTGAACGACAAACAATAAGACAGCAAGACACTGCCACGCATACCAGAATGAAAGGTTAGCTGAGCTTCCACAGGAAGTGCAAGAATAAATTATTTTGGATGCATACACAGCATCAACAGCTTCTTGTCTTCTACATCCATATGAACCTCTATTCATAATATCTCACAACACAATACATATATGTCAAATGAGTTGAAGACAAAAAAGCAAACATCATACTTACACACATCCAGTATCTGACAGCATTAATAACTTATATACATAGCTGATCAGAGGAAATACTTTCATGGCCTACAACTATAGACACCTCTCCTTAGTACCTTAGAAAAGTTCAGGCTTTCATTAACTCACACCACCCTTACACCACATTATGTAATCAGGGATGGCCATTCGTCCCATTTTAAGCCTATACTGATGTGTCAGCGATTCAAGAAAAACTCAGTCTGCCAAAAGTTTAACAACTTTCATTTTGCAAAAATAATGCCTAAACTATGCAGTTTCTCCTTCAGTCAAATTCACTAAACTGATCCTGCAACACACATATTTAATTTATATAACCAATGCACCACCTCAAATTACTCCTATAAAGTTTTAGACTTCCACGTACACCACTTCTGACTACATTTTCCTTTTATTTGACAACCATATGAACACATACATGGTATCAACAACTCTGTAACTTTGCCATTAATAAGAGCCTAGCCTATATTGACACTTCCTCAGGACAAGGTTCAAAATTAGCATTCAACTTTATTATTATATTGATGGACTTCACCCCTTTCAGTTCCCTTGTTTTTTTGAGGACCATAGGTACACATGTTCCATTAGTTAGATTTAAAATAAAAATTAATTTTTTTAAATTTTAGTGACATTTTTTTTCATGTACACTGATAACATAACAAATAACATAACGTTGTCCACCCCACTTAATCCAATTCAGGATCACTGGGCTAACCTTGAACAGGACACCAATCAGTTGGAGGCTGACCCACAAAGAGTCAGCACCTACAAGGCTAATTTGAGTTGGGTAATCAACCCTAACTATACACCCTTGGTGATATAGGATTAAAACAGGAGTACTCAAAGGAAAACCTACATAGACACAGGGAAAAAGTGAAAACACTACGCAGTCAATGACCAAATGTAGGATTCAAACCCAGGATGCTGGATCCATGAAGCACTGCATTATTGTGCCACCCTTGGTGATAATATATGATGACTACATTTTATTTTATTACTTGTTTTTATAGCACTAATGTTTACTTAATAAGACAGTGTAATACATAGGTCACGTCTTTGCTGTTTGACTGGAGTATTGCTTGTTTAATGTTTGCCTCTGACTTTTAATGAAGTTGTTCAAGCTTTCTGTCCTACTACTGTAAAATATATATGTAAATAATTATTTCTCCTAAAGAAAGTCACCTTGGGTAATGAAGTCTACCAAATGTATAATCCTCATAAAAACAATAATTAAACTGCATGACTCCAGATAAAACTTTCTAGGCTGAATTTGATGTATCCTTAGTACAGGGCACCAAACAGGAATTATTAGTGGGTGACTAGTCACACTGGCACACTAGTCCAGCTTACACTGAATTGACAATTTATTAGTTACACCAGCAATCTTCTCACAAATTCCACTTTCCAACAAGTCGCGTGTCATATGATAGTAGTGTATGTGTCATAAATTAGGCAGACCAGTGTTTCTAATTTTATTTACAACTCAATTAATGTTGAAATTATAAAAATGAGTGTCCCTAGTGACTCTGAACATGGCATGAGTAGACAATGCACGTGTCGGTTCTAGCATCTCTCAAATGGCTGTCATTATAGGCTTTTCAAACACAACCATTTTAATGTTTTCCCAAGAACTGCTAAAAAAGCAAAAAAAACTACCATGGATAGGAAATTATGTGAACAAACACAACTTATGAATCAGAGGGATTAAAAGAGAATGGCAAAAATCATACAAACAAAAAGTCAGGCCATAACCCAGCAAATCGCCTCCAATTTCAACATTGGTGTACAGCATGTCATCTCAGAAATCATCACTTATCAAACTTGTAACGATTTTTTCCACTACACTTCACTAAGTTTACACTGATGATTGCAGGTCAACCTCAAACTGCCTTCAACCTCTTCCCACAGCACCGAAAGATGATTTATAATAATAAAAGCGATATTAACTAAACCACACAGAGAAAAAATACAACAACAAAAAAAACTATAATTAATACATTTTTACAACACCCCCACTTCCAATATATACAATGAACACAAAGCATAAAATTATATATGTCAATGTCAATGTCAATTTATTTATATAGCACTTTTAAAACAACATAGTAATGCTGTGGCCAAAGTGCTTTACAATAACAGAATAAAAGAAAAACAAAACAAATTAACATAAAACATAAATAGAAATAAAATATATGAACATAAAATAAAATACATAATAAATAGAAGTAATGTTATATACATAAAAAAATAGAAGTAATGTTATATAATCACAAAGAGGAAACCATCAGCATTACTGAAGGTCACAGAATGAAAGTGAATAGAAATGAGTCTTTAATCTTGTTTTGAACAGTTCAATTGTGGACGACTCCTTTATATGATGAGGTAAAGAGTTCCACAGGCGAGGCGCAGCAGCTGCAAAAGCCCTGTTCCCCTAGGTTTTACACTTGGTTCGAGGGACAACCAAGAATATCAAGAATTTTCCCCTCCGTCCTTTTGATTTAATCTTTTTTTCTGTTTTCCTATTTCCCCATAGTTCAGTTCCTTAGACATGCCAATCCCAGAATAAAAGATTTACGGTTCACACTGCTTTCGATCCCTTTCACGGTATCCTCAGTGTATCTGAAATCTTCTAAAGACTGCGATGGACTTGTGGTGCTCCCTGAAAACAATCTTTCTCCTGGTCCTGGTCTCAGATGGGTCATGTCCTATCCTCCTTCACCATAAAAACTCGGGCTTTCTTTTCTTCCTTCTCTTCCTGCCTTTTCACACCCCTATTTTAATAGTGTGTCTGTTTCCATGGCACTCCTGGAAATCGCAATGACAGCCCTGTACCTCCCAAAAGGTCCTCTCTATCCAACCCACCTATCTTATCTTCCGTATTTTTAAATGACAACGGGATTTTACATAAAGAGAAGAGAAAAAAAAAAACATATACATTTTTATGTGGCAATGCTACAGACTTTATTCCTACAACAACCAAAGACCATGTAGGGTACCCATGTTGTCAGTAACAAATGTGAAAGTACAGCTCCAGTGGGAACAGAAATATCAAAATTGGACTGTTGTGGAGCATAAAAAATTGCTTAGTTTGACATGTCCAAGTTTCTTTTGCATCAGGTTGATGGAAGAATCAGAATTTGGCATAAGTAACGTTAGTCTATGGTGTCATTTTATTTGGTGTGAAGAGTACAGGGTATAGGTAGCAGTGAGATGGTGTTAGGAATGGTTTCATGGCATACATTAGGTCTCCCAATACCCACTGAAGAACATTTCGACATTGTTGACCAAATTCATCCCTACACGTCTGTAGTTTATCCACAATCAGATGAACACTTCCAGTATGGTAGCATGCACATATCACTTCAGTGGCCAACACACCTCCTGGATCTCAATCCTCCGGAGCATCTGAAAATGACTGTTGTTTGCAAGACCATGCAGCAGTCTAATTTGCAGCAACTGTGCATTGCAGTCATTTCTGCAACATTCCTGAGCAACGCATACAGCATGTTGTATATAACTCATGCCCTAGCAAATTCATGCTGTTCTGAAAACCAAAGAAGGAGCAATACGCTACAATATAGATGCATTTAATAACCTGGCCACTCTGTGTCAAGGCTCTAATCAGTCTCAATTTGAGGAGATTCTAAGAGGCCATCAACTGAATGTAAGAGGAAGATTTAAGTTTCCCACTGTCACACCTTAGCTGATAGTAAACAAGTATGTAGCTATGCCACATTACATCAGTACAGGCATTGACAAAATAGAAAAGATCAAGCAAGAAACACTTCAGATGAAACTAACTGTGAATGTTTGTCTATGCCTTTGTGTAATACAGTTCTAAACTAATCAAAAATTCTGTAGAAATTAAGCCTTACAGTGTAGCAAATTGAGATTTTCTAACCTATGCCTTAATGTTGGAGTTAGCTTCAAGGTTGACGTGCCATATGAGTCATTGCTTGATGAATCATTACAAAAGTATTTTCTATGCCATATTTTTCATCACTGACAATGGAATATATTTTGGAATATAAAATACACTTTAACTTCAATTAATACCTGTAGAGAGCTATAAATGTATGTTTTTGTTACAAAATATTAAGAACATAATTATGTGAGTCACAAATGCAAAATATTGAGGAACTCTGCTTCAATACTTATTTACATATAATGCAAATTAAAATTACTGACCTATAATTTCTTGGGGCAATTCAATCTTTTTAAAATAAATGTACATGATTGCCTATCTTCCACTTATTACAGATTACCTTGGAATGTACTGACCTCATAAAAATTGATGTTAAAGGTTTTTCTCTATAAGTAACCTTTTTCTGAAGTCTATAATAAATGTTGTCTGATGTATTTGTTATTACATTACTTAATTTTAGCATATTACACTCCATAATCTCAAAAATTATTTAATATGACCTAAAAAGCCCTTTGACCATAACAAGTAAAAATTCAGTACAGCCACTTGGCCAATGAGCATACTGAGTTTGGGTCTGGGGTTGAAAGGTGTACATGCCTGTGTGTTTACATTATATATCAAGTGTGTATGTCTGCGAAAGCAGACATGTCGGGTGTCACAGCTGCTGTGACTGTGTGGAGTCAAGTAGGCAGTAAACATCAAACTCACAGCACCTATTCCCTATCTTCAATCTTGGAATCAACTTTCTTAGCAGTCCACTAATCTGTTACCATTCAGGCTAACACCTCTTGTTCTAATTCTTACTGAACGTTTTCTAATACTACAGAACAAGCTTGCACTTGCATGAGTTCAGTGGGAAAGGGATTTAAATTGAAACTTCTATAGCACTTACACATCAATACTGAGTGCAACTGTTAATTGGCTAAAATAAAATAACACAGAGCCTCCAAGAAGCAAAACAAGCAAAAGCAGAGTAAGAATGTCAAAAACTCCAATAATTATGATGGAACTACATATTAAAAGATTATGGACGAGCAAAAAACACAAATAATTACTTTAAAAAAAGCAGTGCAGATGGAATAGACAACCATTCTATTGTGCTTAGACCCATGTAATGGAATAGTGGATTGCATAAATACTGTAAAGAAATTTGAGCATTTAATTGAACTTTACACTGGTGAAATCGTTAGAAAAATATTTGCTCAGTATTAGTTGCTGTTCACATACAATTCACTTTTCACTTTATCTACTCCTTATCTATCTAATTACTAATAAAATGGCTATATTTGTTTTAATTTCACAATATAAAAGTTTATCTTTGGCTGCGTTTTTGTGTTTTTATCATATTTTAATTATTGTTTTCTTGTATCAAAAATGATCATGGTTAACATTATTGATATAAATGTTATATAGCTCCACTTAAAGAAATGCCAGCACTTTGGCTAAATACCCCTTCTCTTAGCTGAAAATAGCTGTGGTTAAGGAAAAAGCAGCATATTTGATAAAATCAGCACAGTACTGTGACTTTATGCTTTTCTTCAATACATTTATTGTATACTATAGTTCATTCGTGAGATGTTATGTTTGTATTTGAAATGTATTTTATATTACTTTTTTAAGCTTAGTTATTGCAAATCAGGTTCACAAAGAGTTAAAGGCTATCCCAGCATCAATTGGCTCAAGGCAGGAACAAACAAAGTGCATGATTTTTTAAAATCAACTCAATATCTCTCTTCTTTCCCTTAAGTTTATCCTAGTGTGTTTTGATGGTTCTTTCTCACCATCTCAAATATACCATTTGGTGATAATTTGTTTTCTTTTTTTCCTTATCCTGACTTTAGTAATTAGACACATTTATGTGTGTATTTTTGTCTACTTTAGATTTTTTGTATGTGAGTATTGCATTATTTAACTTACTTTTCACTTTTGCTTTTGTTTTCTTTTTGTTACAATCTTGTTACTTATTTTTTTTTATATTTACCTGACACCATTTTGTCTGTACATCATTATGTTTTGTTCTTGTTGTTGTATCTGTTATGTCACTGGTACTTCCAATATAAATATGGCAGTACACTGCAAGTTCAGTATCCCTTGGAGGATGACCCAACCAACTAAATAACTAGCGGTAACTAGTTTCTTTTCCTAGTAGGCCCTTAGGATTTTGATTTTGACTTCAGCTCAGTTTTGACCTTCACATTTGATTTTTGCCCTTTAGTTTAGTTGCCTGGTTCTGACCCTCAACTTAGATTCCCAAGCTACATTCCAGAAAGTGGCCGAACTCTTTGTCCAAGGATATGCCTAAACGTCATCTAATAATAAAGGCCCCTCTGAAGACCTCTTGAGCCAGAAGGTGTAAACTGGACTCAACCAAGAACAAAAATCTGTACTTTAAGGGATAACAACTAGGATGGACAGAATAACTCACCTATTAGAAGACACTGATTTTGTAACTGAAAGTGACTTTAATCCAATCAGGAGAAGGTTCAACCTTTCTTTACACACTTTATAAACAAGCCACACCCTGCAGGAGAGGCAGAGAATGAGAAGAATGAAAGAGAAGCTTGGAGAATTGGGAATTGAACACACTCATTGAAATTCTCTAGGGAATCCTAGAGAACTCTGGGACTTTGCTTAGAAGTGTTCTATGCACATTATCCAAAAGTACTTTCTAAAATCATCTCTCAAACTAACATGTTGTGAGTTGTCCCCTCCATGAAGAGCTTAAAAGGTGAAATTCTCTTCCTTTGTGGACCAGAATCTGAGACCCAGACTGTCAAGCCAAAGCTGTGTGTCAGTACTCTGAGAAGCCATTACTTCAGTGTATTAACTCTTGGGCCTGAATAAGTAACAACTTTTCCATATTAATTGGCAAAAGACAGCAGAAAGCAAGCTGAGGAAGAAAGGATCAGGCCGCAAAGAGAAAGAGCGCATTCCAACACATGAAGAATCTTCCACGTGAGCCGGGACCAACAACAATGCAACAACACCACACAACATCAAACATCATCCATAAAGACTTGATATAGTAAAATGATGTATCTGTGTCAAGATAAAGTACAGCTCTAAATACCAGCAAACAGCCAGCCTATATGTTATATGTTTGTCTGTTTGCGTCCAGTCTTACATGTCAATATACTGTATATATGCATTTATCATACTTCTATAATTATTAAATGTATTCTGTTCCTTAAAATGAGGATGCTTCAGTTACATTGACCAGCCTTCTACAACAGAGAAAGTTAAGGTAAATAAGTAGGAGTCTTGCTGAAGTATTTGGTTAAATTACTGGTACTTCTAAAGGCAAGACTGATGATTAATTAACCAAGTTAAAATTCACTCAATTCCTAAATTCAAATTGACTGTCTCTGGGTGAGCAAGTAAAGTTTATTTTTCAAATCCTACAACTTTTTGGCACCTTGATTAGTGAGTGCTTTTTTGTTATTCCATTTGCTTATCTCTCCCTTAGGAATTTCTTAATAAAGATCCTTTCTCTGAATTATTTTTGCCTCCTTTTCCTGTAATCTGGGTTTAGGGTTTGGTTCATGAGCACCCTATCTGTCTATGCCATTAACTAACTGCTTTAGAGAGGTGATTTTTTTTTTAATTCAGAAAACCAGAAATTGTTTTACTAGGTGGCAATTCTTCCAATAATAAGGCAGTATTCCAAATGAAATGTCAGCAACAGATCCTGGAGTCTCACTCCATCGTATCACTAATGAAACCATTCGGGTAAGAAGTCAACAGTAATGAACCATCAATGAACAAATCCAGTAGCAAAGCCTGAGGTGGTTTGGCCACGTGTACAGAATGGGCACAGGCAGGCTACCACATAGACTCCTTTGGAGACAGCAACCCATCCAGTGGAGGATACAATGGACTACGCACAAAAAACTGTTGACCAAAAATACGGAGGAAGATCTTAATATCTGACGATTCGACCTGAACCAGGCCAGGACCATCGCCATGGATGGTAAAGCATTATGAAGTGAGTCTGAAATTCAGTGTCACCTACAGCAGCATACTGGTTGTGTGTCCAACCGCTTTCTCCAGCCACTAGCTAGGGATCAGAAAGGGAGATTATAGTTGGCCAGATTCAGATATCAGATCACAATCTAATCTAGATATTTTAAATTTGATTTAAAATTTTCATTTAAAGTGATATTTTTTACAGTATACAGCATATCCCAGTCTTAATATTTTACCTTTCATGTTTTTCATTTTAACCTTGATTTCCACACTAAAATGTAGTCTTTGATTTGGAGAAAAATTTTTTTGAAAAATTCACTTGAACTGAACACGCTTTAACACTATGCTGGCTTCTTCCATTACTTACTTGTATCATACGTTTCTCTTAGATTTGTATTTATTGTAAATCATACATATAAGCTGCAAGTCAAATATTTCATTTTAACATGTTTTTCATTTTAACCTTGATTTCCACACTAAAATGTAGTCTTTGATTTGGAGAAAATGTTTTTTGAAAAATTCACTTGAACTGAACACGCTTTAACACTATGCTGGCTTCTTCCATTACTTACTTGTATCATACGTTTCTCTTAGATTTGTATTTATTGTAAATCATACATATAAGCTGCAAGTCAAATATTTCATTTTAACATGACAAGCATTAAAACAAACTCTATTACTTGAACTCCTTCATACAACCTCTTCAAAGTAATCTGCCCCCAGTAAATACTGTATTTAAAATGCTGTTTAGCTTTTACTCCTCATGCTGTAGATCTACACAAACATTAAATAAATCAGTGAATAACTACAAGTTATCATTGCCTGGTTTCCTTGCATGACCTCACACAAATGTCAATGTCTGTTCTGAACTTGCTTCTGACAACAAGTGACATTCTGTTCCATTTTTTAAATGATTTAATAACATTCTGTTGAACCAGTCATTTTAATTCTGTAGAAAT
The DNA here is from genome assembly GCF_900747795.2 of Erpetoichthys calabaricus. Lineage (NCBI taxonomy): Eukaryota > Metazoa > Chordata > Cladistia > Polypteriformes > Polypteridae > Erpetoichthys > Erpetoichthys calabaricus. Next base: position 66,857,111 of record NC_041395.2, read on the forward strand.
GGCTTCTTTCACTTAGGATGGTATGTGGCTCAGTGACCACTAGTGTTATATAAGGTCAGATTGACACTAAATGTTTAAACTCCATAGTCTGGTCCTTTACTGCATAATATAGTTACTACACTTGTATGGAGTTAAAATACAGCTTTATGGTTTGTTGTGCAATTTAATTTCCCCCTGGGGACAAATAATATTCTATCCATCTAACCTTACTGAACACACTAAATATCCAAAATAGTCAAGCATATCATATTATTTTTTAGGTAGCAGAGCAATCCAAATTGCTAATTGATGAGACATATAACTGTTTGGACTTTAGATAGAGCACTTTTGCCACCATTACAGTGATTGCATGTCATTGTCTATAATTGGTTTAAGAGTGCAACATTTTTTATCTACTCCAGTGTCAACAAATATAGTGCACTTAAGTAAATATCAGACATTTCAAAAACTGAAAGAATGATGGATTGCTCTATTAAAATACATTAGTATAAGAGTCCTGGAAGGATATTCCTTTCTAGTTCTGCACAAAATTGAAATTAAAAAAACAAAAAAAAAGAGTTTGGTGATTTCATAGGAGAGGCAAGAAAAGAGAGAGTCTCCAAAATACAACCTGTAGAGAAATGTGTTGTTTGCGAGTTGTGAATTCTTGCAAAACCACACCTATTATAGAACATTGGGTAGAGCTCACCCATTTGAAAGCACATTCCTAGAACAAAACAACGTGGGAAGTTTAGCTGACTCCATGAGACCATTTAGACAATAAAGTTTCATTAGTTAGCTAATTTATACCAATATCTCATCCAGAAAATCTTTCTGCTTGAATGACATGGCTTTGTATTAAAGCCTAAACTGAAAAGGTTCAGCTCCTTCCTCATAGCTCATATCTGTCACTCCCATTATCATCGTAGCTTATTTTCTCTGGGCGCTCTCCTCTGGATTGTTCACCTGTTGTTACAGGTAATCGGTGTAAAGCTGCCAGAAATGGGGGTGTTCATGTACCACAGGACTTGTTCAGAAGTGAGGGTATAGGTGATTTTAGGATTTGCTAACTTAGCAGTGCAGTGATAACAGTTGTGTGTTCGATGTACGAGTCTGTGGTGATGAAAAAGACCAAGTACTTATCCGAAGCTTTCAGTTTACTAGTCAGTCTACAGTCTCAGCCTTACCTATGGCTATGAGTTTTGAGTTTTGACTGAAAGAATGAGATTTTAAGTACAGTACTACTAACAAAAATGAGATTCTTGCAGACACAATAGATTGCGGAGCTCGGCAATAGACATGGTTTGGAATTGTGGCTAGGATTTCCTTAGTTGTCTTCTATGCTTTTAATGCTCCTTTTGCCAAAGAGTGACACCTTACACATCCCTTCATTAAACTTAATTTCCTAGGTATTTGCTCAAGATTTGTCAAAATCTATTTTAATTGTTTTGCAGCCTCCACGGTATGTGCAATCCTTTCAATTTTGGTGTCATCTAATTTCAGAGATTTACTAACTATATTAGAATCTATATCAGTACTATAAAGAATAATGATCCAAGCACAGCTTCCTCAGAAACTCACTGCTGACTTTGTTCTATATGAAGCATTCTCCTCTTATCTGTGCTCTTTGTCTTCAGATGATTAAACAGCTTCTAATTCATTTTTGTAAGTTACAGCTGATGCCAATAGCTCATAGCTTTAAATTTAATGTTTTGTGAGGAACGGTATCATATGTTTTTTTATAATACCACTCAGTTGCCTTTTCGCAAAATCCAATAGATTAGTTTGGCAGAATCTTCCAAAACTTTAGAATGTTGATCAAACAGAATTGTTTAAATTAAATAGTGAATCACACAGTTAAAGACACAGGTGGAAATAATGGAGAAGTACATTTAAGACTGCTTCCAGGGAGCACTTCTTTACACAAAGCATCAAAGAATGTTGAATAAAGTACCAAGGCACAGAGCTGAAGAAGCAACCTTTACATTTTTAGAAAGCATCTGAATGAGATAATGAGTAAAAGGCTGGTAGGAATCTGTAACTGTAAATGAATGCAAATAAGTGCATAAAATGTTGGGGTCCCAATAGAGTACTGGAGCTGATACAGCGTATTGCCTCACCCACCACATGACAAACCACCCGAGGATCCCAGATTAGGACCCAAGTGCAGCCATGCAACGGGTGACACTTCAACACCACACTACAGTACAATACTGTTAAATCACCTAGTGATTCTATTTACTTTCACTTGGGGGTCATCAGCCTGTTCATATTGAATCAGGGATCATTTTTATTGACACCCAGTAAGGTAGAGTCAAGTCATTGCTAAAGTTCTTCTTCAAGCTTGACACTTTCAAGGCCAGAACAGAGAAATGGACAATCTACACTTTTTTAACCACTCCTTCCCGTGCTTCCTATGCTGGTGTAAGTAATGTTTTTTAGCATTATTATTTTTCAATATTTACACTTCTTTATTGCCGCAATTTAGAAATATTTCTAATGGACTGGATCTAAAAAGGCTACCTAGTTTTTCACTTTTTCAGTATCCTTAATTTTTTCCTATCCTTTTGAAAAATATTACTATATAATAAACTATTTCTTGGTCCTAAAAGTAAAAACTCTTTGTTCCTTCACTCCATAAAAAAGTAATGATGGCTTTGAATGCCCTATATGACATGAAAAAGAGCATAATGCATTGATGGTATAAATTACACCATCTTTCTTAGCCATCTCTTAAAAAATTCAATTCTATACTTCTAGGCTCATCTGTTTCATTGTTTCGTGTTTACATACCATGACAGAATGGAAGAAAGTGGGAATTAGGCCGAGACTACAGCCGAACTTGCTGTACCAGTAAAGAATTTGAACAGTAGTGACACTGTCAGGCAGCATGTTATTGGCTGTGTGAAAAAGGGGCAAACATGCAACACTTTGGAAATGTGAAGCTTTAGTAGAAAGGCATCAATTAGTTGTGTAATTTAATATAACCTACAATTTCTAATCATGTAATTTGACATCTTCAGGCAACAAGATCAGCAAATGTAGTTGTCAAGTTTAACATTCCCTTCAACTTCAGGTTATGGAATGTGACACCAGCTTAAGTGTTCAAATCTAAAAAAATCTTTGAAGCACAAACTTAGATACAAGTTTGTTTTATTTATTTTGTTTTAGAATCTTTTTACAGAGTTTTTGGAATGAAGCAATATATAAGACATATTAACAATATATAACAATTATGCCTCACTGTGACTGTGACAGCCAAATCAGACATTTTTTTTAAATTCACTCTTCTAACCAAAATGATCATTGTATTATTGTATATTTATTTATTTAAATATTTACCTAGTTATGTATGTATGTATGTATGTATTTATTTATTTAGAGAGCTTCTGTGAAAAGCCAACTTCCCCGTGGGAACAAATAAAGTTCTACCTGTCTAATACCTTTCATTCTTTTATGTATTATTCTTTTCCAAAAATTGCATATCCTCATAATTAGGAAAAGGAAGTACAAAGCACAAGTGAAAGGTCTAAGGCAGAAACTGTGGATTGGAAATGAAGAGGCGCATTCAAAAGAGGCTGATATTTTCTTTAGAATAAGTAATCTTTTTTGCCTACAATTCTTTGTTTATTTTAAGAATAGCATTACTGTGAACAAATTGCATGACAGTAAAGTATACAGTACTACATCTTGCTCAACAGAGATCAGAGTGAGTTTAATAAAGTGCTTCTTAATCAGCCATTTTATGAGTGTGTATAAAGCATCATTGATAAACAACTGACAATACTTTCATAGTATGATGCAGTTTTTAGTTCTTGGCATACTGCAGTTAAGTTGTCAAAAGTAATACAAGTAAATATGATATCATAATTTAATAGCCAATTAGGCAAAAATATAAATAGGCACACAACATGATGCCTGTTGTTTCTTAAATAAACATTAAAGAAATGATGGACACACAGCACACATGCTGCAAATGAAAATCATACTAAAGAGGAGCTTCTTCTTTTAGATGAGATTGACAACAGTGTGCTCTTGTTTTCAAAGTTACAGCTTCCTTTCTGACAGGAAGAAGAAACAAATGTGGAATGAGATAGCAAAGAGCCTAGGTAAGGAGCCAATGTGCAATACAAATGGTAAGACAAATGAAGTTTTAAAATGTGGAATATCCAAAATGAATGGAATAGAAATAAATCAATGATGGGGAGGAGGAGGAGGACGAGGAGGAGACAATGTTGTGGAGACCAGTATCTTCTAACAACAAAATTTGAAGATTCCGGTCTTTATTTATAAGATTCTTGCTAAATTGGAATTGGGTCAATGTCAAGCTATTTCCAAACCCAGCAATAATGTTAAAGACGCCATATTTACATAAAAAAGGTGCATTTATTCAGACCTTAAGGGACACAAGGAATAAGATAAAAAGCACCAAAGTACAAGACAAACAGAAAACAAATCACTGTTCTCTATATGGCCTGTCTCAACAGGTTGTGGCTATCTTGCACAGTTGCCCACCAAAATGCAACATCAACAAGAACTTCTCCTTTCTATCACCTTCTACATCTCTCTATAGTTTCACTTATAACCTCCAGTCAAACCCACGAGCATTTCACCTTCCTACTCCGTGTTTAATGGAATAATGATGGGGGATTTCAATCCCAAACCAAAGACCTCCCCTATTGTCAAGAGTGCATTCTAGAATTATTTATGCTGTTCTCCCAGTACCATACTCAGGTGTCCCTGCAGTCCAGTCCAGTCCTGAGCACCAGCACACAAATGTTAAGAGCTAAATAACCCTCAAATTCCCTGCCATTGCAATATATTACAAGGAATCAGTCATGCATACTGTGATGTGCCCTGCTGCTAGTTCCTTTCTATTTAAGTAGTAGATGTCCCACACTGACCTGTTCCTATTTCCATAAACAATTAGCTGTACCAAGCCCAATGGTATTTCATTTACTCTTCTGTCCGTCTGTTGCCTGTATTACTTTAAGGTTCTTCCAAAAAATGTGTTGTTTAATCTTTATAATATAAGGACAAAATGATAGTTATTGCTCTAAGTCATGCCCACCATATAATTCATAAGCAAAAACCCTGGCCAATGAACATAACTAGGTTACTTCTAAATAGACAATTAGCTAATCTGTGGTTTCTTATATACTTACAGTTTTAACATGTAAATTCTTTAAAGTATGTGCATACAGTGTCTTCAACTGTGTTCTCTTGTGTAGTCTAAAAGTAATTAAAATAAATTATCAAGCTTCAATACTCTAAACAATTCTTCAAAAATTTTTTTAATCAGATCATTTTTAAAATTTTATATAAAACACTAAGCCTACATTACAACACCTGGCATATCTGACAAATGAAAAAAAAAATAAGAAAAAGTGCAAAAAGGTTCAAGATTTAATTAATTGAATTTTTACCTACCAAATAATTTAAAAACATTTGTAGTGAACTTTTATTTTTTGTCAAAATGAATGAATGATTTAGTTTAATTTGAATTAATAAAAACACAGGACCAAGCTTCCATTGGGAATATGCCTGGTTTTAGGGTTTCCTAAAAGTCCTATGGTTAACCATCTACGGGCAAGAACTGAACTTCATGCATCAAACCATCTCCTATAAAATATGGAAAAATTATATTTCAACTTTAAACTTTCAACTTGATATCTAAGCAAAACAAGAATAATCATACAGACTGAATTTAAAAATTCAAGTAAAAGTGAAAAAAGAGACTTTCTATACGAGATTGACTCCTGTTTGAATTTGTTAATTATACATCCTTTCTATTTCTAAATTATATGAGATTTAGTGTACTGTAAATTCATTCTAATTACATTTCTACTAATTCTTTGTTCAAGCCTCTGTTTAAGTGCTCACCTTTACATATTGTTTTTTGACCCAGAATATATGGGGTGTAACTTTCTATGAAAACAAAATCTGTTGTTAAGAAGAGGTTTGACATTGCAAGACTATAGTGCCTTTTAGAAAACAGATCAGTAAGAAAATATATGCTGCACTCAAACTCTTCCAAGTATTAAAAATATTAAAATAGGCCCCTTGCCATAAAACTAAGGCTGCTGTATGCCTTTGTGTGGACTCTTTCTAGACAGACACATATACATATATATACAGTATATTGTGATGGACGGCCATCTGCTCAACCGGTCTGGGATGCCCCTGGAATAGAAGGATGGAGGAAGGCAGCAACTTGCCGACAATGCTTCCCCCAAGATGCTAGATGGCAGCTTCCCTGGAGTGCAGTGGTACCCCCAGATTCCCGCAGGGCACTATGGGACATGGAGTTCGGATACACAGCCCTGTTGGGTGCTGTGGGTGCCACCAGGAGGATCTGTCAAAAGACAAGGGGATTTCGGTTTCCAATATAGCCCGGAAGTACTCCCAAGTCATGGGGATGGAAGGACAGAAGTACTTCCGGGCTGAAGAAAAATGTAATTCCCCATCTGACCTGGAAGTGCTGACAAGTCATGTGAACAGAAGTGTTCAAGGACTATATAAAGGGCTGGTGGAGACCCAGCAGGTGAGCCAGAGTTGGGAGGGAGTGTGACAGAGCTGCTGGGAGGAGAGGATTGTATTGTTGTGATTATTGATTATTTGATTATTGTGAATTGTGTCGATTGTGGTGCTTTGTGCTCTTTATTTAATAAAATAATTAAAAATCTGCTTGGTGCATTTTAATGAGTGTCCTAAACATCTATCTGTTGGGTTTCACGGGGCAAAAATGCCCTCTAGCGTCCACAATATATATATATATATATATATATATATATATATATATATATATATATATATATATAACGAAGAAGAGACCCGAGACATTGTAAAGGTTTGGGGCAGCCACCCATATAATGTGTTCCAGGCTGCAAAAAGTAAAAAGGTTGGTAGCAAGTAAAGTTTACAAGACTGAGTCCAAAACAGAATTGAACTCCAGAGGAAGGGAGTGAGGCTTTTATATGAAGTCTGGGGGAAGTGATGTCGTCCTTGGGGCCGGGACCAGAAGTGATGTCATCCTTGGGGTCAGGACCAGAAGTGATGTCGTCCTTGGGGCCCGGACTGGAAGCGGCATGTCCCGAGTCGAGGCAGTGGCTCCTGGTGGGATTTCCCAAGAAAGGTCTGCAGGGAACCACCCCCGGGGCAGATGTGTTACCATTATTCTCCAAGCCTTTCAGCTCTCTCCTATTCATGTGTGTGACAAGACTTCCCCCTCAGCCCAGACCCGTAGGGTCGGGTGGCCTGTACCTAGAGTTCGTGAGCCCGGGAGAGGGCGTCAGCATTGGTATAAACGAGCGAAAACTTGTATTGCTGCAGGTCAAGAAACCACCTGGTGACTCACGGATTCTACTTCTTGTGAAGGGCCATCCACTTTAGGGGTGCATGGTCCGTCTCCAGAGTGAAAACCCGACCCAAGAGGTAGTATGTGCGTAATTGCCCACTTAATCGCCAGGGCTTCCTTCTCCACCACTGCGTACCTGGTCTCTTGGTCCAACAGTTTCCGGCTTTGGTACATTACAGGGTGTTCAACACTGTCGACGCTTTGGCTTAACACAGCTCCCAAGCCTGTGTCCGAAGTGTCCATCTGGAGGACAAATGGAAGAAAAAAGTTAGGGGCTATTAATATAGGTGCTGAAGTTAGAGCCTTTTTCAAGTCACGAATGCAGCTTTCGTTTAGGTTGGGAGCTCTTTTCTTCATCAAGTCGGTCAAGGGCACCGCTCTCTCACAGAAGCGAGGCACAAATCGGCAGTGGTACCCAGCCAAACCGAGAAATGATCGGACCTGCTGCTTGTTTCGTGGACGGGGCCATGTCAGTATGGCATTTAATTTGGAACACCCGAAGAAACATTTCTTGGGATTGATTCGAAGCCCGGCCTCTCCTAGTGCTCGCAATACCGCTGTGACCTGTTGCACGTGTGTCTGCCACGTGCTGGAATAGATGACGATGTCATCCAGGTAGGCAGCACAATATTTGCTATGGGGTCGGAGCACTTTGTTCACCAGACGCTGGAAAGTTTCAGGTGCCCCGTGTAACCCAAATGGAAGGACACGATACTGCCAGTGCCTGCTAGGGGTGCTAAATACGGTTTTAGCCTTCGCGGACTCTGTTAAAGGAACCTGCCAGTACCCCTTCATCATGTCAAGTATGGTCAGGAACATAGCTGGTCATAGCCTCTCAAGGAGGTCGTCCACGCGAGGCATGGGATAAGCATCAAACTGGGAAACCTGATGAAGCTGATGGAAGTCATTGCAGAACCTCCAACTGCCATCGGGTTTAGCAACCAAGACGATGGGACTGGATCAGGGACTAAAACTCTCCTCAATCACTCCTAGTTCCAGCATTCGCTTGATTTCCAGTTCCACCTCAGCTTTCTTTGCCTCCGGGAGTCTATACAGCTGCTCTCGGACGATCACCCCCGGGTCAATCAATATGTCATGCGCAACCAGAGATGTCCGGCTGGGTTGTTCACTCACCACCTCTGGGACGGAGCGCATAGCTGTTTCCAGTTCCTGCCTCTGCCTGGAAGATAATTGCTCACCGAAAATTAAGGGGATCTGTTTGGGCAAAGAGTGAGCGGGGCTGACTGGAGGAGGGATCGGGGTCCCTCTCCTTCCACGGTTTCAGCAGGTTCAGTCATTAGGGGGATTTCAATCATTAGGGGGATTTCAATCATTAGGGGGATATCAATCATTAGGTGGATTTCAATCATTAGGGGGATTTCAATCATTAGGGGGATTGTCAATCTTTAGGGGGATTGAAGCGCAGGTGTGCTCCAGAGAGAGAGAGTCTCGCACAGTATGTTGCCTTCCGGGAGCACAGGTGGGAAACCTCCCTGGAAGGGTGGATAGGCTCTTTGCCAGAGCGGGGGTGGATCCAGTTGTCATTGTCTTGTTGGAACAAATGACATATATAAGGGTAGTCTGTCAGTTCTGCGATCCAAATTCAAGGAGTTAGGTGCCAAGCTGAGGTGCAGAACTGACAAGGTAGTCTTCTCCGAAGTTCTGCCTGTGCCACGTGCTAGTCCAGGTAAGATTGAGGAGATTAGAAGGCTTAACGCGTGGTTCAAATCTTGGTGCAGGGTAGAAGGGTATAGGTATGGGGCATTGGGACTCCTTTTGGAACAGATGGGACCTGTTCCACTGTGACGGGTTACATCTGAACAGGAGGGGCACCAATGTATTGGGGAGGCGTATGTGTAGGCTTTGAGGATTGTTTGAACTAGGGAATGGGGGGGGGGGGGCAGGGAGTTTAGGACAGGCCAGGTTTAGATCTATACATGGAAGAACAAACAATGGTGTAGAAATAAAAATGCATAGTAATGTAAATTCTAACCAAACATTTAAATGTAGAAGGAGTAACATTAAAAATAGCTTGCCTTAATGCTAGAAGTATCAAAAATAAGGTAAGTGAATTGGAGTTGTATGTAGCAGAGCATAATTATGATATTATAGCAATAACGGAAACCTGGCTAAATAACAAAGATGGGGATGAGAGTAACATAGGGGATATACATTTTTTAGGAAGAACAGACAGAACAGAAAATGAGGTGGGGGTTGCTGTTTATGCCAAACAGGATTTAAATGTAAGTCCTCTTCAGTTGGATGATGAGCCCCATCTTAGTGAGGACATGTGGCTTTGCCTGGAAAATACTAGGGAAAGAGGTCTTATTTTAGGAGTGTGCGTTATAGATTACCCAATTCAGACAGTAATTTCAACACACATCTTTTTAGTAAACCCCGAACCCGTTGGTGGAGGGATGTTGTCAAGCTGAAGAAGGAGTCCTACCGGTCCCTTTTGTCCTGTGGGACTCTGGAGGCAGCTGATAGGTACCGGCAGGCCAAGCGGAATGCGCTTTGGTGGTTGCTGAGGCAAAAACTCGGGCGTGGGAGGAGTTTGGGGAGGCCATGGAGAACGACTTTCGGACGGCTTCGAGGAGATTCTGGTCCACCATCTGGCGTCTCTGGAAGGGGAAGCAGTGCAGTGTCAACACTGTATATGGTGGGGATGGTGCGCTGCTGACCTCGACTTGGGACGTTGTGGGTCGGTGGGAGGAGTACTTCGAAGACCTCCTCAATCCCACTAACATGCCTTCCAATGAGAAAGCAGAGCCTGGGGACTCAAAGGTGGGATCCCCCATCTCTGGGACTGAGGTCACCAAGGTGGTCAAAAAACTCCTTGGTGGCAGGGCCCCGGGGGTGGATGAGATACGCACGGAGTTCCTCAAGGCTCTGGATGTTGTAGGACTGTCTTGGTTGACACGCCTCTGCAACATCGCGATGGACATCAGGGACAGTGCCTCTGGACTGGCAGACCGGGGTGGTGGTCCCTCTCTTTAAGAAAGGGGACCGGAGGGTGTGCTCCAACTACAGAGGGATCACACTCCTCAGCCTCCCTGGAAAAGTCTATTCAGGGGTTATGGAGAGGAGGGTCCGTCGGATAGTCGAGCCTCGGATTCAGGAGGAACAGTGTGGTTTTCGTCCTGGTCGCGGAACAGTGGACCAGCTCTATACCCTTAGCAGGGTCCTGGAGGGTGCATGGGAGTTTGCCCAACCAGTCTACATGTGTTTTGTGGACTTGGAAAAGGCATTCGACCGTGTCCCTCAGGGAATCCTGTGGGGGGTACTCCAAGAATATGGGGTACTGGACCCCCTGATAAGGGCTGTTTGGTCCCTGTACGATCGGTGCCAGAGCTTCGTCCGCATTGCTGGCAGTAAGTCGAACCCATTTCCAGTGAGAGTTGGACTCCGCCAGGGCTGCCCTTTGTCACCGATTCTGTTCATAACTTTTATGGACAGAATTTCTAGGCGCAGCCAGGGTATTGAGGGGGTCCGGTTTGGTGGACTCAGGATTGGGTCACTGATTTTTGCAGATGATGTTGTCCCTGTTTGCTTCATCAGGCCGTGATCTTCAGCTCTCTCTGGATCGGTTCGCAGCCGAGTGTGAAGCGGCTGGGATGAGAATCAGCACCTCCAAATCCGAGACCATGGTCGTCAGCCGGAAAAGGGTGGAGTGCCCTCTCAGGGTTGGTAGCGAGAGCCTGGCCCAAGTGGTGGAGTTCAAGTATCTCGGGGTCTTGTTCACGAGTGAGGGAAGAATGGAGCATGAGGTCGACAGGCGGATCAGTGCGGCATCCGCAGTAATGCGGGCTCTGCATCGGTCTGTCGTGGTGAAAAAGGAGCTGAGCCACAAGGCGAAGCTCTCAATTTACCAGTCGATCTATGTTCCTACCCTCACCTATGGTCATGAGCTATGGGTAGTGACCAAAAGAACGAGATCGCGAATACAAGCGGCTGAAATGAGTTTCCTCCTACAGGGTGTCTGGGCTTTCCATGAAAGATAGGATGAGAAGCTCAGTCATCCGGGAGGGGCTCAGAGTAGAGCCGCTGCTCCTCCATATCGAGAGGAGTCAGATGAGGTGGCTCGGGCATCTGATCAGGATGCCTCCTGGACGCCTCCCTGGTGAGGTGTTCCGGCACGTCTAACCGGGAGGAGGCCCCGGGGAAGACCCAGGACATGCTGGAGGGACTATATCTCTCGGCTGGCCTGGGAAACGCCTTGGGATTCTCCCGGAAGAGCTAGAAGAAGTGGCCGGGGAGAGGGAAGTCTGGGCATCTCTGCTCAAGCTGCTGCCCCCGCAACCCGACCTCGGATAAGCGGAAGAGAATGGATGGATGGATGGATGGATCTTTTTAGTAATATCAAAAAGGCAAGTTTACAGGGAGATATTGTAGTCATGGGGGACTTTAATTATCCAAATATTAACTGGGATAACCTTGCAGATGGAGGAGCACAAGAGCAGGAGTTTTTAGAAGTAATCAGTGACTATTTTCTAACACAGCATGTTAAAGCACCAACAAGGGGTGAAGACTGTCTGGATTTAGTATTTTGTAATAATCAGGATAGAATTGAGGGTGTAGTGGTGATTGAAACCACTAGGGTCAAGTGACCATAATGTAATACAATTCTCAGTATTTTGTAAGAGTACAGATGCAAAGACTAAAATTGTTAAGTTGAACTTTGGTAGGACTAATTTTGAGCAGATGCGACAATGTCTAAATAGGATACACTGGGATAAGCTTTTAAGTGTGGAGACAGTCGAGGAGCAGTGCAACAGGTTTAAAAATGTTTTACATATAATACAGGAAAGATACATACCTAAATTTGAAATTTATAGGAAACTAAAAAAAACTGCACGGTGGATTAATAAAGATTTAAAAAAGAAGTTGCAAAGGAAAAAACTGCTTTATAAGGCATATAAGACTAATGACTGCAAAGTGAATCATAGAGCGTATGAGAACATGAGGGCAACTATTAAGAAGTATATCAGGGAGGCTAAAAGACAGTTGGAGAGGAATATAGCAGATAAGGCGAAAGATGACCCTAAGAGATTCTTTCAGTTTTTTGGCAGTAAAAGAACAGTCAAGGAGGAGGTCAAGTGAATCAGAAATAGTAAAGGGGATTAAAAGACACAGACAGTGAAATAGCGGATGCCTTAAACTTACATTTTTCTGAGGTGTTTACAAGTGAGCAAGTGGATAACCTTCAGAGGTAACAGGGACTACTAAGGAGGTACTGAGGAATTTGGAAATTGTAGAGGGAGAACTGCTGCTCAGATTAAATAAAATGAAATCAAACAAATCACCAGGACCAGATAATATGTACCTTCGAGTTCTTAAGGAGGCTAGCGAGTACATATATAAAGCCTTGACACATATTTTTAGGAAGTCACTGTGCACTGGAGAGATTCCAAAGGACTGGAAAATGGCAAATATCATCCCATTATATAAAAAGGGTGACAGGGCAGATCCAAGCAACTATAGGCCAGTAAGCTTAACATGCATCACAGGAAAATTAATGGAAGGAATTATTAAGGATAAGATTGAGCAACACCTGGCAAGGACAGGAGTTATTAGGAACAGTCAGCATGGGTTCAGAAGAGGGAGGTCGTGTTTTACTAACATGCTGGAATTCTATGAGGAGGCAACAAAAGGATACGATCAAAGTGGAGAATATGATATTATTTATCTGGACTTTCAGAAAGCATTTGATAAGGTGCCACATGAGAGGTTGGGCATCAAATTAAAAGAAGTGGGAGTTCAGGGTGATGTTTTTGATGGGTGCAGAATTGGCTCAGACTCAGGAAGCAGAGGGTGATGGTGCGAGGAACCTCATCAGAACTGGCCGATGTTAAGAGTGGTGTACCACAGGGGTCAGTGCTAGGGCCGCTGCTATTTTTAATATATATAAATGATTTATAAATAACAAGCTGGTTAAGTTTGTAGATGATACCAAGCTAGGTGGATTAGCAGATAATTTGGAATCCGTTATATCATTACAGAAGGACTTGGATAGCATACAGGCTTGGGCAGATTTGTGGCAGATGAAACTTAATGTCAGTAAATGTAAAGTATTACACATAAGAAGTAAAAAATGTTAGGTTTGAATACACAATGGGCGGTCCAAGAAATCGAGAGTACACCTTATGAGAAGGATTTAGGAGTCATAGTGGACTCTAAGCTATCGACTTCCCGACAGTGTTCAGAAGCCATTAAGAAGGCTAACAGAATGTTAGGTTATACAGTATAACACGATGTGTGGAGAACAAGTCCAAGGAGGTTATGCTCAACCTTTATAATGTGCTGGTGAGGCCTCATCTTGAGTACTGTGTGCAGTTTTGGTCTCCAGGCTACAAAAAGGACATAGCAGCACTAGAAAAGGTCCAGAGAAGAGCGACTAGGCTGATTCCAGGGCTACAGGGGTTAAATTATGAGAAAAGATTAAAAGAGCTGAGCCTATACAGTCTAAGCAAAAGAAGATTAAGAGGTGACATGATTGAAGTGTTTAAAATTATGAAGGGAATCAGTACAGTGGATCGAGACTGTTATTTTAAATTGAGTTCATCAAGAACACAGGGACACAGTTGGAAACTTTTTAAGGGTAAATTTCGCACAAACATTAGGAAGTTTTTCTTTACACAAAGAACGATAGACACTTGGAATAAGCTACCAAGTAGTGTGGTATACAGTAAGACGTTGGGGACTTTCAAAACTCGACTTGATGTTTTTTGGAAGAAATAAGTGGATAGGACTGGCGAACTTTGTTGGGCTGAATAGCCTGTTCTCGTCTAGAGTGTTCTAATGTTCTGATGTTCTAATGATACACCCGCTTGCTTGGTCGACAATTGGGTTGTTTCACCAAATAATCCACCCATCCCTTCCTTTCCTTAATTTCATAAGGGCCCTGCCAATGGGCGAGCAATTTGGAGTGAGAGGGGGGAACCAATACCATGACGCGATCCCCCGGAAGGAACTCCTGAATAGTCGTTCCACGGTCATAAAGGCGGGCTTGTGCTGCTTGCGCCTCCTCCATATGATTCTTTGGAATGGGTCTAATTTTATCAAATCTATCGCGTAATTGTGCAATATATTCTAGAATATTTGTCAAGCCCTCCTTTAAGATATCCAATATACCCTGGGACTGCCGTCCGTATAACAACTCAAAAGATGAGAAGCCCATAGAGGCCTGGGGGACTTCCCGGTAGGCAAAGAGAACAAGGGGGAGGAGTTGATCCCAATTCCTCCCATCCTCGCTGACCACCTTACGAAGCATCTGCTTGAGAGTCTGATTGAATCTCTCAACTAACCCATTGGTTTGAGATGATACACCATGGTTTTTAAGTGCTTTGTCTTCAGTAACTTGGCAGTCTCCTTGAACATTTCTGAGGTAAAAGGCGTCCCTTGGTCCGTTATGGCTTCTGTAAGGATGCCAGCTCGCGCAAAGACCCCTACTAGTTCCCGTGCGATTGCTTTAGAAGTAGCTGAGGACAAGGGAATGGCCTCTGGGTATTCGGTCGCATAATCCATGAGGACTAGTATATATTTATGTCCTCAGGCTGAGGGTTCCAAGGGTCCTACTATACTGACCCCCAATCCGGTCAAAAGGAACATCAATCTGGGGAAGGGGTACAAGAGGAGGGCGGTCCCTCCTGGAAATTAGCAGCAGTTGACACTGCAAAAATGGTGATCCTCCTCATTAATCCCCGGCCAGAAAAACTGGAACTTGATTCACTCTAGAGTTTTGTTGGAGCCGAGATGGTCTCCAACAAGGTGGGAGTGCGCTAACTTGCAGACCTGCTGCCGGTAGGTTCGCAGGAATAGCAGCAACTTCCTGGTCCTTCCCCTCATGCTCCGAGACCCGATATAATAGGTCATTATCAATAATGAAGCAAGGTCCCTGTGGCATGGGCTGATGCATGCGTTGGCCGTTGATGAGAACCACTGCATTCTTTGCGTGTTTCAGAGAGTCGTCATTCCATTGTTCTCTCTTGAAAGAAGCCGGTGTCTGACCTCAAGGGGCGGAGATTCCTCCCGAGCTGCCGGGGCGCTGGTAGATGACGTAGTGGCCCTCGACAGGTCCAGGGGCCTCATGTATAACGCCGTGCGTAGAACTCACACTATAACATGGCGTAAGCACAAAAGCGGGATTGTGCGTACACACAGAAAAATCCAGATGGAGGAATCTGTGCGCACGCAAACTTTCACGTTCTTCCACTACATAAATCTCGACCAGCGTGAAAAGTAACGCACGTGCACGTGCCTTCTGTCCCGCCCCAACTCCTGCCAGAATTACGCCTCTTTGAATATGCAAATCAATATAAATAGCCTTCTGTGAAAAGACAATGGGAAAAGCACGGGGGAAAATATAAGAATTTCAGCGAATACCAAGTGGAGGCAAAGGAAAAACGTACTATTTGTTGGTTTAAACAGTGGTATAATCAACAAAAGAAAGTTGATCGAGTGACAGAGTGTCGGAGAAACTCGAAAGATCAAGTTCACAAAGTCGTACAGTGCCCAAAATAAAAAAGAAATCACATATCAAAGTCGCCGTGAAAAGGCGAGTCGTAGCCCACTGTCTGAGTGTCATATGAAAGCTTATTAGGCTACAGACAAAACAAACAGGCACACAGTGGGAAAAAGCACGAAATGTCAACTTTAATCTCGAAATTTCCACTTTAAATCACGTAGTTTATTTTTGCCATTAAAGTAGAACATCATAAACTTCATCTTTAAATCGTTTATTTTACTAGTTTCTCAAGTAGCACGTTAAATGCTTTTGTTCTGTATTTGATCTTCTATGTGCTCTATGTGTGGGAATCACTACGTGCTTCCGTTCTTTCTCTTTCTCCGACAGGACACATAATCCATTACATTCATGATATTACAGCTCTCTGAATAATTAAAATACTGAGATGTATACGTGATATCATTTTCATGATGATAGGAATGAAAGCATGTTATTAAACATGGGTAAACACAGGTGGCGCAGTGATTGTTCATATCTCACGCACTTTTATCTGTATAATATAATCAACATATTTTGCAGCATTTTATCTTAAAAATGAATACCGTCATCATATGTAAATACGCGCTTTATAAAGTGGCGTAGGTTGTGCAATATTATAACTGTAGTGCAAGTTTACCAGTGAGGTAATTGTACTTATAAGTAAACAGTTCTACAAGGAGCACTTGATGGACTGATTGAGTGCGTTTAGAGTTCTTGGGATGAAACCTTTTCTAAACCGCGAAGTCCGTACTGGGAAGTCTCTATAAAGTGTTTTGCCATGGCTCAGGCGTCTGCTTCATGCTGTATACCGATATTTCTCTTTCCGATCAGCTGCTGCTGTGATTCCCCACTCAGATACAGTGATATAAATACTCCGAGTGGTGCAGTGAGAGTAATATGGAAAAAGATGATCTGCTGTGGCAACCCTTAACGGGAGCAGCTGAAAGAAGAAGAAGATGCAGTGAGAGTTACAACGCTAAAGCAGTTATGGTATTTGGAATACTATGGCTATTCCCTGGACCATTATATTGCTGCAGGTTAATTACAATCAGATGCATTACACTAATAAACAATATGCAGTTAGTTTCAGTGTATTTATAAAGCAGTGTCAGGAATGTGGATGTAAGAAAGAAAGGTGATCACAAAGGAACAGTAGCACTGCTTTGACGCTGGGTGCCGCCAGTCTGCAAAACTGAGCGGAGAAATTGCGTACACCAAGGTATGAGTTACCGTGGAAATGTGCGTGGCTTTACGCCAAGTTTAGGTTTTATATATCGCGATTTGAGCATGGAAACGGGAGTACGCAACATTTCTGTGCGTACGCACAGTTTTTACATGAAGCCCCAGGAGTTTCTACGTCACCCTCTTAGCCCTCCATCTCACTCTCTGCCAGCTGTTTACACAGCATGGAGGCAGCTTGAGATGAGTCTTTCTCATCTATCACTAGAAGTTGTCCGGGAATACTCAATATTCTACTGCATTTACTTTCAGACCAGTCCCACCCTAGGATTACCGGAAAAGGTGGATAGGGAAGAACTGCCACGGTGAGTCTTTTAAGAATTCAAATAATAATAATAATAATAATAATAATACATTTTATTTATACAAGGCGCCTTTCAGAGAACTCAAGGACACCAAACAAACAATAAATAAATAAATAAATAAGTAAATAAAAGACACAATTATAAACAACTTAAAACATCAGAAAAATCTAAAAATTAAAACCAAACAAAACCACTATAATCAGAAGGAAAAAGAAAAAGCCATTTTAAACAGATGCGTTTTAAGTTTGCATTTGAAAAATGAATATGATTTGATGTTTCGGAGCTCCGCGGGTAATGAATTCCAGAGCTTGGGAGCAGAACGGCTAAAAGCTCTGCTCCCCATGGTGGTTAGACGGGCGGGAGGGACGGTCAGATGGGAGGAGGAAGAGGATCTAAGGTTACGGGAAGGAATGGCAACATGAAGAAGGTCAGACACATATGGAGGGGCGAGGTTATGGATGGCCTTAAATGTTAATAGCAGAATCTTAAAATCAGTACGAAACTTGATCGGGAGCCAATGAAGCTGCTGCAAGACCGGAGTAATATGGTGAATAGATGGGGTTCGAGTGATGATACGTGTTGCAGAATTCTGGACTAACTGAAGCTTACGAAGAGATTTATTAGGGAGACCAAAGAAGAGTGAATTGCAGTAGTCCAGCTGAGAACTGACAAGACTATGAACAAGAATGGCAGTGGTATGAGGAGTGAGGGAGGGGCGAATGCGATTAATATTATGTAGGTGGAAGTAAGCAGACTGGGTGATGTTATTAATGTGACATTGGAAAGATAGAGTACTGTCGAGGATGGCACCCAGACTCTTGACCTGAGATGATGGGGAAACAACAGAGTTATCAATAATAAGAGAAAGATTATTGGTTTTGGATAATGATGATTTTGAACCAATGAGGAGAACCTCAGTTTTGTCACTGTTTAATTTAAGAAAATTCAAAGAAAACCAGGATTTAATTTCAGAAATGTAGTCAATAAGCGAGGGTGGTGGAAAAGAGGAGGTGGGTTTACCAGCAAGGCAGAGCTGGGTGTCATCAGCATAACAGTGAAAATTAATGTTATATTTGTGAAAAATATTGCCAAGGGGAAGAAGGTAAATAATAAAAAGAAGAGGCCCCAGGACAGAGCCCTGGGGCACACCAGAAGTAACAGCGGTGGGTTGGGATGTGAAGGTTTTAAGCTGTATGAACTGAGTGCGGCCTGAGAGGTAGGATCTAAACCAATCAAGTAGAGTATGAGTAATGCCAATCAAAGATAATCTATTAAGGAGAGTGGTATGACAAATAGTATCAAAGGCCGCACTCAGATCAAGGAGGATGAGAATAGTAATTAGACCAGAGTCAGCAGCCATAAGGAGGTCACTGGTAATTTTAACAAGTGCCGTTTCTGTACTATGAAGAGGGCGAAAACCAGACTGGAATTTTTCATATAGATTATTGTGAGATAATTGGGTGTGAAGTTGGATAGCTACTATTTTTTCAAGAATTTTGGAGATAAAGGGCAAGTTAGAAATGGGGCGAAAATTATTGAAATTAGTAGGATCAGCACCAGGTTTTTTTAGTATTGGGGTTATAGCAGCAGTTTTAAAAGATGAGGGAATAATACCAGTAGTAAGAGAAGAGTGAATGATGGCAGAAATGAGAGTGACTAGAGAGGGGGAGGCAGGCTTTAACCAGAACTGTAGGCAGGGAGTCCAGCTGACAAGTGGATGACTTGGATTTGCAGATGAGATCTGAGATTTCAGAGGAAGTGGGAAGCTGGAAAGAAGAGAAAGAGTGAATAGGTGAGTGTAGTTCAGAAGGAATACAGAAAGGATCTGGACCAAGGTGCTGATGTATCCTTTGGATTTTCTCATTGAAAAAAGACATAAGAGAATTACAGAAAGCAGTTGAGTAAAGGTGAGATGGTAGAGTCTGGAGGTTGTGTAACATTATTAAGTAAAGAAAGCAAAGACTTGGTGTTACCTGTATTACGAGTAATTAACTGAGTGTAATAATTAGATTTGGTTTGGGCTATACAATCCTTGTAATAGAGTAGATGATTTTTATACATCTCTTTGTGGACAAAGAGTCCGGATTTTTTAAACAACCTTTCAAGTTGCCTTCCCTTAGCTTTCAGAAGCCGAAGTTCAGGCGTAAACCAGGAGGCAGAAAAAGAAAAAGAAACAGATCTGTTTTTTAGCGGAGCAGGAGAATTAAGAATACCA
The DNA here is from genome assembly GCF_900747795.2 of Erpetoichthys calabaricus. Taxonomy (NCBI): domain Eukaryota; kingdom Metazoa; phylum Chordata; class Cladistia; order Polypteriformes; family Polypteridae; genus Erpetoichthys; species Erpetoichthys calabaricus. The sequence continues at coordinate 66,876,709 of NC_041395.2, forward strand.
TTAAGACAAGTGTTATAATATGAGACCAGTTCTATGGGAGTGGATAAATTATAAAAGTCCATTTGGGAATCAATTCTAGAAGACAGCAAATTCAAGTTTATATTCTTAATGTTACGAAAGGCTATGAGACGTGGAAGTTTAGGAACAGAAAAGGTAAGTTTGGCATTGAATGAAAGGAGAAAATGATCGGTTATAGTGAGTTCATCTGCTGTAAGATCAACAGGAACAACACCAGAGCAGCAGATCAGGTCCAAGATATATCCTTTACAATGGGTAGGAACATCAGTGTGCTGCTGGTATCCAAAACTCTCCAGGCAAGATAAAAAGTCTCTAGTGAGAGGGATATTGATATTGTCCAGATGTATATTAAAATCCCCCAGCAGAATTATATTTGGAGTAATTATAGATAAATGGGTAAGGAAGGTAGCAAGATCATTGAAAAAATTGTTGTTTGACTTAGGAGGACGGTAGACAGTTGCAATGATGGTAGGAACTGGTCCAGACAGTTGACACACAGTTGATTCAAAAGAGCTAACAGCAGGAGCAGGCAACGGCAGGACTTTCCACTTCTCGTGATAAATTATCGCGACACCTCCTCCACGGCCAGAGGCACGGGGTTGACAAGTGTAAACAAACCCCGGGGGGTGCATTGATTAAGTTGTGAAAAGTCTTGAGGTTGCTGCCAAGTCTCAGTTAAACAGAGAAAGTCAAACTTACGGTCAATGAGGAGATCCTGAATGAGATGTCCCTTGCTCGTGAGTGAGTGGATGTTCAGTAGACCAAAGCTGACAATGTTGCTGTCGCATTTGACAGAGTTGTTAGTCGACTGAGCTAAGCTGGCCAACATGCTATGGTCAGCGTTCCTATCTGTATTATGTGGAGGGTGCCGAAAATCAGACCAAAAAGAGTTAATTCCTTTCGAGGCATCCGTTCGGAATCTCCAGCGGGACCCACGGTGGATGTATCTCCGATGAGGAAGAAGTATGACGTCCGGGTCGAAATACAGCACCGACAGCAGAGGCACAGACTGGAGAAGACGCAGTCGAAGAAGCTCAGCAGCTGGGTACTGGAGGAGGCCAGTCGCAGGTTGGATAATGAGCGACAGAAGACTCCAAACAAACATTAACCAGGTGAATATCCTACCAGTCCACATTGTAGCCGAGGAGGCCACAGGCAGCTCAGGCGTCCAGAGAACAAACCGGTAAGTTTCAAACGAAACGGGGGTTAGGCTGAAGCTAAATGCATACACAGCATATACAGCCACGCAGAGATGTCAGCAAAAATGGCAAACAATACCATCAAAATCACTAGTCATAGCAAAATCAATAGTCTAGTTACCAGCGAGCAGCGGCAACCAGTCCTGCCAGCGTTCACTCAAACTGGAAGTCAAAAAAAAAATGAAAAAAAAAAATAATGTAACACCGGGTAGATTTATACATGCAGACGTCTCCGTGCATACACTTAAGACTGGTTTTTCTTTTAATCCACTGTCGCGGTAAAACATAATGGTGAGCAACGACGGACACGTTACTGCTGGAGTCGAACAAGGCCGACACTTTATACCCATTAATGAGTACCTCCTCGGTATGGGTATCCGCCAGAGGATCGCTAAGGGCACACAAACAACATCCCCGCATCCCCCTGCAGTCCGCCTCGTTCCCAGACAGGCCGCACGCTAGGCGGTCCGTGGACTTTGGAACAGGCTCTGGTTTGTTTGGGAGGGACTTCTTAAGTGGGACATAGCTCTCATGGATTCCACTAAAGGGCTGTTCTGCCTCCCCAGGTTTCGAGGCCGGCTCTGGGGTCGTTATAAGCTGTATAAGCTCCTCCATGGAGTGGAAGTCACCCCAGGCCGGCTGGGTAAAGTCCTGGGGTAAATATTGCAACAGCAAAAAGCAGGCAACCTGCTGTTGCTGCACAATTTGTAATGGGGTCAAATCAAATGGCCGTAGCCACAGACCCACCTGCTCCCAGAGAGCCATAGCTTACTCAGGGAGTGACCTCTTTGGATTGAACTCCCAGTATTGTAGTCCCTTCACCTGCTGGCCCGGGGAAAGCCCATTCTTATCAGGGACTTTGGTCCCGATGGGTGGCTCAGCTCTCCCACCCAGGAGAGCATAATGATCCCCTTTTGCATCCTCTCCAGAAACCAGCCCATGCCTGTGGGTCCCTTTTACATTCTCCACCAGACAGGGCTTCAGCCCAGGTTTGCCATTGTGGAGCGGATCCTGACCCCCTGACACACTCCCTGCCCAGAAACTCGGCCCTGGTACTTTCCTACCTGGGTTGTTTTAGGGTACTGTCCCAGTTTCTTCAGGGACATCATCCTGCCGGCTACGCCACTGTGACAAGAAGAGACCCAAGACATTGTAAAAGTTTGGGGCAGCCTCCCATATAATGTGTTCCAGGCTGCAAAAAGTAAAAAGGTTGGTAGCAAGTAAAGTTTACCAGACAGAGTCTAAAACAGATCTGAACTCCAGAGGAAGGGAGTGAGGCTTTTATAGGAGGTCTGGGGGAAGTGATGTCGTCCTCGTGGCCGGGACCGGAAGTGATGTCATCCTCAGGGCCGGAAGTGATGTCGTCCTCGGGGCCGGAAGTGATGTCGTCCTCAGGGCAGTCAAGGCAGTGGCTCCTGGTGGTATTTCCCGGGAAAGGTCTGCAGGGAACTTAGAAAGAGCGTTAGCGCACCCCACTACCACCTGGGCAGATGTGTTACCATTATTCTCCAAGCCCTTCAGCTGCCTCCTATTCACGCGTGTATGACAATATATAGCTACTTTATATAAAAATATTTTTGGAGTATAATTATTTTTTTTTACAGTTATCTTATTTACCCCTTTAAACCTCTTTGATATCAACCTTGAGTGTGATTTGCATTCAGAATTCTATGTAATTATGGTTTAGCCCAAGTCAGACTCTGGGTGATGCACTTAATAGTGTTACACCTGAATGTCTCTCAGAAAAGATTTCTACTGACACCTAATGGATGAAATTACAATATGCTGCAAAAAAACATGAATATTTCTATGCACTCTGACACTTTATGGTAAATCTAAGGTAACTTATCAATATTCATGAGTGGGGCAGAGCCTTCAGCCAAAGCAAAATGGCATTTAAATAAGAAGATGCAAAGGCAGTTTTACTGAAACTGAACCATTAGTTGAATCAAGCGATAGTGATGACAATGTAAATTGGTAATGAGACGCTGACATGGATAGTGAAACTGACACATATGACATAGTACAGTTGAACTACTATTTGAATTTTGTGACCTCAATGCTCATCATGTTGCAAGTATAGGTGCATGGCAAAAGGGCAAAATGATTGAAAGGACAAGGACAAGAAAGACATTAGATCATTAATTACAATTATTAATTACAATTATTCACAATGCATCAACTGTCATTCGTGTCAAGGGAAATGTGGAAGTCATTAAACTTTGCACTTTGGTAGCCTACAATAACACAAGGGCACTGTGAGTGTGCAGTTCAGGCATTTTTCATTTTACCCTCTATCATGCCAGCAACAGAAAAAATTAGAGAAGAACAGAAAAAACAGGTTGGAGGGCCTACCTACAGGGCTGGGTGAATATTAATACAAAGGATGTGTACTAAATCTGCATTAGAACAGCAGTGGGCACTAGACATACAGTACAGTACCCATCCTACTGTATTTATGTTGATGGTTTGATCATTACAATCTTCTGTTACATGTAATAATATTCTTTATAATTGAAAAAAATCAACATATCTGACTTTTTTTCTTCTGGAGGTAAACATAAAGCAAATGAGATTAATCTATAAATGGTGACAAACACTTCCCTTTTTTTCTAAACTGCAAGGAGTTACCTAATTCTCAAAACTTAAGACTGAGACTTAGCCCCCAAAACCAGACCTCAATGCTACCCAAAATAAGAATTTCTGAAAACTCCACACGCAGGCTTTTGACATGTACAAATCATAAGGAAGAAAAAGGCTTAAAACTCTCAAATTGTCCAAAACAAACAGGACGGGTAATTGTGGAAAACTCCTGGCCAAAAACAACAAAAAGTATTACTTTATATTTCAAGAACTTATTAACAAAATCAGAAAAAGAAAAACAAGAACAAATGCAGAATTAAATGGAAAATTATATGCCTAAAGGAAAAAACTTTAAAAATGTCTATATTTCAATCCTTTAACAAATCAAAGTTCAAAAACCATAAAGATCAAAAAGGTACTTACAAAATCTACAAAATAAGCAAAAGGCGATAACACAAACTTTCACTAATGTTCCACCAAAGGGCTAAAACCTCTCAGCTCAATACAGAGCAAAACATTCTCAGGGAGGAAACACTGGCTAAAATAAAACATAAAACATTAACAAAGAAAAGGTCATTGTCTATAGGACGACTGGGTAATCTGATAAAACCTTTAGGTAAGTTTTCTTTTATGTAATTATCCACAGCCCTGGATTCCACTTTTTTTAAATAGGAATGTTCCTGGAGATATATTTCTGTTTACTGAATGTCAGTGGAATAACAATGAAAACCAAATGACTTATTTTATTTGCACTTCATGCAAAGCAGTTTTCCCCCTTTTACTAGCTTCTATGTGAGTAAATTCATATTTGGACAAAGTTCATTTAGACATGGAAAACCCAAAACAATTTTTGGATCTTGCCTCTCTAAAAAGAATGATATTTTCACATGATGAAGACACCTTATCTATAGTTTTAGGACTGGGTTACATGCTCAATGAAATCCTTTCCCAATAGGTCAACCCATCTATTAAGGTTGCATTCAATTTTTCTAAGGGATCTTAGTAATTGCCAGTTGCTGAATGATCCCAGAATTAATAAAATTCTCCCTGAGCTGTAAAATATGAAAATACAAACAGGCATCATTAAATTGTTTGTAATTGTATTCAACCTTTAATTGGTGCCTCTCCCATTTCTAAGAAAGGATAATGTTGGTGGGGACAGGGAAATTTTAAATACAAATTATATGGTATTAATTCTCTACCCTTCTTGACTGTGGAAACCTTTGTTGATAACCCAGAAGGACTTACTTCTTTCACCTAACATGACAGGATCAGGCTGCCTAAAAACAGCTAGCTGCAAAAACAGTCATTGATCAAAATAATTTGTAAAGAGTGCAAAGAAAGGAGGCTAAATGCTAGAAACTAGAGTTTAAAAAGTCAATGAAGACAGTGTCTGTCCGACTAATACAAATGAAAGCTTCTTAAGTATATACAATAAATGTTTTTGATTATTCATTAATCGTTTTTCTCCTTTATAATGTAGGAGTAATTTACATCAGCAACCATTATAGAAAAAAATCATTACATTTATATTAATCTTCTATTATATAGAGAAGTTCCTGGCAAGTTCGATGAATGCCATATACATAGAGGGGGCTGATATTTAATTGCTTAGTGAGAACATTCTGCCAGATGACTTGTGCAGGAGTTGTCACTCTAATCTCTAATTTGAGATTTGTCACTTGCAGTTCAGTTTGTGTGATTTTTTTTCTCATTTAAAAATTTCAATTTTAGTAATGAATTTTCCGTTTTTTTTATTTTCAATGGCTCCATCTTTCTTAGATGTGCTTATTAATATACTAAATTCTAAACAATCAACTATGATTCTACCCTTATTGTGAAACTGACCTCAGAATTTGTGTTGTGAGGCTGTAATTATGTTACAGATCTTGTCCAGGGATTTGCCTTCCCAGAGAAAAATAAGCTAATGTGCATATTTTTTCTTTTGTTGAAGAAAATACATCTAGTAGTTGTTTGGATGACCTGGCACAGCAAGTAAGTCATTCAGAATAATTGGCATTGTAAAAGTGATTTTTATTGGAAGTTAGCATCTACTAACAGCTTCAGGTATGCTTTTCTTTTTTGCAGTTTGATATTTTACAGCTCCAGAATGTCACAGCAATTGTTAAACTAAGAAATTAGCTTCAAAGCCGAACCACACAAACCATCAGTATCTAGCACTCCCAAGTAAAAACCATTAAGTCATGTTTATGTCATTAAAAACATGTCAATTAGGCATTAGTGTCAGGATACCAAATTAACTTCCTTTAGTGGCTTTCATTTTTTTTCATTACTGTTCATTGTTTAATCTTTTACATGTATTAAGCAACTATTAATATGAATGTTTATGTTTTGTGTCAGAGTAACTTTTGGTTCATATTGTGTAAAAGTCAGTCAACAAAAAAGTGAAATACTTTCAACAAGGAATAACAAAAATGCAGTCTAGCACTTCTAAACAAGAATGTTGCAAGTGCAGAAAATAATGAAACATCTTTGGCACAGCTACATGCAATCAAAATGAGTCTCTATTAAACTACAGAATTTAACTGAATTATTAATCTGTCTGTCATTGAATCTCAATGATGACATGTTGTCTCTGTTGAAAAGTAAACTTTTGAAAAAATAACAAAGTACAGTGGAACCTCGGTTCACGAACGTCTCGGTACACATACAAATCAGTTTACGACCAAAAAGTTCGCCAAACTTTTGCCTTGGTTCACGACCACACACTCAGTATACAAACAAGCCAGTTCCCCTTTCGGTTTGTACATGTTCAGTCTCTCCCTGTGCATTTCCTGTGCAGCGAGCAAAAGAGAGAGAGCCAGAGAGCGCGACACACACACACACACAGGCAGAGAGAGAGAGACGCACACACACAGGCAGTGCGAGAGAGAGACGCACACACACAGGCAGTGCGAGAGAGAGACGCACACACACAGGCAGCGCGAGAGAGAGACGCACACACACAGGCAGCACGAGAGAGAGCTGGACGCATAAGGTAGGAAGGCAGTTAAAGAATGCACTGGGCTTGATTCTGTTTTCACTTCTGTTTACAGCGATCGGTTCGTAGCGTGCATTGTTGCAATGTTACTTTTCTTGGTGGTTTATTAAATTACGGATTTTTTCAAATGTTCATTTTTCTCCCTGTGCTTAAAACTCATTAAAAAAAAAGTGTTTTTAGCCAGCTGTTGGTAGCGCTATGGCGCGAACTATTGCAGTGTTAGTTTTCTCTGTTGTTCAAGGTTTTCTCAGTGTTATTCAATGTTTTTATATTTAGTTTACTATTACGCTGTGTATTCTATGGTTTAATTAACTATATTTATGCTTAAAAACTTAAAAATATATATTTACATACAGTTCATATGGTCTGGAACGGATTAATTGTGTTTACATATAATCCTATGGGGGAAATTGCTTCGGTTCACGACCAAATTGGTTTACGACCAGAGTTTTGGAACGAATTATGGTCGTGAACCAAGGTTCCACTATATATTATTTTATTGTATCTATATATATGTTGACTTTTTGCAGCTTGCAAAATGTCAAAAAAAAATGTGCACCTGTCCCACAGGCGTAGAGTCCTTTGTTTGAATCCCGGGCATGGGCAGTCTCTGAGGAGTTTGTGAGATACCCCATGCAATGGGGTTTTTCCTTTAGATACCCTGCTTTTACTTTCACATTCCAAAGATGGTCATGTTAAGCTGACTGGTGATATTACATTGCCTTGGTATTAATAAGTATGGCCTGCGATGAGCTTGCATCCATCTAAGGTTGGATCCTTCTTTACACGGAATGCGGTCAAAATAGATTATTGCTTCCCACAATCCTGAATTGGATTAAGAATAGCTGGGAATGGTTAGATGGATGAATGGATAGATAGGTTTCAGAATGGATGAATGAATGTTTGCCGTGCCTTGTCCTGGGGGTTCACACATAGCTCAAGAAAAAATAAAGATGTGAGTCCCTGCTAGACTAATAGAAGAATTAACTTTGGGATAAATAAAAAGATTGATTTGGGATTTTTTATAAAACAGAGAGACTGGTTTTAGATTTCTTTACAGTACAATCTTATTGATCTAAACAATTCAGTTATTAAAAAAATTCACTCATGTTCCAGTTTCGTGAATCTCCTCCAGTTTTCCAAAATTTATATTTCACAGAGTCCCTCCCTGTTTTGCAATAGATTTTCAACTGTTATCATTCTTTAATATACGGTATGTACGTAATGTGTTACTTCACAAAGGTATTGTGTTATCTTGCAATTATTATTGCAATAATGCAATAATTAATGCATTATTTTGCAAAGACATTGTCTGCTGCTGCTAGTATTATTTTGCAAGTGTGTGCTTCAGTTGTGTAGCAACAGGTAGTGAGGGGAAGGGATAGAATGCAATCAAGTGACAAGAACCAGTCAAATGTGGGTCTGGGGCTAAGGATCTGCACTGGTATCTTGGAGGTTACTGGTTCAAATCCTGTTACTGCCAGAAGAGATCTTACTCTATTGGGCCCTTGAGCAAGACCCTTAACCTGAAAATTGCTCCATTTCTGTACAATGGCTGATCCTACTTTCTGATCTCCAAAAGTCATGTGAAAAGGCAATTTCCCCTCAGGGATTAACCAAATAAATAAAAAAATGTAATTTTGTTTTAATCAGGTTAAAGTTTAGTAAGTTAATACAGATGTTTTAACATAAGCATAGTGGTAGCTCAGTTCTGTCATTCCTGACCCACAATTCCAGCATTTGCATTGAATTTGTATGTTCTTCCCATGAGTTTGTGGATTGATTGGTATTAGCGAGTGTTCCTGTTTTAACACGGAACACTTGGAATGTGTCAGTAATACTTCCCAATTAAGAATATATGTTTAGTCCTTCATGTGCTGTGAAGTAAATAACATACATGTGCTTTTTTGTGGGTACACAGCTAGTTATTCATTTAGAATCTTTGTTATATTTAAAGGCTTTTAAATGTAATTTCATCACAAAGACTTTGTTTTATAGATTCATACAGTATGTTTTGATGACCACATATTTTGCACATGGTTTAACTGATTTTTCAAAAAATTCACTTACTTTACTAGGTTCATATGGGAGGTGTCTATCCTGCAAGTTTCATATGAAGTAGCCAGGACACACACTAACTCACAACTACTATAAGTTAGTGGCGTTCACTACATGTCTTTGAAATGTATGGTGATGCAATTTGGGAGAGAAATCTGCTAAAACCCACATAAACTATGGGCATATGTGAAAATTTCACATGAACAATAATACAGCTATGATTTGAACCCAGAAGATTGGAAGTGTGTGGCAACATCTCTAATCACTAATTACAAGAGTCACATCGTAAATGTCAATCAGTTAATAATCTTTTTATTGTCAAAGCTGTATATACACATATGTGACAATACAGAGCCTATAAAAAGTATTCACCCCCTTAAATCTTTCACATTTTATTGTTATACAACATTGAATCATCATGGATTTACTATAATTTGGCTTTTTTGAAATTGATTAACAGAGAAAGAATCTTTACTGTCAAAGTAGAAACAGATTTCTGCAAACTGATCTAAGTCAATCACAAATATAAAACACAACCCAATTGATTGCATAAGTACAGTATATGCCCCACTAGATCACCAAAGAATGCATGTCCACAATAACACTGACAGCAGCAGCAGCCGGACATATCTTTGGAAATAAGGCAATATTTTGCAAAGTAATGCAATAATTATTGCTAAACAATGCAATATTTTTGTGAAATAATTAAGTAAGTATATATTTTTATGATAGACGGCAATAAGTTTCCATAATAATATAGAACTTAATGCTAAGTAAAGTGAGAGCTGAACAAACAGCCACTGCTTAAGAAACTTGGCTTTGAACTCTTTAAACTGAAAAGCAACATCTCAAGTTTTGAATTGAATTATACTCTGTATGTGTGGTAATAATGCTCACTACTATGTGCCTAGGTGTCTGCTGGGTAGTCTGAAGCCAGCAAACAGTTAAATCAATGATTTTCTACATACATAGCTTTTCTTTTCACATCAGAATTCTGCACTTTTTTGACACAACAGCATCATACTGCTGACTTTTTTCCCCAAAATGCGAGGAACAGACATAGGTTTCCTTGGTGGTTTTTGCACATTTAGCACCCCCCTACTCATTGGGGGGTTAAAATCAAGATGAAACGTAATGTCTTGTGAACAATATATTCCAGACATTTGTTTTCTTTTTTTCAAGTCTACTGTTAAGGGAGCAAATGGTACAGGACTTCTAGTAAGTCTTCACTGACTAGTGGTGCATTGCATTAAATAGAAAAAGATTCAAGTATAGGTGCACAGTTAAAAAAACACAACAACAACAGGTGGTCTTCAATTTAAACAGGCATTGACTTTTAAGACCCATTGCTAAACTGGAAAGTTCTGGTTGCACATGCAAAAGTTCATGCACAACCAAGGCTAAAGAGAACATTGCAGGGACAATTGGTTTAGCACCTCAGCTGTTGAAAGGCTTGCATCACCCAACATGGAGACATACCACAAGAAGCAATATTTTTCTAGATAAATAATTGCTTTGAGCATAAGATTGAAAATTGTGTAATTACTAAAGAAGACAAAGCTCAGGGTTGTTAATAATAAAAAAATAATAATTTTAATAATAAAAAATAAACTACTTAAGGAAACTCATTACTTATTTTGAGCAACATCTGGTGTTGTTCTACCCCACAGGGCCTTAATGCAGAAATGCCACTCTCCTGTACTTTGTCCGTTTATTAGTTTGCATCCATCACTACTATCCTTTTTCCTAGTCCTCAGAGTCCTTTCACCTACTGTAATTCCCCTTGTGCAAAACTACATTATTTCTAATTAACACTTAGGCATTTAAGTCCACATATCTAGGGCTTAAAATTATACAAACCTAAAAAATGTAATTTAGTTTAATAATCTTCTGGACATATTAAGCAAGTTTAATCTCTTGATTCTAAAACATTATAATGCATATATTAACTAAATTCCTCTTTCAGTGCATTCCAGTGTATAGTATATACACCAAACTTAAAAAAAAAGAAAATGGACACATGCATATCTTCATGCGAACAGAATAGGAAAATATCCCAGCTGATTATATTGCCTTAAAGACCAAAAACAGAGAGATTAATGAATTTGCCTTATTTTTAGCTTTAACAGTGGATACTTGATATTTATGCACAGTTAACTATGGAATGAATTGCTTCAAACACAGAATCAAAGAGTTCAGCAGTGACTGGGACACTGGCATTACTGATTATATCAACTAAAGATAGAAATGTTTGTATCAATTGCACCTTTACAAACTAATCATATGATTTCCACCTCCTTTGGAAGGTGTGCAGCATTAACCTATCATTCACCTAACAACTAGACATTCGGATTTAACATAAATTCTCAGCTCTTAATAACCCTGTTTTGGGCTAAAACTGGAATGAAGACTATAGATTAATGGTCACTACTTACAAGCAATATTGTTATGCTTATTTTAAAGAACCATAACAATCCCATTAAAGTATATGTGTAAAATACATTTTTTTATAGCCAGTTGGCACTGCTGCCTCATGGTTTCAGCATCTTGAATTCAAAATCCATGTCCTGTTACTGTCTGTTTAAAGAGTGCTTTAAAAACTCTATGCGTGTTTTTCTCCTAAAATATTTTCCATGTCCCAGAGTTTTGCATGTTAGGCTAACTGACAAATCTGTGAGTGTGAATGTACTGCATGAGCTGAGCCAGCAATGGAGTGGCACTTTGTTTTTTGCCATTCTCATGTATTTGGCACTGTGACCACAACCTTGAATTGGATTAGGTGTGGTTCAAAATATTTTTAAAACACTAGACAAAAGAAGAGCTCAAAAAGTTCATCCAGAGGTCAACACCACTAAACAGTAACAACTAAAGACAGTAGAGTTCAACTGAAGTTTTTCGCAAGGAACAAGGCACAATGCTAGAGTAAAGCACTTCAGTCGGCTCCTTCTTTAATCTCCATTGCACCTTCCATCATGTAGCTGCAGCACACTTTGTTTTGCTAGGCAACAGGCACTAAAAGGAAGGGTCAAGGGTAAAATTCAGGCCTAGACAACTACTGACAGTATGGGTCTGGGCCAAAATCAGATTAGTATTATAATAGCACCAGTGTGATCATAAATATACATAACATTCTCAAACTTTTCATTACTTTTGATTATGTATAAAGAAAATTGTTTAGAAATAAGATTTCTTTTTTGTGTTATATAAGAATAAGTGAATAGGAAATAAAATTAAACAATGGATACTATTACAAAGAAGAGGAAACTTTCAGAAAGTAATTTTGCCCCCAAAATGTTCTGAAGAAAATCCATAGTCAGAATGCAGTTGTTTAATTTGCCCCCAGTAAGGCAGTCTCATGTGAACAATACAATGCATTAGATTTATGACAGAGGCAGTAATATACCACTTAAAAAAAACAAGTCTTAAGTAAAACTTGCTGTCTTCAGCATTAGAGAGACACTGCATGTGATACAAATTGCAAATGTCATTTTTTAGATACATTGATAGATTGTTTGGTTTAGATCAGCCCCTAGTGGGATAAGGGCCATTTTTTCCCAGACCCTTGCAATTATCAGAGTGTGAAGATGTTTTTCAGCACTTTTCCTCTGGGATTCCTTGTAAGCATTCTATGTTTATCACCACAGTCACATGAATAAAAATACCAATAGGAAGAAATTGAAAATGTTTTTGGCAAAATAATCAGTACAAACTAAAATAATTTGATGTTTTCACTACTGATGGATATAATGAATTTTGCTCAATATGTAATTTATCTTTAGGCAGCTGCAGAAAATTTTAAAAGAGTGACAGAAATGCAAAAATATAAAGAGTGGCATTGCCAGAAAGGTTTAGGCAAAACTGGAAAATGCTGGAATGATTTAATTAAACCTTCACCCAGATTGCTCTGTATTGTTTTTCAACAAGCATATTTTAAATGGTGCTGCTGATTGTCCATTTACTAGAAAAATTAATCTCAGGTTGCTGACCAGCATTAACACAAAGGAACTCTATGGAGTATATAACAATTTTTCTGTTGCCAGTTACAAAAATAATAGATTTAAAAATATTCTGATCATTTGTACATAGTGTTTGCTTTGTAATCTGGGTAACCTGAGAGCCATCCTAGAATGTACACTGTATTCGTACTCCTGCTTCCAAGTCTGCCACATTTATGCTGCCATGGTAGCCTGGAGAAGTGAAACAGTACTGTATATCATTTCACTAAGAAAAGTTTTTGAATATTTCTGAGGTAAAAAGCAAGCCAAATGGAACTTTTGAGACAATGCAAAGTTTGATGGTGAGCCTATGTGAGGGATGCCACGTGAAGATTGGCAACCCGGCTGGAATGCCAGTGGCATGGAAGGATGGGGGAAGGCAACTTTCTCAGGGTATTGTTTCCCCTGAGCCCCTAGATGGCAGCCCCAGGGTTACAGTACCACCACGGATTCCCACAGGGCACCTTGAGAACTGTAGTTCACTGCCTCAGCCCTGTTGGGTTCCGTAGGTGCCACCAGGGGGCACAGAAAAGACTAACAAACCCACATTGTTGAGCTATAGCCTCACCCAGAAGTGCTACCGGGCCACAGTTTTAGGACACCGGAAGTACTCCAGGGTTTTTTAATTAAAGGATTTACTTGTCTCAACTCCAGGAGCCAGAGTTGGAAGGATGAGGATGATGCCTGTGAGAGGAGTGCAGGAGAAGGAGACAACGGAGAGTGACAGAGCCATAGGATTGCAGAGAATTGTAATTGTGTTTGTGGTGTGGGAAACTCTTGCTTGTGAAGAGTTTCACAAAACAGAAACCCCTTATTCATTGACAAACTTGTGTCCAAGCCTGTTGTGTTGTGAGTTTGGGGAGCTGCAGTGCCCCCTGGTGGCCACACCTAGTACTTAATACTCTGCTATAAGCAAAAATTGAGATCAACTGATTTAAAATTACTGCAGTTGGCTGGTGCCCTGCCCGGGGTTTGTTTCTGCCTTGCAAACTGTGTTGGCTGGGATTGGCTCCAGCAGACCTCCGTGACCCTGTGTTAGGATATAGTGGGTTGGAAGATGCCTGACTGACTGACTGACTGATTTAAAATTAGGGATGTTGATATTACAACCAACATCATTATAGGATCCGAGGATACATTTACAGCAGGAATTAAATGTGTGATGAGATGCTGCTCACTAACTGCAAACCACTGAAATAGTATGATCAACGTGGTTGGAGTCAGCAAGTCAGAATCTACCAAATATGCAGCACAGGGATAAATATTTAGAATTAACTATAAGTCTAATGCATTGAAATTGTCTTTACTATGCATTATTCTTAAAAGAACACTCCACCTAAAAAGGAGACATATTTTTTATGTATTACTTACCCTATGTGATCTATAGAGATAGCCAAGAAAAATTTTTAATGTCATGTCATTACTGAGAATGGACATAACAAACGTTCTGAGAGAATGAACATCTATGGAGACCAACACTAAATGACAGCAATTAAAAATGTCCAAGCAAAAATCTTACGTTACTTGTGTTGCACAATCCATTGGTCAATTCTTCTATATGTATGCTCACCGTGTGCAAAATACATGTATTTTTTACTATAATAATGTTAAACAAGTACTTCTGGATATTTGGAGAAGTTAATGAACAGGAAATGTATTCTTACTTTTGAACTGGTGACAAGATTCTTGATCAGTGAATGAGAGGGAACTGTTAATCTTGAATTGAAAAGCTGAATCCTGAGTGAATGTGTTTCAAGTGTGAATGTGTGACACCAAAATGTACAACTTCTGTAAAACACAAGTATTAAACTATAGTGTCCTAGCCATGAGACCTTGTAATAATGGTGAACATCCAAAAACAAAATTGTGTCAAAGTAAACAGAAAGCTGAGCATTTTAGCTCCTACTTGAAGAGCTTCCTGTATAAGTGGAGGATGACAATGAATTTGTGTTTTATGCATTTTGGAATCTCATCAAAGAGGCCCCTGAGTTGAATACTTTGTTGACTAGGTGGTATGGTCCAGAAGAGTGGCCTTGGTTATCTTTTTGGGACCTTCATGCCCCTAAATTACTTCTTTTATGGTTTCCTAGTAAGCCTGTTGGGCACATCTGGAGGCTGCAAATTAGGAGTGGGGCCCTGATAAGAGTCATATTAATGCTGTTAATTTTGTGTGTGTTAAATATATTTTTTCATACCCAGAGTGTTTTTTGGAGGATGTTTAATACAAACAGAAAAGCATAACCTTAATAAAAATCACGCAAATACACATTAAATAATTTTACTACAATATTTTCTGTCATAAAATCCATGTTCACAGATTCCCAAGGTCTTCTAGGAGCAAGTATTGGCTGTCAGGGCCCAGAGATTGGCTTTGCTTTAGCACATACATAGCATGTGTTTTCTGATTTACCCAATATAAATGAGGTCACATTTTTTATAGTATATGTCATATTGTGGGGGTCTAGCAACATAAAATAATGATGAGAGGTGAGCAGGCCTCAGAATTAATGAAAACCTGACCAGAACGTCACTGGTCAATATCAGTAGCAATCAGACAGACCCCAAACTCAGGAAGCAAGATTGTAAGCCTGCTAGAACAAAAAATGGAGCACTGACTTTCAGAGCTCAAAAATACTTTAAAAAATCTAACAAACAAATACACTTCGAGGGAGAGGAAACTGTAAAGCCAATAAAGAATTTATTCACTGAAATCAGACAAAGTGAAAAAAGGAAAATGGCAAAATAAGTATAAAAGCATTTTCCAAAAAGGCAATCCAAAGAAAATAAAACTAAATCTGCATACCTTCCCTAGGTTGTTTTGCTTTTTGGAATACTTTTTTGCTGGAAATGGCCCCTTCCTTATTTTTCAGTTGTATTTAGTGGGAACAGTTTAAACCTAACCATGTAGTCTTTTAGGTTTTTATTTTTTACAGATCGAAGTACCTTGTTAACATATTTCTGTCCATAAGGAAAATTGTTTTTTGTGCCTGTCTTTTGCTTTGTAGGACCCTAATCCTCAAATTCTAGTTTGTCTGTGAAGATCCTGTGAAATCTTAATAATTACTCATTTTATCAGACCCCCATGTGTGTTTGGGATGGAGACTTGTTTTTGTGGAGCACAGTCTTTTTATGTAGACCCCTTTCAAATTTGTAATTTTCATTCTTTTATTCTTGTGCCAATTTTGAGCGCCAGGCCAGCAATGCTTTCTAAGATATGTCCCACATTATGACTAGCTAAGTTGTGTTTTATTTCAAATGTGGGCCTTTTCTAAAACAATGAGATAAAGGCATGATCCTCCCATTCAACATCAATGCTATTGTGAGAAATGCAACTATACATTCCTTAATACTCATTACTAGCTGTTTAAATTCCAATAACCTTACCTAAAAGGCATGTTAAAAATCTTCTAAACCTTTCAGAAAAATGTCTGGGGAATAACAGCCAGGATGATTTGTGTCATGTCTCAAGGAAATCCATTCTAATGGCTTATCGTCCAGTAAGGTGCCACCTTAGTCCTGTCAGAGGTATATACATTATTTGGGGCTATGAATGAAAACAGTCTACACTGATTTAGAAAGCCTCTACACTTTCTTTGGTCACCAGAGAAACAAGCGGGAAGGGGGTATTTGCAGTCTTTTAATTACAATGGAGCTTGGCTGTATAGGACTTGGCCCTCTTAACTCATTGAATTCTTCCTGTATTCTGTTAAGCTCAGTAACCATTTGTTGAAATTAGGCAGTCAGGTCATTAATCTACCCTTGTAATTCCCTTAAGTTTTTGAAAAAACACTTGAACTCAGAAACATTTTAAAGGGTCAAAGATTTTGTTATGCTGCATAGGAAATGATGACAGCAAGCCTCAAGGGCAAGTTTTAGGATTAGAAGATAAGCATGTACCCTAAAAACTGCAAGATTCAAACCCAGAAAACCAATATAGCCTGGTAATTGTAGCAATGAAGTGTCACATCCTAGCGACAAAGCTTAGTAATGGTGGCACTCATCCAAAAACAAATTGGTGTCATGGTACTCAAAACAAAACTTTGATCTGGATAACAAATCAGGTCAGGTCGGGCTGGGGTGCATGCACTGGTACAGCACGTTGCCACACCCACCACACGACGAAACAGCTTGAGATCCTGGTTGGCAATGCCCCACGCAGACATGTGGTCCAGTCCCACTCTCCGGAAATGACCCTCTATCTGTCGCAGCAAGGTGTTACGTGGGTGTCCCCTTGGCCTGGTCCAGCTGCTCAGCTCTTCAACAATAAGGATCCTCCGAGCCAGATCACCATCTGGGAATCACGCCACATGGCTATAGTGCCATAACCGATTCTCACTCACAATGCAGGTAATGTGCCTCATTTGGGACTCCATGAGCAACCTCTCATTCAACACAAATTCAAACCAGTGGTACCCAAGCATTCTCCAAAGAGACACAGAACAGAACAGTACAGAAGGAGTCCAGTATTCGTCTCAGGTCACTGAATAGCGTCCACGTCTCACAACCATATAGCAAGACAGGACGCATCAGGGCTCTAAAGACTTGGACCTTTGTCCTTTTGCATAGATATCGGGGACACCACATACCCTTTTCCATTGACCTCATGACCCCCCCATGCTCTCCCCTTTTGTCTACTGACTTCATTGGAAAAGTCACCAGAGATATGAATGTCACTGCTGAGGTAAGTAAACCTCTTGAGATGGTCGACACTCTCTCCACAGACAGACACACTTCTGATGGCTGTGCCTTAGAGCTCATTAAAGGCCAGACACTCAAGACTCCTCACTCAGTCTCTCAATAGTCCCGATCAGAGCCTCCATTGACTCCAGTGAATCTTTCTTCACCAACAGATGCCCCACAGCCGCTGGATCTCATGAACTTGCCCAACACCCAGTCAGTGCAAGCATTAAACAAAGTAGGAGCAAGAACACACCCCTGATGGACCCCAGAATCAACTGGGAAAAATGCAGAGGTTCTGCCTCCCCTCTGAACAGCACTCACAGTACCAGTGTATAGGCTGGCCATCCAGATAATAAATTACAGGTAGTCCCCAGATTATGGACATTCGACCTACAATTTACGAACGAGTACGCAGCTGTGACACATGCGCCTCAGTAACTGCCGCTCCGTCATCTTCGGCCCTGGGATGCTGCAAGCAGTGGCTGGAGGGGTGCAATTTTGTCCATAGTCACCAGGGCCACAGCTATCGCTCGTGTGCAGTACGATGGTTTGCTACCCGCCCACTACACCGCCGCAGCTGCTGCTCCTGACTGGATGCAGGCTGGATGGAGTGGAGGGGGGCATTTCACTGCCCGCACAGCACACACGGCTGGTAATGCTGCAAGTGGTGACCCGGTTGTGGCTGAATGGGGCGGCGGGGGTAGCATTGTAGTGTGCCTCAGATGGCTTCCTGTTGAATTGGGGTTGGGCGATTCACTACTCGCCTTTGGCCGCACCGTGTTCGTTCTACAGCATACTGTAGTGGAGGTGACTGTGAGGTGGGCTGGTGATGAACCGCCCCTTGCCACCCCCATTCATTCTCAATAGCAAGCCTGCTTCTACTGTTACGCACATAGCAGGAAGTTGTCTCTTGTCAGTACATCAGACGTGTTGATGACAGGTGCCTTCCTGCTGTGATAACGTGTACAGTGCTGTGCAGAAGAGCTCATCTTAACCTTTTGTCTTCACCCTTCAAGAATGTCTCTGAAACACAAATCTGATGCAAGTGCTGGTGATACAGTAAAGAAGAGAAAAACCATCACCATTGAAAATAAAGTAGAAATAATAAAAAGGTCAGAGAGAGGTGTAACTCCATCATTCATTGGCAGAGCACTTGGTTACAGTCAGTCAAAAATAGCATTTATTAAAATAATGTACCTGTTCCGACTTACATACAAATTCAGCTTAAGTACAAACCTACAGTCCCTATCTCGTATGTAACCCGGGGACTGCCTGTATTGTTAAATAATATTGCCATAATGTTCTCTGTAGTAAACAAATTCTAAAAAACTGTAGTTAATGGAAAATCAATAAGAAATCAATAATGTTTTCTGACTTGTAACAATCTAGAAGCCAGTGTAAAAGCTTAAGGATGAGAACTAGGTGGTTGCATTTTCTAGAACTCATAATGATTTATGTAGCAGCATTTTGAACTGAAAGCTTCATATAAAATATTTACAGCATAAGTTCCTGACACTTCTGTGCTGTTACAATTGTGAAAGCCATGCTGGACATTTTCAAGTAAATTATAGCATGTAAGGTGAGAATAAAGTTGCGTGCTGACTACTTTTCCAAGTAATTTATAAACCTATATAAAAATTTCCCTTTCTAATTAGTAAGAATATATGGGTCTAACAGATAAATTAAATGCATTAGGAACTATGCCAGTCAATAATGTTCTATTGATATTGTTAAAAATAGGTGCTGCCAGAACAGTGGTCGAGCTTTTCAAATGTCCAGAGTCTAAGGGACAGGTAGTAGGTTTCATTTTAGAAGCTAAAGTTATGATTTCTTGTTAAAACTACTATGATGGTATATGCAAGGATACAGAAGGTATAACATTTCAATATTCAGATTGCCAGATGACATTTAAATCTGGGCTCTTATATTGTCTATTTTATTAGTAAAGTTAGTAAAGTTAATAAAATCTGTACTGCCAACATTTGTAAGTATTCTCATCGCAGTTCAGAATTCCTCTTTGCCAGATTTACAACTTTTTTCAACTGCTATAACACAAAATAAACACAAGGATTTTTCTGTTTTCATCTACTAGTCTGGAATAATAGTCAGAGCAGACCAGAAATAGTGCTTATTTATACATGATAACACTGTCTGTAACCATGTTGCTCTCCATCTACATTCTAGCGCATTGATTCCTAATAGATAGCATTTCTGCCTCATACTAATTGTATCCAGGTATACCTATTGACTAAGATGACTTGTGTGCGCAGTTTGTGGTTGTTCATGTTTGCTCTAGTTCAGGGAATCCTTTTTCAACGCACTGTCCAAAGGCATGCCATTATATTAAGTAACAACTCTAAACTTGATAGTGCAAGTGCACCCTGTGATTGATCCCAATCAGGGTTTCTAACTTTCTTGCAACCATTTTTGCTGCAATAGACCCTGGCTTTCTGTCTCACCAAAACAGAATATTAACTTAGGTGATTGCTGTACAGTATTTAAATACATTGAATAGAAGTTCCATGATGCACAATTTAACAACCTCTGGAATCAACCTTGAATGATGTGCCAGTCCACCATAGGGCACAGACCAATCACACCAACACTTGTTAATGTAGGCTGAAATTAGATTCACCATTTCAGCTAATAAAGCACATCTTTAGAATGTGGAAAGAAAATCAACAGTATCAGAAGAAAAAGCCAGATGAATATAGGAAAAAAGTGCTGATTTCACTCAAACAAGACCCTATGGCCAGGATTTTGACCCTGGACCCATGACTGTGCTTTTAAAATCTAAATAGAGAACACTCTCCATGACCTTGTATCACAATAAATAGGAATAGAAGCAAATAGTTTAAAAAGGTCCTACCTTTCTACCTTCTACTTGATATCTCCATTTGAAGTGAATGTTTTCCTCCATTGTTGAAGTGTCAAATGGTTTCACATCCATCCATCAATAGCCTCACCAAACATCACCCACACATGGCAGCTGCAACAGTGGTTGAAGTGAAGGCCCATCTTTTTCGTTTGCCAGTACCTCAAATCTGGAGTACCTCCTGGTAACATTACACAGAAGGCCTCTTCCTTTAACTTAATGAATTCTCTTACCTTTGGTGTCCACCAACAGGTTATAGGGCTGCCAAAAACATTTGGTCACACTTATTTGAAAGGGCATATAATACTGAGGCCTTAAACACAGTCAGCTTGGACTAAATGGCCCTGACCTCTCCTGAATTTCAGGAGAATCTGTTCTGAAAATGGGAGTTCAACTCATTATGAACAGAAACATTTTCAAGTCACTCATAGCACAACATTACTACCCACATGTGTTTTCCACCTTTATCCAGCAACTGTGTCCTCCATGTAAGCCAGCTGAACACCAAGTAGTGATCATCTGACAGCTCAGCAACCTTCTTTACTTGTCCTCAAATGAGGTGGTAAAACTACACAGTCAATCATTGACCTTTGGCTCAAGGTACTTATGGTTAAACTTGTGTTCAAACATGGTGTTTGTGATAGACAAGCCAAGACTATCACAGAAGATCAGAAATAATTCACTTTCATACAGATCAGGCAAGCCATTTCTACTACACATGCCCTGTCGGGCATTTAGGTCACTACTCATGCATTGAAGTATCTGTAGTATGAATACAGAGTTAGTAGATACAATAGTTTTAGGCAGCAAATTAAGTGGCATCAGCTTGGAGATGAATCGCCCAGAGTATATGCTTGGATTCCATCATTCAAATGAGCAGCTTCAGTGCTAGCTGCGGGGGAACCTGTAAAAAGGGCAACCTGCCATGGTCACATATCACTAAAGTGAGTGGTCCTTTTAAGGACTGCAAACTACCTAGAAGTGCAAGAAAAGGAGCATGAATCCATTGGGTCAGTACATACACAAAAGAATGAATATTCTGTATGTATACAGTAGTATATAAAAAGGTAGAACATTCTAAATAGTTATTTGGTAAATGGACACAAACAAATGTTGATGCCTTTCTCTCTGCAACTGAAATTCACATTATGGCAACCCTCTTATCCACAGGAGCAAACTTTAATTATATGACACATTACCAGGGGCTTGTGAGTATCCCCACACTCACACGTCTCTCCCATAGGGGTAGTTGAAAGTAGGAGAGGGAGACCATCCTTGACTTAGAAGATGGTCTCCTGAGTCAGTGCTGTGCATAGAGGTGAGATCAACTGTATCTAGCCAGAATATTCTAACCGTGCCCACAAGTTCTGCACCAAAGAACTTGTGTTACATGGCCCAAAAATAAGTTTCTGTCGCCAAGGTTTACTATGTGTATCCCACTTTTGCATATCGCCCAATAGGATCATTGTACCCGTCATCTTGTGGGTGATGAGTAGCAGCTTTTATAGGCTAAGTCTGACCAGGTAACATGGATCACCCTTCATCCAGGCACTTAACAACATACAATATTTCTAGGCCTGTCTACCCAAGTCCATTCACATATCCCTGGTCTTCAGTTTAATCAGAACATTCAGGAAGGTCCTTAATAGGCTGTTATTTTTCTAGGATCATCCTTAGAACAACTTTATGTGGATGAAACTAACCAGAGTAACAGAAGTATCAGTTTAAAGATAACTGAGGTGCACAAACTTCCCACCATACCAAGTTCATAAACATGCAACATGAGGAGATGTGTTACATTTTAAAGAGCTTGTAATATAAAGAGGGTAATACTCTATAATAACTATAATTCCTTTTATTAATATATAGTATATGTACAACTGATTTGCAAAGATTAGAAGCAGCATTATGTAATATTTGTTACAGACTTATTAGTGAAAGTTATAAAATATTACCACTATATGAACTGTCATTCAATGACATACCTATTTGAATGTACGTGAGCTGATAACATTTTAAGTGTTACATAATGCTTGTTAATGACTAATTAATGAAAGTTACTGTAATGTGTTACTAAAAATTGCAATTTTTCAAAAGTGGCCTACTCCTGCTAACTACAATTGTTATGTAAAACATGATGACATCTATTTTTATTTGACTTTAATGGACACTAATTTAGCAAAAAATGTCAGCAGTTCTCAGCATGAAGCCCTAGGTGTATCGGAGTTGATTAAAGCCCTTGTCGAACAGTAAGGAAGGCTTTCAGTAAAGAAATTAAAACAGCTGCTTCTTCCCACCAATTACTCTCATGCTTACATGTGCTGAAGTTCATTTCTGAAACTCACTTTTTTATGAAGCGTCCATTTCAGTGCTACCTGATAGCTACTAATTGCTGCAACTACATTTCTGAATTGCAAATTTTCTGCACTGATAAAAACTTTGATTGCCTGTCAGCTACACATAAGGAAAAGATCACCAGCGCTAAATGAGGTGCTCCACGCTTCGATTATGCCGGCTGATGAATTATTCAAAGAAAAATGCTTGAATGAAGCAAACAATTTGAAGGGTTAGTAACAGCCGTAACAGTTCAACAGCCAAAAGAACAAAAGTATCATCCTAATAATTTCACTAATGATTAAAAAATGTGTATTAATTCTACATTTGGGGTAAAGTAGGGAAATGTCAATATGATTTTAAAGGTTAATCATTATTTTTTTTAACTAATGAGTTTCAATTTTGAAGAATGCAATTAAAAGACCTCAAAATAATTTTGCAGGACATAATAAATAATGCATATTTACATGAATTTGCCACTGTATTATGTTTTATAGCTCACAAGGGTACTGCTGAAAATTAAGTAAAGCCAACATTTCTATGAGGCAAACAATGAAAGAGAGAGGAGTTTTAGGTTTCTCATTTTAGCCTGGCTAATAAATGATTTTGTAAATGATTTAACATATACAAAGTGACCAGAAGACGGATTTGATAATGTTGTAAGTCAAAAAAATTTAAAAAAGAATAAAAAACTGAAATACATAATAGACAAATGCAATGCAGCTCTTCTATTTATTAAACATTATTTACATTCTGAACTAGCAGACATTACAAAGCTCAATGAACAATTCACTAGCTTATTGCAAACCAGAAATTAATTCTGTTTTATTTACTTTTAGAATTTAAATTACAATAAAATAATTAAACGGCTTAGAGTTGTTTTGTTAAATATTTGTTAATTGCATGTAGATCTAGTGTTTAATAGAACATACTGTACCATTTCCTAAGCCTGCTTATTCCTGATATCCTTAATGCATGTATGGCATTGGAGTGCAGATAGGCAACCAGCAGATATGAATTCTGAGGTTTATGTTATACTCAGCAGTGACATCACAACCCTCGACCTCCAGGCACATGATCTGTCAAACTGAAGCCACCTTATTCTGACTTTGAGTAGGTTGGGAGTCAACTACATTTCACTTGGAAGGAGATAAAAGAAACGGCACAGAATATTGTTGAGTGCCGAGTACAACAAAATATATTATTAGATCACACTCTGCTCATTACTATTTAGGTAATATATTTATAGTAAACTTAATATTTCTGTATTGAAATAAGAAACCACAGTAAAAGCTTCCTGTACTAACAAATATGGGTTCATGCAAGTTCGTTGTCATGTCACCCTTGAACTCAATTAAACTAATCGATATGGAGGAAAGAAACTGAGTGTCAGTGATTTAAAAGGCAAACCGAAAGAATTCTGAGATTTTACAAAGAGACAAAAGAAATGTCAACCTCACAAAACAAACCAAAGTCAATTCTGGAATATTTAAAAAAAATGATTTTTTGCTCAAAAAGTAATTTGTTTCATGTTGTCTTTCTATTGTGTAAAAAAGTTCACTAACCAGTAAGAGAGGAGAAAGTCTTCAGTACCAGTAGAAATGCAAATTTAAATGTCACTAAAGGAAGAAGGGGGCCACCAGAGGGCAGTAAGCCCTATTATTGTGTTATGAGAGTGAGAGAGACAGAGAGTGGTATCTTGTGTGGAGGATAAAAATAATCCCCCAGAATACTACAGCTCTAACAAGTGCAGTATTTGATCTTTTTAAAAGTTAAGGCCAGGAACAACCCACAGGAGGCCATTTGAGGCCTGGGCTGGTGCATCACAAAGCACCCAGAATGAAACAGGCAGGCAATACAGTTTTAAGACAAGCATTTGTTAAAAACACCAATGGACTACCAACAAAACAAGACTACACTTTAACCAACTGAATAGCACAAACGATCACAATTTCCTGATGTTACACTGATGTTTCTTAACGTTGGTGTACCTACACCAAATCATTTTCACTGTATATGTCTGGCACAGCAGTTAAGGTTTTGGACTTAAAACCCTGGTGTTGTGGGTTCAAATCCTGCTACTGACATTGTGTGGCCATGAGCTAGTCACTTCACCTGCCTGTGCTCCAATTGGAAAAACAAAAGAAATTTAACCAAGTGTATATTAAATGTTGGAAGTTGCCTTGAATAAAGGTGTCAGCCAATTAAGTAAATGTAATGTCAGTACAACCATTGTAGGCTGGCACCCTTACACATGTTAATTAAAAAAAATACAACAATTAAATTGATCAAACACCTCCCAGACAAAATTTACACTGGTAAAAAATAAATGCTCTTGACTTTTCAGATGTTTTAAGTTCAAACTGGTATAATGCCACTTAGGATGAACCCTTGAGATTCTTTTAGGAAGTGCAGCAGTCTCTTTGTCAGCCCGAAGTACTACCGCTCTCTGTTTATGTGACAAGATAGAAGAGGCTAAAATTATGAACAAAGTTGGAAAGGCAGATGCTTACTTTTAAATAAATACTTTGGCTGATCTTGTCCATTAGCCAGGCATGGACTCTTGAGATGACCTCTTCTTATCTGGAGGGTCCAATTGGCGGCAAGTCAGTATGGTAACCTACATATTAAAGAATAAAGAACACTTCAAGCAACTCTGTGAAAAGTTGATTGAAAAACACAAGGTAGGGGAAGGAGACAAATAGGGGAAGGAGACAAAAAAATGTCAAGTCACTGACTGTCACTTTTACAGTGAAAAAATCATTAAGAAAAGAAATGAGCATGGTGAGCAGACTGAATAATCATACAATATGACTAATGAGGGAGGCGACCAAGAAGCCTATATTAATTCTGATGGCGTTACAAGCTACAATGATGAGATTGGAGAGACAGTGCAGACAACAAGTTGCATTTGTTCTTCACCCGTTACATCTTTATTAGAGACTGGCAAAGGGAAAGACACTGTTTTAAAACACATATGACAGCTGGAGTGAAGCTCTGAAATCAGCTGGAAGAGACTTCAATGTTGTGATGAGACCAAAGTTGAGCTTTCTGTATATCCGACTAAATGCCAAACACTGCATATTTTCAAAACAGACCATCGCCACCATGAAGCATGGTAGTGGCAGCATCATGCTGTTCGAATGCTTCTCTGTAGCAGGCCATGGAAGGCTTGTGAAAGTAGAAGGTAAAATGAATGCAACAACATATGGAGGCATGAGGGAAGAAAACCTAATGCTGTTTGCATGAAACCTGCACTTTACGAGAAGATTTGTTTTCCAGTAAGACAATGACTCCAAGCATAAAGCCAAAGCTACACAGGAATGGCTTAAAAACAGTTGGTCTCTTCCGTTATAGGAGATGGATGTCTGAAGCAGAGCACCACTAGCAGCGGCTTTATTTTCCCACGTATTTCGTATTATTTAGAGGTATCCTGTATTTAACCCGACCAAGGAACTTCCACTACAATATACAAGCATGAGTAACAAGAAGAAAAGTCAGAAAGAACCGGAAAAGAAACTTAAAGCTGCTTCAAAGTCTGGACAAACATCCAGCCCGAGTGCAAGGTATGGCCTCTTGGAGATTGACCTGGAACAGGCAGACGAATGCGCAGATCTCCTGGGATCCTGCTCCATTGTATCGTTTCCAGTCGAGAGTGAAAACAGGAGCGAAGGTGCAAGTGATATAGGTCGCAATGGATCGCCGATTTCTGAGGATCATTCAAGACTAGAAAAGGTCCTGCAGGATGTGCTCTCATCTACTCATCGCGAGCCCGCAGCACCTGCTGTAACAGGAGCTGCATTTCCACTCGCGGAGCACGAAATCCGAAGCGAACTGTCCGAACTGAACGAGATGATTGCTACACTGGCTGCCGCCATGGCTACAGCCATAAATGAGCTTAAGAAGGATAACAAGAATGAGCTTAAGAAATCTAACATTGAGCTTAAGAACGAGCTTAAGAAGGATATCATCGAGATTAAAAAGGATAACAAAGACCGGGAAATGCATCTATTTAAAATGTTTGATGTGAATTTTAAAGGCATGTTGGAGAAATTAGAGGAACACATCGAAGAAAATAGATCCAAACTGAAAATGCTTGCCGACCAGATTAATGACGTTACAGATCAGCTGGATGACATTAAGCAGTCATTCACGACTCGAGTTGAAACAGCGGAACAATTGGCGTCTAACGCCGATGAAAAAGCCACAGCTGCGAATTCCGAATGCAAAGAACTTGGAGACAGACTTGCGGCCCTGAAAGATGGGTACAGAAGAAACAATATATGAATTGAGGGTATACCTGAGAAACGAGAAAGCTCAAGCCCAGTGAAATTTGCAGTAGAATTACTGTCTAAAATAATTGGAGATGATTTTAAACTCGACATTGAGATAGCAGCTGCTTATCGCACATACAGGTCAAGTACCTTTAAACCTAGGTCTTTTATTTTCCACTTCGAGCGACTACGATGTAAGCTTGATGTGATGGCACTTCTCAGACACAAGCAAGAGATTATATTTGAAAATAATCTTATTCGTATTTTCCCCGACTTCTCACCATCAACAGCTGCAAAATGTGCAGCCTACTTTGACATTAAAAAGTTGCTACGGAAAGCCGATATCAAACACAGCCTCTTGTATCCCGCCAAACTGAAAGTGGAAGTTCAAGATCAATATTATATTTTTTCAAGCAAGGAAGAAGCTGAAAAGGAATTAAAGAAGCTCTTTTGAAAGTTAATAAGGAGCCGTATTGTATCAAGGCATGGGAAGGACCTATCATCTGCTCTCGGATCCAATTTTAAAGAGACTGGTATTATAATTATACATCCTTTTCTTTATCTGGACATTATATGTTTATGTTTTAATTAGAGTTATAGATGTGAGTGTGGAAGTAATTAAAGTAGGATTTGGTTTTTTTTTTTTGTTTTACTACCTTAAAGTAGACTGTTTAACATCATACTCTTGGTTTATTGCTATTTCTACTATTACATTACTATTACATTTAAACTACAGTAATCCCTCCTCCATCGCGGGGGTTGCGTTCCAGAGCCACCCGCGAAATAAGAAAATCCGCGAAGTAGAAACCATATGTTTATATGGTTATTTTTATATTGTCATGCTTGGGTCACAGATTTGCGCAGAAACACAGGAGGTTGTAGAGAGACAGGAACGTTATTCAAACACTGCAAACAAACATTTGTCTCTTTTTCAAAAGTTTAAACTGTGCTCCATGACAAGACAGAGATGACAGTTCCGTCTCACAATTAAAAGAATGCAAACATATTTTCCACTTCAAAGGAGTGCCCGTCAGGAGCAGAGTCTGTCAGAAAGACAGAGAGTAAATCAAACAAATCAATAGGGCTGTTTGCTTTTAAGTATGCGAAGCACCACGGCACAAAGCTGTTGAAGGCGGCAGCTCACACCCCCTCCGTCAGGAGCAGAGAAATAGAGAGAGAGAGAGAGAGAGAGCCAGAGTAAAACAAAGTCAAAAATCAATACGTGCCCTTTGAGCTTTTAAGTATGCGAAGCACCGTGTAGCATGTCCTTCAGGAAGCAGCTGCACACAGAAGGTAGAAACGTCCCTATCGTCTAGGTGTGCGAACAGCCCCCCTGCTCACACCCCCCTACGTCAGCGAAAGAGAGAGAGAGAGAAAAGTAAGCAATCTAGCTTCTCAGCCATCTGCCAATAGCGTCCCTTGTATGAAATCAACTGGGCAAACCAACTGAGGAAGCATGTACCAGAAATTAAAAGACCCATTGTCCGCAGAAACCCGCGAAGCAGCGAAAAATCCGCGATATATATTTAAATATGCTTACATATAAAATCCGCGATGGAGTGAAGCCGCGAAAGGCGAAGCGCGATATAGCGAGGGATCACTGTATTACTATTATACTATTTATACTATTACATTATACTATTACAGTAGGAATTACTATGTTTATCCTAGACTACTTTTTAAAATCATTCCCAGGGTTCATTCTTTTTTTATCTTAATATCTTAAAATTGCTGAAGATTATTTTAAGCTTAAAGACTGTTAATGATTATATTTTCGGCAGATAGTATTAAGAATTCAGCTGCAATAGATATCTCTTTGTTTTAATTCTCTAACGCTGCTGCGGGGTGGGGTTTGTTTTGTTTTGGACGTGCTCTGTCTCTTCGTATGTCAGAGGACCGGGACATTGCGAAGTGGGATCAAGCCTCATGTGGGGAGGCAAAATGGGGGGGGGGGATAAAGGGGGGAGAGAAGGAGAGCAGGCTACTGTATATCTAATCTATTCTTCTAATCCCTATAACTATAAATATCAATGCAACAATAGGCTAAAATGCAATAACTCATGGGGAATTTTGAAACTAAGATTAAAACTGCCTCATTACCAGTTAAGACTATAAAATGACATTAAAAAATCAGAATCAATGACTCCATGATGGGACAGTTAACTTTGTGAGCTGGAATGTTTTATGCCTGAATCACGAATTAAAGAGAAAGAAAGTAGCATCTGATGTAGTATCGGACCCTGAAGGGAGATATGTGATGGTCATGGGCAACTTATATAACAGCAAAATGATTTTGATAAATGTTTATGCACCCAATGTTGATGATAAGGAATTCATGCAAAATCTATTTGCATCCATTCCCAATGTGAACACTCATGAAATTATAATGGCTGGGGACTTTAATTGTGTTTTAAATCCACTCTTAGATAGGACTCCTGTGACAGGGGGGATGACATCTAATACTGCAAAGACAATTACAAAGTTTTTAAATGATCACAACTTATCAGACCCCTGGAGGTTTCTTAACCCAAACTCAAGAACATATTCATTCTACTCACCAGTGCATTATAGCTACTCAAGAACTGATTATTTTTTTATAGATAATAATTTCCTGCCTACAATTAAATCATGCAAATACGACACAATTGTTATCTCTGACCATGCCCCTCTAGTCTTGGAGCTAAAATCATTAAGCCCCTCACACTCACCTCACAGATGGCGCCTTAACCCTCTTCTATTGGCAGATGAAAACTGCACAGAATTTATATCCAAACAAATCAGCTTCTTCCTAAAAACAAACACGCCCACAGAGGTTTCTGCAGGAACACTCTGGGAAACTCTGAAGGCCTTCATAAGAGGACAGATTATTTCATTTCTTTCCCAAAGAAATAAATTAGAAACCAAGAAAGTGTCACAGCTAAGAAGCGAAATTACTAGAATAAATGAAGAACAAGCCAGACGTCCAAGTGAAGCTCTCCACAGGAAAAGATAGATAGATAGATAGATAGATAGATAGATAGATAGATAGATAGATAGATAGATAGATAGATAGATAGATAGATAGATAGATACTTTCTATCTATCTATCTATCTTTTCCTGTGGAGAGCTTCACTGGCAGGCCCTGCATACAGAACTTAACATCTTAACAACTAAATAAACTGAACAACTTATTTATAAGTCTAGACATCATTACTATGAACACGGAGAAAAAGCTAATAAGCTTTTAGCTCAACAAATTCACAAACAAGAAGTTCGCAATGCAATACCAGTAATCACCAACACGAATGGAGAAGAAATTATTGACCATAAAAATATAATGCACGCATTTAGAGATTATTATAAATCCTTATATTCTACTGAGCTCAAAGAAGACAACACACTATCTAATGCATTTCTGGATACATTACAGACACCACAAATAGATGCTTTAAGTGCTGAGGAACTGGATAAACCTCTAACGCTAACAGAATTACTAGATGCTATAAAGTCACTACAAAGCGGGAAATCAGCAGGCCCTGATGGATACCCCGTAGAATTTTATAAGAAATTCTCCACTCAGCTAGCTCCCCCCTTATTGGCAACATTTACAGAAGCTAGAGACAACCAAATACTACTTCAAACATTTCATCAAGCATTAATCACTGTCTTTCCTAAACAAAATAAGGACGTGTTACAATGTGCATCATACAGACCAATTTCACTCTTGAATAATGATGTTAAGATACTCTCAAAAATTATAGCTAGAAAGATGGAGGAACTGCTGCCCTTGGTAATATCACAGGATCAAACTGGATTTATTAAAGGCCGACATCTATCTTCCAATCTCCGACGCTTGTTTAATATTATATATTCACCAGCAAAATCAAACACCCCAGAGATATTACTATCATTAGATGCAGAAAAAGCATTTGATATGATTGAATGGAACTACCTTTTCACTGCATTGGAGAAATTTGGGTTTGGCCCGAATATTTGTGCATGGATAAAACTACTGTATACCAATCCAGAAGCTTCAGTTTGTATTAATAACATTTGCTCAGACTACTTTAAGCTAGAACGTGGTACCAAACAACCTTGTCGCCACTGCTGTTTGCAATCGCCATTGAACCACTGGCGGTTCACTGCCGAAATTCTTCAGATAAAGGGGATTGTCAGAGAAGGACTGGAACAGAAAACTTCTCTATATGCAGATGATATGGTTTTATATATATCAGACCCAGAAAACACAGTCCCTGCAGTTTTAACAGCACTAACAGAATTTCAAAAGATATCTGGTCTTAAAATTAATCTGAATAAAAGTATACTCTTTCCAGTGAATTCACAAGCATACAATATTAGATTGGACACCCTACCTTTTACCATAGCAGATCAGTTTAAATACCTAGGGGTAAATATCACAAGTAAACATAAAGCTCTTTATCAACAAAATTTTGCCGTCTGTATGGAAAAAATTAAGCAAGACTTGCATAGATGGTCAACCCTTCATCTCACTCTAGCCGGAAGAATTAACGTTGTTAAGATGAATATCCTTCCTAAACTTCTTTTTTTATTTCAAATCATTCCAATATATATCAATAAATCATTTTTTAAACAGACAGATTCAACAATAACCTCATTCATTTGGAACTCAAAACACCCACGTATTCGAAGAGCGACCCTACAAAGACCTCAGGCAGAAGGTGGCATGGCTTTACCTAATTTTCAGTTTTATTACTGGGCAGCAAACATACAAGCCATAAAAACCTGGACACAAATAAATGAACATACACAGGCTTGGTCCGCAATAGAAGTAAAATCCTGTAGTACTTCTTTATACTCCCTGCTCTGCTCTCCAATAAATGCAAGTTATCGCAAATATACTAATAACCCAATTGTGCTTTACTCACTCAGAATATGGAACCAAATTAGAAAGCATTTTAAGATGGAAAATCTTTTATCGGTGGCACCGCTGCAAGAGAACCACCTCTTTCAACCCTCACAAACATATCCAGTTTTTAACACCTGGAAAAGTTTTGGGATTAAATTGCTCAGAGATCTTTATATTGACAACATATTTACATCTTTTGAACAATTACGTTCAAAATTCAACCTCCCAGCTACACATTTCTTTCGCTATGTTCAAATTAGAAATTTTGTTAAACAGAAATTGCCTGATTTCCCCCACCTCGCACCCCCCACAATGCTGGAAAAAATACTGCTCAATTTCGAGGAATTAAACACCATTTCCGCATTATATAAAATCCTATTAGAGTCCCTACATTTCAAAGATCCAAGAGGACATTGGGAAGAAGATCTCTAAATCAATATATCAGAAAAGGAGTGGAAGGTAGCAAAGCAGAGAATTCACTCGAGCTCCATATGCACAAAGAATAGAATTATTCAACTAAAAATTATATATCAAGCTCATCTCTCTCGCTTAAAACTGTCCAAAATGTTTCCAGGGCAAGATCCAACCTGCGAACGCTGCAACCAAGCTCCTGCCTCACTGGGTCACATGTTCTGGGCCTGCACCAAACTAACATCATTTTGGACCAAAATATTTAAGTGCCTTTCAGACAGCCTTGGTATCACAATCCCCCCTAACCCATTAACAGCTGTGTTCGGTGTTCTTCCAGACGGACTTGAAGTGGAGAAGGACAAGCAAACTGTGATTGCATTTACTACACTTTTGGCACGCAGACTTATTCTGTTAAATTGGAAGAATCCTAACTCTCTTCTGATAAGTCAGTGGGAAACCTATGTTTTATATTATTTGAAATTGGAAAAAATCAAATTCTCAGTTAGAGGATCCGTACAAAATTTTTTCAAAACCTGGCAGGATCTGATCAATATTATTTTAGAATAAGAAAAATAACTATTACTGCATTTAATTCCCTTCTCCATCTCTTATTTACATATATATTTATTTCTCCCTTTCTTTTGTTTATTGTTGCCTTATTAAAAAGCCCTAAGCAATTCTCTTTTGGCTAAGCTCTCCTTCTCAGGGGTGGGGTTTGATTTGTCTTCAATTTTGTTTGGTTATAAATTGATCTATTTGTATGGAATGATTACAATAAAAATTAATAAAAAAAAAAAAAAAAAAAAAAAAAGGAATGGCTTAAAAACAACAATGATTAATGTCCTGGAAAGGCCAAGCCAGAGTCTAGATCTCAATCAAAATGTGTAGCTGAGCTGTGATCCTGAGTGCTGCTGGTAGTAGAAATTTTAGAAAATTCTCACACTCAACTTTCTTAATAAAAAGATAAACTTACTTGCCATCTTTGTCTATAGAAACAACACCAGCAAATTATGACCTTTCACCAAATGTTTGCAAGGATGACTATACAGTCACTGCTTCCAAGTCTTTTGTCAGTCAGTCATTATCCAACCCGCTATATCCTAATACAGGGTCATGGGGGTCCGCTGGAGCCAATCCCAGCCAACACAGGGCGCAAGGCAGGAACAAACCCCGGGCAGGGTGCCAGCCCACTGCAGGGCACACACACACGCACACACTAGGGACAATTTAGGATCGCCAATACACATAACCTGCATGTCTTTGGACTGTGGGAGGAAACCAGAGCACCTGGAGGAAACCCATGCAGACACGGGGAGAACATGCAAACTCCATGCAGGGAGTACCCGGGAAGCAAACCCAGGTCTCCTTACTGCGAGGCAAAAGCGCTACCACTGCGCCACTGTGCCGCCCTCCAAATCTTTTGTGCTTTTTGAAATTCAGTACAATCATGGATACCGGGAGGTGTGTTGCACTGGTATTAATAGTGTCACGCTAACAACAAAATTATCCTACTGTGCAGAGCTATGCTGCCTGCAATTGGGAGAAGCATCAGCGATGGAAACACAAAATGTTGACATAGAAAACAAACATTACAATAATAGTAATAATAATAAACTCTTTCTAAGAGAGGTATAAAATTACAAAAGCCAACCAGAAAGATACTTCATAAGAAAAGACACAATTCCTTACAATCAAAATAAATATTATTCCCAAGAGGGGCAAGAAATAAATTTTACAATCTGATAATTCAGACAGGATCTATTTTATACATAGTCGAAAAAGTTCTTCCAAACTTAAAGTAATTTAGGCTTACACCTTTTTTGTGTGTGAGTAGTGACATTTCACACGAGCAGAATCTTGTCTTAATTCAAAACGGTAGAAACCAATGGAAGAGATATGAAGGCTTACTCCCCTTTAAGAAAAAGCTAACCAGCTCCTGAATTTTCATGCATAGGGTGAATTTTCAAACTGTGAACACCTAGTTACAATTCATTTAAAAAAAACATTCCCTTTCCCCAAAATGACTCCATCCATCCATTATCCAACCTGCTATATCCTAACTGCAGGGTCACGGGGGTCTGCTGGAGCCAATCTCAGCCAACCCTGGGCAGGGTGCCAGCCCACCGCAGCCAAAATGACTCCGTTTTTTTTCAAGCAACAAATGAGTTTAATAACACATTTGTCATCAAAACAAACCCTAATTAGTCATTATCCTTTATTAAATAATGTTTAATAAAGCACTTTATCTAGACTTTATCACTTCTAGATTCACATTTTTCTTGGGCTTTTCCAGCTAGTTCATGATGTTTATTTAGATCTGTGATGCTAAGCATAATCCACTTTTCCAGTCATCTTGAACATTTTAGCATTTTCTTTTTATTTGCCAGTTTCACATATGGCTTTTTCTTTGAAACTCTGCCTCTAAGGCAAGCATCCCAGAATTGTCTTTTCTCTGTTGTAGACGACACTGGTATTTGGTGTTTATTTAAAGAAGAAGTCAACTGAGGACCACTAAAGCATTAGTTCATCAAACTACACATTACTGAGGTTCCTGTCCTCTTATGCAGTTGTCCATCTGGGTTTTCCTCCTCTTGTTTTTTCATCCAGTTTAGATCCAATCTAGTTTGCCCTTTTCTCTGAAGACAGTAACAGATGCCTTTGTATGAAATTTCTAGTTTCATGGCAGTGTGTAACATGGAAAATCCTTCATTCTGCAAAAGAAAAAAAAACAATGAGCTGTTTCATTTTGGCAATTTTTGAACACAGAACTGAACTTTAGGAATGCCAGTACCTTGCAACACAAGTGACTAGAGTAACAGGTTTCAGTAGTGCTAATGCAATTAGAAAGGTTTCTCGGATAACTAAATAGCATGGAAACATGGCTAATTAAGGGTAAGCTAACTAAGTTTATTATTAGGACACTGGAGGAACTGATGCCAAAAAGGTGGCTTTGCAGTCATATGTGAAAAATAAATTTAAAATAATTTATTTCAAGCATTATACATTCTAGTAATGCCTTGGGTATATTTTTAAACCAGCTTAATCATCTCTAGATTAAAAGTGATCAAAAATTTG
The DNA here is from genome assembly GCF_900747795.2 of Erpetoichthys calabaricus. Taxonomy (NCBI): domain Eukaryota; kingdom Metazoa; phylum Chordata; class Cladistia; order Polypteriformes; family Polypteridae; genus Erpetoichthys; species Erpetoichthys calabaricus. The sequence goes on from NC_041395.2 coordinate 66,912,080, forward strand.
AAAATTTCTGGGTGATCCCAAACTTTTTAATAGTAGTGTATTTACTACGTTGGCTGAAAGCACACAACATACAAGGTACAAGGCATTTTATCACTGCCAGCATGAACAATCAGGCATCTTTTTAGCTCCCTAACCTGTTAAAGTTTGGGTTTAAAGGGTGTAGCAATGCCATTGTGGCTTTTTTATATTTTTTATTAAAGATGTCACAAACATTGAGTAACATTAAACAAAACACAAACCTTAAAAAATTAAAAAAAGGGGTTATATTTTAATTAAAACGCTAGAAGAAAAAACAGTTTATTTTAATTAGTATATGTGAAATAGTAAACTTTAACACATTATATCACAATAAACATTTAGTCGGAGTAGGAGTCGGTACATTTTTACAGTAAATGAATGATTGCTTTTGTCTTCAACTCTGCAGCTCTGGTCTGAACTCATCATCAGCACTGGGAACGACAGAGACAGGAACTCTGTGTCACCAATGTCCATCCAAGCTCCATTCATTGAGCCCTGCTCTGTCCTACCCTGTAAGACGCAGTGATGTGTACTGGAAAAGACTGTGTAGACTGTGTGCCAGCAACACACATTTGAAAAATCATCCCAAATTATTCATATACCAAATTTTCCTAAAGTGGTTGTCCCTAAAATAGGGGAAGCCTGTTATTTCGATAACTGACTGACTGAGAAAAGTATTGTGTGTATTTGAAAATTCCACTTTTTTCTGGTCTAATATTACAGTAATGAATGTGTGGGGTAAAGTATATCAGAGTAAAAGTAACAATTTGCATTTGAAAATATAATGAAGCTAAAGTGAAACAGAGAGAAAATCTTATACTCAAATGAAGTACAAATACAGTTTTCTCAAAAAGATATTCACACACAGTAATGAAGCATTTCAACTTTGTTACTATGCAACACTGCTAAAAGACATTAAATACCTGGTAATTGAAAGAGCGTACCTCTTACCTGTTAGGCATTTTCCAAGAGCCTTCATCATTAAATTTGACACATTTAAGTTAAAAATTCTCTTAAAGAAGTTTCAGATGTATATTTTTTCCTTCTTTTCAGGACTGACAAAAAAGAAGAGGGCTGCATTTATAGGTATTAAGCGGTGATTACACGCGTCAGACATTTCCTAAGTCTAAGGTGAAGGTCATGGTTGAACATTACACTTGTACTATTTTCTTGAGGATTCACACTTTTCAAACATATTAAATAATTAGTATGGTCTTATTAAAGACTAATTAAGATAACATTAATGGACATGCAGAAGTTAAGACACACAGGGAGAGAATTTTCCAAGATAGAATTCAAAGTGTGCAATAAATACAAAAAACCCTCACTGCCCAACTGCTTTAATTATACAGGATCTGCTCTTTGAATATCACTTGCCATCTAACACCAACATAGTTAAATTGTCAAAATACTCATCCCTTTTCATCCCTGTCTCTTCTCTATCTCTCTCTATATTTTGGCCACCCTAACTCTCTACTAGATGAGCTCTTATGCCAGATCATCTTTCTTTCTGGGCATTCTCAGGAATCACTTCAGAGGTCAGGAATGCTCTGTGGTACTCAAGTGCCATTTCACTAGAACTACCCCTGGTATTCCAGAATCCCCAAGACCAGTAATTGTATTGGAAAACCAGGTGCCCTTGGTAACTTCAATGCTACTAGCAATGTGGTATATGCAGCAGAGTCACTCCCACGTGTTTTTCCTGGGGAATTTTCCTGGCCTTCTGCCAATCTTCCATGAAGTCTTCATTATTTCAGTATCCATCGAGCATTTACAGGCCATTCTTCAAATAAATTGATTACACTACTCTCTGGCATACTGTATGTTTACCAACACTGAAATTTAGAGGGGATATACAGCTATCAGGAAGGATTTCTGTTAAATAGCATAGACCCTGCAGTACATGTCTCAAATTGTGGCACAGAACTATATCTTGTCAGCCAACATAAAACACTTTCAGGTGAGAAACCTTTCAAACATGGGGAATCAAATTCATAAACTGAGAAACGCGACCACTACTACCCAAAAAAACTTTACTAAACCATTTCTAATGGTTGCTCATGTAACAGACAAAATAGTACATTGTGAAGAAATTGGAACAGCTAATAGATATAGTTAAATTCAGAAGGGCCATGTCTCTGACTTTTCATGCAATATCATAGGTAGAATGCAACATGAATTGCATGGTTTGTGTAACATTTTATTGTGAGCATAAATAAATTAGTAAATGTCAAAATTAATTATAAATAGGCATATATATGTGGGACCTCATGGGATGCTCTGACTGCTAGGAAGAACACTGATGCCAACGCAAGTCATCTTTCAAGACAAAAAAAATGCAATAAGTCAGAAATAGCCAGTAATAGCTCATAAGGCTTCTTACAGAATATGAAGTCCTTCAAAGCAGGATATAAGGCTCTAGTGGAACTGTTAGAAGTCTTTTAAACAAAAATGTCTGTTATACTCTCAATGGACTACATCCCACTAGATACCGATTTACACCTGCCAAAGTGTGGAGTTCCTATATCAGCAGCCAACTGTGAACTGACTAGCCCTCTTGTGGTCCACTCTTGTATTCCAGTTCCTTTGGTCATGTGGCTGGAAGGGTTGGTACTAGAAGCTCTTCTCTCATACTTCATAGGGTGTGGCCTTCAGCCAGATGTCTACTACACCCCCCTGGCCTCTTTAGGCTAACTGCTGGCCATTGCCTGAGAAAGACAGAGAATGTGCTTTCAGGCATCTGAAGGTTTTCTACTTGTGCCCAAGACAAGGAAGAGTAATGAACCATGACAAATTATATACTTAATTACATGATTATTGTAGTAAAAATAGTAGTATTTCATTGTCCATGAAAATCCTATAATAAAACACAAGACAACCTCTTTAGTGTGCACTTGATTGAAGAGTGTCAGATGACAAGTGGCCAGCATGCTTTGAGGGGTTTGTTCATCAGAGAGCCTACCTAAAACCAGAATATGTCAAACATACTCAAATCAATTCTTATATACATCCTCAGTGGGTTTTGATCATTTTCTATCTCAGGCTTGTTTACTATTGTCATATTGTCTTACTAGAGAGGCTGCTGCGTGGATTCAAATGAAAGTGTAGCTGTTTCATGGTGCTGTGAGAAGGCACTTCAAGATGGCATATAAAGAGATGAATGTCAAGAGCAGATTTAATTTTTCCTTTTTTCTTTTGTGCCATTCAGATTGTGTGGTAGAGGGAAGAAGTGACTTTAGGAAAACATCACTGACCATCTGCTGAGGCTTGCTCAATCACTAATGACTAATCCCCCCTCCCCGAGGACTATGTCCCCCTGAATCTTTTTCACTGTCTTTTTGATGTCACAAAATTAGGTTGATAAACACATGTTAATGTTCACAACTAAACAGCATTAGAACTGCCCAGTTAACATGAATGATTTTAGCAGAACACTGCAGTCATCACAGCTACAATATGTTTCTTGTAATGCTTGAATATGGAAATGCAAGCGCTGTTTAAATTACTAAACATCAAAACTCAGTCCTGCTTTATATAAAACAAGAATGTGCATCTCATGGCTGCTGCTTTATTCCATTATCTACCAAATTACATTTGTGTGTGCACTGAAGATATACTAGGGTTTTAATTTTCCTACAGATAATATAAGAGTTTGCTTCTGAGAAACATAAAATTTACAAGAGATCATTAGTGTGCAAGGAAAAGGAGAGCACAAGTATTGTAGTATAATTAGAAGATACATTTTTGCAGCACATTTTATATTAACAGAGTTACACGCATTTGATGCCTGGCTCTATCCCACATCATTCATTCTCAAACAGTAATTAAGCAACATAAATAAAGCTCAGCAGACTGCTGCTTTTCATTTCAGTCCATTTCCTGACATTGTGCACTGTAGAGCATGCTCCTATCTTTAGAGCCCACCTCTGTTAATTTAAGTTTTTTAGTAAAAAGTATTAAATAGATTTGTTGCAATACGTTATAGTTTATTTGCCCGCTTCTATAATTTTATATACATTTACAAGTTCTGTTACACATCGTCGGCAGCATGGTGTCAGTGAGATTAGTGTTGCTGTTGCCCAGTTCAGAATCTGCATTCTCTGGGCACTGCACATTTCTGCCTATATCCCAAAGACAGGCATGTTAGTTTAACTGGTGACTTTAAACTGGCCCTACATGAATGACTGTGAGTGCATGTTTGAGTGTACAGTTAGGTCCATAAATATTTGGACAGAGACAACTTTTTTCTAATTTTGGTTCTGTACATTACCACAATGAATTTTAAATGAAACAACTCAGATGCAGTTGAAGTGCAGACTTTCAGCTTTAATTCAGTGGGGTGAACAAAACGATTGCATAAAAATGTGAGGCAACTAAAGCATTTTTTTAACACAATCCCTTCATTTCAGGGGCTCAAAAGTAATTGGACAAATTAAATAACTGGAAATAAGATGTTCATTTCTAATACTAGGTTGAAAACCCTTTGCTGGCAATGACAGCCTGAAGTCTTGAACTCATGGAAATCACCAGATGCTGGGTTTCCTCCTTTTTAATGTTCTGCCAGGCCTTTACTGCAGCGGCTTTCAGTTGCTGTTTGTTTGTGGGCCTTTCTGTCCAAAGTTTAGTCTTCAACAAGTGAAATGCATGCTCAATTGGGTTAAGATCAGGTGACTGACTTGGCCATTCAAGAATTTTCCACTTCTTTGCTGTAATAAACTCCTGGGTTGCTTTGGGTGGCGTTTCATGATACAGATGGACAATGACCCAAAACATACAACCAATCAATTTGACTGCATGTAGCTGGATTTGAGCAGACTGTATGTCTCTGAACACCTCAGAATTCATTCGGTGGCTTCTATCCTGTGTCACATCATCAATAAACACTAGTGTCCCAGTGCCATTGGCAGCCATGTACGCCCAAGCCATCACACTGCCTCCACTGTGTTTTACAGATGATGTGGTATGCTTTGGATAATGAGCTGTTCCACGCCTTCTCCATACTTTTTTCTTGCCATCATTCTGGTAGAGGTTGATCTTGGTTTCATCTGTCCAAAGAATGTTTTTCCAGAACTGTGCTGGCTTTTTTAGATGTTCTTTAGCAAAGTCCAATCTAGCCTTTCTATTCTTGAGGCTTATGAGTGGCTTGCACCTTGCAGTGCACCCTCTGTATTTACTTTCATGCACTCTTCTCTTTATGGTAGACTTGGATATCAATACGCCTACCCCCTGGAGAGTGTTGTTCACTTGGTTGGCTGTTGTGAAGGGGTTTCTCTTCACCATGGAAATGATTCTGCGATCATCCACCACTGTTGTCTTCTGTGGACGTCCAGGTCTTTTTGCGTTGCTGAGTTCACCAGTGCTTGCTTTCTTTCTCAGGTTGTACCAAACTGTAGATTTTGCCACTTGTGATATTGTAGCAATTTCTCAGATAGGTTTTTTCTGTTTTCGCAGCTTAAGGATGGCTTCTTTCACCTGCATGGAGAGCTCCTTTGACCGCATGTTGTCTGTTCACAGCAAAATCTTCCACATGCAAGCACCACACCTCAAATCAACTCCAGGCCTTTTATTTGCTTAATTGATAACGACATAACAACGGACTTGTCCACACCTGCCCATGAAATAGCCTTTGAGTCAATTGTCCAATTACTTTTGCGCCCCTGAAATGAAGGGATTGTGTTAAAAAAAATACTTTAGTTGCCTCACATTTTTATGCAATCGTTTTGTTCACCCCACTGAATTAAAGCTGAAAGTCTGCACTTCAACTGCATCGGAGTTGTTTCATTTAAAATTCATTGTGGTAATGTACAGAACCAAAATTAGAAAAAAGTTGTCTCTGTCCAAATATTTATGGATATCATGGACTCATTCTTCTCCAGAGTAGTAGCAGTATTATCATGTGTACAGAGTACTGTGAAATTCTTACTTGCAGGTTCCTGCCATTCATTTAGTCCTGCAAGCTGCCAGGACCCTTGATTCAAAAATGCATTAATGGGTAGATAAATGGATATGTAGATCTAATATCTATAGTCAGTATAATTTTAAGGAATCTGATTATTGGTTAAAAATGATTATTCAACAATTTGATTTACCATGCCTGTTTACAGGTCACCCTTTAGAAAAATATGACTGTTGTAGTGGAGCAAGTGATGAGACATGCTGAGTCCAAAAGTAGTTGGAATGCCAACTGAGCAAACCCCATTTAATTTGAAAAAAAAAAAGAAATAAAAACACACACTTGATAGCTCTACAATAAACTGTTGCTTGATGTCTTCTAAGCCGCTCTGGTGGAGTTTGCAATGACTGTTCATCTGGAGTTGTCCCTGTTAGTCGAATTGTCAGGTCCATATCAGACACCACCATCATTTCACTTTTATACTGGAGAGACCGGAAGTGGCTTCTCTGGTTCTGTTGCCCTGAAGGGGCAAGTTCTCGATGCTGTGAGTGAAAAAGGATACAAGACTGTTAACGACAGCACCTCCTCTCATCCCAGGACAGTGCCACATACCTTAGGTGAGCCCAGAAGTCTCTCATGAGCCTGTGGCAATCATGAACAGCATTCGTAAAAGTAAAAGAAAGACATATTTTTAATGTGACAGCAATATTTAAAAGAACTTTATCAAATTAAAAGATACTGCCCTCTAACTAATACACTTGCCTGACATTGCTTAGGATTCTGCATCCTCTGTCTAAAAGCTAGCTGCTTATAGTGTAACTTCTTTTTAAAACATAGGCAGTACATTACAATATAGATGGTACTGTCACATGCAACCTACATTCTTTTTAACCAAAACAAATATTAATAATTTTGGCACCGGAAACATTAATATCTATGCTTCATTGTGTTCATGTTACTAGATCATTTTACTTTAAGTTATTTATATTTTAATCACACTATAAATATTCAATCATGTTCAACAGTTGCCTCAGATTATCCTTTTGCACTGTTCGTGTAGTTTATATTGTTAGTTTGCTGTTTATCCTATTGTCAGGATTGCATTGTGTTATTGAGTTTTCTTGACTTCATTTTTTTAACTAAGGTGTTATTTTTCTTGGTCATTGGAAGCTAGTAGGTGTTAGGCAAGCACTCACATCTGATCTTGTAGAGTCAAGCAAGTGAATGACATCCTTGCCTGTTCCACAATTGCTTCCTTCTTTAGTTATGTACCAGGCCCTCTTGTGGATGTCCAGATGACATTATGCCAGGGCACCGAGGCCAAACGCTTTATCTCTTTATATATATATATATATATATATATATATATATATATATATATATATATATATATATATATATATATATATATATATATGCTTGGGAAGCAGTCAAAGGGTTCAAATCGGGGTATTGACAAGCTGAACCGAGGGTTGGCACTGAGTATTAATGCCTCTTCCTCTCTTCCCACAGACCCTCAGAAGAGAAAACCAGTTAAATAACTCACTTCCACCTGTTCCTGACTTCACTTCCAGCATCCACAGATGACCTCACTCTACTTCATGCCAGTCAAACACACCCTTCCTGCTTTCCCACTATAAAGCCAATCAGTAAACTCAGTCATTCAAGCCAGTCTTATGGTACTCATATCAGTCCTCATAGTCTACTAATCTTATCAGACAATATACAGGGTGGATCCCCAACTCTTTTTTGATTTGTTTTGCGCTTTATTACAATATTTATATATAAAAATCACTGGGATTATGTCATAGATCACATGGCACACACATGTTGCTCTTAGCACCCACACAGTTACCAGAAATACAAAATAGTGAACATCATCAAATTGAACGGCCTAAAATGGCAAAAAGATGAACAAGAACATAAAGAGTAAAGACAGAAACGCAAATTTGTGAACTTTGCAGATGATCCTAAAAATGGAGGAATGGAAGCAGCAAAAACAATTCAAGAAGATATGACCAAGTTTCAGAACTGGGTGAACACTTAGAAAACACAGTTTATTGTAGAAAACTGCAAAGTGCTACATGTGGGCAAAAAAAACATCAATTATAAATGCAAGCAAGATGATAGACTGTGCTACAGGAAGTACCCTTTGAAAAGCATTTAGGGGTTTATGTTGAAACAACATTTTCATCATTTAAGCAATATGCAGAAACTATTAAAAAAACTGTAGACAGTGACTTTTAATTGTGAAGACTAGGCTTGAGATTCAAAGTGATTCCATAAAAACAGCAGAGCAATGACATTACTTACCTACGTTAAATAGTTGTAATTTTCATGGCCAGAAGAGAAATGAGCTTTTTGCAAGTAAACTGCTCTTTTTTCTAAACACAAAAGTACTACTGTAGTCAGAGTAACGTTGCTGTTGAAAAACCTAAAGGTGGATTTACCAGCAATTGACAAAATGTAAACCAACTGATAATATAAACAGAGAGGTACATATCTTTACTGCACAAATACAGAACATAACCAAATACAGTTCGGATATCCTGATACTAAGACAGCAAGAAACACTTAAAACAATGACACTTATAAATGGGGGTTAAGTTAAATAATTTTAAATCACCATTTTAGACCAAATGAAGTCATTAACTTATTTTACGTAAAATATTTCCAAATAATTGTGATAACACAAGTCCTTTTCATTACTTTACAGTGTATTATATATACTGTTTTACCATACATAATAACAAGCCAGTGTAATAATATAATTTGAGAACATAAAGTCAACAGGTCAGTATATAAAAGAAAAAAGAATGAGAGATAGAGAGAGAAAATTAAATGCACCACACTGAACACGTAAATGTCAGTTTCCAAAGCAGTTATTGAAGACATCCATCTTTAGACTATGCATGTCATTCAGCCCTTGAGCATTTCAGTCACTTGCTTTGAAATGCAGTAATCAGGATTACAAAAATAGTGTACATTATAATTATGCATTTAATTAGTATTCTACAATGTATTTATTCCGAAGCTATGTCATTGTTTTCAGCCTTTTGACACATGAGGAAAATGTTCACTTTTTAAGCCAATGGTTGATCTTGTAAAAAAAAAAAAAAATAAAAGATGAGAAGAACTGATTCTTAAGATGATATACAGTATCTGGTTTGGATAACACCCTGAAAAGGACTACCAGGGTAAAAAAGTGTCTAAATAATGCTTAACCACCAAAGAATAGCTAATGGAGTTTTAGGCATAGAATATTTAGCTACAGTACCTCATTTAATCCTAATGCTGGATGGTGAAAGAGTGTGAAACAGCACTTTCCATCATTGGGTCCAAAAACCGTAGAGTAACAGGATCCTAACATTTTATGGTAGAACAATCCCAAAATGCTCCAACCTTTATATCTGATATGCCATTCCTATGCTGTTATCTAATTGCTGCAGCTATAGGATAAGATTGTTGCAAAAATGATCTATAGTTTTAATTTATACCTCCATAACTTGATTCAAACTGAGACTTTAAACTGAAATTTGGAATCTCACCCTGTTCCGTGTTGGTTCCCAGTGCCCAGTGGTGCTTTGATGGGCACCAGCTCCCCATGACCATGATATGGATTAAGTAGGCTAAGTAATGGATGGATTGACAATTTAAGTAATTTTCTTTTAAATTATGGCCTACAAGTCTTACATTTTTAATGAATTGTTGTTTATCTTATTTCTGAAATCATTACCTGCTCGGGAAATCTGACATTTCTGCAGTGCTTTGTCAGTTCCATATGCAGAATACAAGTGGCAAATTGGTACAGGCACAGATTCACCTGCCATGCAGCATATGCTTTGTTACAAGTAAACCCAGTAGGCTTCAGAGGATCTGAGACAGATGTTTGATGAACAAACTCTTTATCATAAAAATCTCAGTGTTTTTAGATTTCTCTAGTACACTGTTAAAGACTCAGAGATTTTCAACACAAAAATTAGATTCTAGCTTTGCTTTGAAAATGAACACTCACATACGGTCTGAAGTCATTGCATGCTTGTGCAGTTTGTCTCTTTTTATGTGTGGAATTGTATTGTTTACCCCTGTCTGCAGCTGTTTTCCTTTATTTGTGAATCACCGATGTAATGAAATCGACGGATTCACTCTTTAAATCTACGCTCAGTTGAGCAATACTCTTGAGACCCACGGTTACTGTAGACCACATCTGGAGTCACAAAGCTGGGTAATGAACTGAAGCAGATTTCCATGTTTTGTTTTTTTTCCTGCCTTTTCCCCAGCTTAATATTTCATTCCATATTTGTTTGTTTGCTTTTTTTTTCTTTTGTATAAAAAACTTCCTTTAACTCAAAGTTAGCATTTAATAGTTTTTTGAGATTATTTGTAAACTAAACACTTATTATAAATTCAAAACATTGAATATTCATTACGTTTTACAAAGTGTACTAGGGTTTTTATTAGTATATTTAGAAAGAAATTACAAGATTGCTCATTTGGATGAACACTGCTACATCTTGTCCTGAATTGTCAGTGTGTAGTAACACAATACACCTCATAGATATGCAGAGCTAATGTGTCCTGAACTGTTTGTGCCCCAAGTTATTTTTTTTTTTGGCCAGGATAGATTTATTGCTATTCCAAGAATACCCAGAAGACTTCAGTCACAGATGTGTCAATCAAAGTAAGCATCACACTGATGTCCTCTGTTATGCTGTTATGCCTCTTGTGGATTGCTGTTAACTATCTTGAAAGTATCGGAATTTCCACATGCTTTAGAACCCATTCACTATCAGAAAAAACAATCACCTAAGATTTTGATATGTTTTACTTTGTTGGTGTACAGTACTATATGTATACCTGGTGTGAGTGTCAGTGAACACCATCCCTTTGCCCTTTCAAAACCTTGCTGGCTGCACCACTTTTAAAAGAATGCAGCATCAGATGGACTGGATGTGTATAACTTTATTTTCTTCCAACTAGGTGACAGTAGAAAAATTTTCATGTGAAATAATCCACTTTAATTTCTAATAATATCTGATGCCTACTTATTATTCTTTATTATACTGTAATAATTATAATTTATATACTCCAATACTATCCACGGTTCAGTTGTCAGTTTTGATATTCAATTGGCTTGCACATAATAAATCATCTTCCGAGTCTGTTCAAGCAGCGAATAATTAGAATTTCCATACACCCCAGCCATTCTGTACATCCATAAATAGCTTGTGATCAGACTGATGAAATCTGTAGCAAGTCTGAATCTGATTTGTGATGGAAGAGTAAGAGATACAGGCTGCGTCAGGAAAGTAATGATAAGGCATTTTTTATCATGTCAAAACTACTTAAGAAGGAAGTGAGAAATAAAAAAGTGGACAGATCTTCTGAGATGGATGTGATATAAAGGCCTTGGGCATCCTAGAAAGTGCATGCCTGGGTTAAGGTTGCCCTTAGTTCTTTGAAAACTGTGTTTGTCTTTTGGAAATTTGGACAGGCAAAGGGAGGTTATAGATCCAATGAATATACAGAAATATTGTAAGTGTTAAATTAACTCTTATATTCTTAAAGTAACCCTTTTAAATGCACATATTGAAAGAATGCTTGCTGTAAGTGCTATCAAACCCTGTGTAGTTGACTACGGAACAGTAAAATGAGACATTCAATAGAATGCCAGGTCAGGTCAGGTCAGGTTGGGGAGCATGCACTAGTACAGCGCGTTGCCGCACCTACCACACAACAAAACAGCTCGGCATCCCTGGTTGGTAGCCCCACAGGCAGACAAGCGGTCCAGTCCCACCTTCCAGAAATCACAATCTATCTGCTGCAGCCAGGTGTTACATGGGTGTCCCCTTGGCCTGGTCCAACCACTCAGGTCCTCAACAATGAGGATCCTCCAAGTTGGATCACCATTGGGAACCGCGCTACATAGCCGTAGTACCGTAACTGACGCACCCCCACAATGCAGGTAATGTACCTCATTCAGGACTCCGCAAGAAACGGCTCATTCGACACAAAGTTAAACCAGTGGTACCCAAGGATTCTTCGAAGAGAAGAGACACAGTACCAAAGGAGTCCAGTCTTTGTCTCAGGTCACTGGATAGTGTCCATGTCTCACAACCATACAGCAAGACAGGAAGCACCAAGACTCTAAAGACATGGACCTTCGTCCTTTTGCACAGATATCAGGAGAGCCACACACCACTTTCCAGTGACCTCATGAAACCCCATGCTCTCTCAATCCGTCTACTAACTTCATTGGAAGAGTCACCAGAGACCTCTTGACAAGGTCAACACTCTCTCCACAGACAGACACACTGCTGATGGCTGGGCCTAAGAGGTCATTAAAGGCCTGGATCTTGGTTTTTATTCAGAACACTCGCAAGTCCAGACACTCGGACTCCTCACTCTGTCTCTCAAGAGCCCATATCAGAGCCTCCATTGACTCCATGAAGATCACAGCATCATCAGCAAAGTCAAGATCAGTAAATCTTTCTTTGCCAACAGATGCCCCAAGCCACTGGACCCTACGATCCTGCCCAACACCCAGTTTATGCAAGCATTGAACAGGCTCTGAGAGCAGATAAGGAGGCATTTGTTAGAGGAATCTGTGAGCAAAAGACACACCATCTGTGGTCTAGTGACCCATGTCCTGCTTATAGAGGAATCGAAACATTACACACATCCGAATCTGTTCCTTGCAGAGTCGCAGTCAGGGTGGCTGATAGAACGGTCCTTACGTATTACACTACAGCTGTGACCTGCTGTTCAAAGCTAATCCTCCAGCTAGGAAGTTGGATATCTCAGGGTTAACGGTTCTTGAGGCTGATCTTCCAATTAGCTGTGACCCACCCAGTCTTACTGAGATTGCACAGGTGGTGATCCAGCTGAGGGTAGAGAAGGCTGCAGGGATCTGTGGTATCCAAGGTGAACTTCTACAGGCTGGTGGTAAGGCTGTCCTCCTGACAAGCAATCTTTGCTACCATTTGGGAGACTGGCGTCATCCCAACTGATTGGAAAACAGGACTTGTCATCCCTGTCTGGAAAGGGAAGGGTGATTGCCTGGATTGCGGCAATTGCAGGGAGATAACACTTCTCTCGATGCTAGGTAAGGTGCTTGCTAGGGTGGTCCTCAATAGGATCCATTATCACTTGCTCACCAAACAGCGACCGGAGCAGTCTAGTTTTATGCCTAAGAAGTCTACGATCGACCGCATCCTGGCACTGAGGGTTCTCATGGAGGATAAATGCAAAATATCACCAGAGTTGCAGCCTTTGTCAATTTTTGTGGAGCATTCGACTCAGTTTATCGAGCTGCCCTGTGGGACATCCTGAGACTTCGTGGGATCTCCTCAATGCCTGTACACTAGTACTGTGAGTGCTGTGCAGAGTGGAGGGAGAACCTCTGCATTTTTCCCAGTTGATTCCGGGGTTTGTTAGGGGTGTGTTCTTGCTCTTACCCTATTCAATGCTTGCTTGCATGGACTGTTCAATGCTTTTAGAATACCATATTCTTAAAAGTGTCATAAAAAACGTGTTTTATAGGAAATATAATGGTTTGAACTTTGAACATCTTGTTAACAGACTTATAGAGCAGTACACCATATAGAATAAGTGAGGCACAGGTTAAAGAATATTCTTCAAGCTCAAGTTGGGTTAAAGTTTAAGCACTGACTATATTCTTAACTCTGGTGTCTGACAGGGTTTTGTGCTAAGTCCCCTACTTTACACCATCTTCATTCATGATTGTCACCCCATACATGGATTATACAAGGATCTAATACAATAATTAAGCTCACAAATGACACCATGATAGAAGACCTCATCTGTAACAATGATGAGTCCATCTACAGAGAAGAGGTCCAGCTCCTAATAACCCAACAATAACTTGCCCTTGAGTATAATGAAGACCAAGGAGATATTGTAGACTGCAGGAAATTCAAAGGCTGCAGGCACACCCCCATTATCATCAACAGGACTGTGGTTGAGTATGTCCTCAGTTTTAAGTTCTTGTGTGTTGTACTGTAAAAAACTTCCATATGTTATCAAAGAAGTCATTCACAAGACCAGATGAAAATGCAGAACGGATTTTTATTTGCACAGAGATATGCGCAAATGTTTCAGTCCATGGAGTGAGCAATCATTAAAACAATTTATACTTTAAATTTATACTTTTCTATACCGTGTCCTATGGGTTTTCCCATTGATCTTATCACTGTTTCATAATAGGGATGTTTGGGCTTTCTCACTAGTTTGTTCTTGCTTTTTAAGGGGGTGTTAATTACACATCTACTTCATTTTAACTTTAGCAACTGTCTTGGTGGATCCTCTAGATGAGGCAAAAGCCTCATGTGCCCAAGCTTTAAGAAACATTTAGTTAACACTTTAGTTATCTTCAGTCCTCTTTCTTATGCTTTTAATAATCCATTGTTACAACTTCATTTAAAAATATGCTTATATCAAATTGTAAAAATGATCATGTATTGATTAAAAATATTTGATTAAAATTCTATAGAGTGTTCACTTTTCTTAGCATCTCCCGTGGTCCCTAAATGCCTCTGCCCTGGTCAAGAAGGCACAGAAGAGTCTTTCTGAGAAGGCTGAAGATAGTCCAACTTTCTTATCAAATTCTAGTGAAAGTCTTCTGCTGTACCACCGAGAGCATTCTGACCAGAAGTCTCTGCAGCGGACAATGAACACTGCCCACTTCATCAATGGTGCCTCTTTACCTGCCATTGAGAACCTCCAACACAAATGATGCCTGTGGAGGGCACGTAGTATCATCAGGGGCTTTCTTTCACCCTGACCATGGTTTGCTTACCCCTTTTACCTTATGGTAGGTGGTGCAGGAGCCTACATGCCAGCATCAGCAGCTGTTACCATGACTTTGCAGCTGTTAGCATGCTGAACTCAAAGTCTATCATTCCCACCTCACCTTAAAACTATATAGTACATGTATACCCTAGGACTCTGTACCCACTGCAGGTCTGTCATGTTTGCACTATAGACTTGAACTATTAATACCTCAGAACTACCTTTGCCTGTACAACTGCCTGCATGTTACTGTTTCTATTATTTAAAGTGTTTTTATATTTTACTGTATTTATTCCATTCTTTCCATACTCTATACACTGTCTATATTGTATTTTAACTCTCACTAATCATTCTGCATGTGCTCTTGACTTACTTGTGTCTGTACAATCTGTCACTGCTGTATTTATTTATATTTATCTGATTACTTGCAATTAATTTCCATTTGCCAAACTGTATTTCATTGTTATGGTACTTGTACTGTGCTCAATGACAATAAAGTTAAATCTAATCTAATCTAATTCCAAAATCCAAATATGGTTTGAGAAGCTGTCTATTACTCTGTATTGTTAAGAGGTAGACAATAGCTTTAGTATGTACAGCAAATGGCACATGTCTCAGAGTAACAGGCTGCCCCATTAAGGAGTACTAGTCACATCCAGAAGTGTGATGATGCAGAAACCCCACCTGGGATGCCATGGATTGTAGAATACTGTTCTCTTCTCCTCAAAACAATTAAATTAATTTAGAAAAATAAAACATGCATTTTTACTGGTTTAACAAAGAAAACTGGATCTGAGCCAAAAACCACTATGTGCAATACCAAGTGTCGGCTTTTGTCGTGTAAATCATGCCACCATTGGACTCTGGAGCAGTGAAAATGTGTTCTCTGGAGTGATTAATCGTGCTTTGCTATCTGGCAGTGTGATGGATGAATCTGGGTTTGATGGATGCCTGGAGAATGCTACCTTCTGGACTGCCAAGTGCCTACTGTAAAATTTGGTAGAAGAGGGATAATGGTCTATGGCTGTTTTACAGGGTTTGGTTTCAGTGAAAGGTACTGTTAAAGCTACAGCATACAAAACATTTTAGCCAATTGTGCACTTCCATCTTTTTGGCAACAGCTGGGGAAACTTGATTTGTGTTCCAGCATAAGTGTGCACAAAGTCAGCTCCACAAAGACATGGAGGAACACAAGTGCCTGCACAGAGCCCTGGCCTCATCCCCACTGAACAACTTTGGGATGAACTGGAATTCACTGTGAGCCAGATCTTTTTATCCAACATCAATTCCTGACCACACAAATGGACAGATTCCCACAGAAACACTGCGAATCTTGTGGAAAGCCTTCCCAGAAAAGTGGAGGCTGTTATCACAACAAAGGAGGGCCAACTACATATTAATGCCTATGGTTTTGGAATGGGATGTCCAACAATCTCATATTGGCGTGATCAACAGGTATACACAAACTTAGTGAATAAGTATGCCTTGGTTGATGCCTTAATTAAAGTCAAGCTGAAGATGAATGCTTCTAGGGTGGCTCTACTACAAGAGAATGTAATTGTTATTTTTTCTATTACAAGGGTTCAAAAACACAGGGAAGAAAAATCACTGGAGTTTGCTGGTCTTATGCTTATTCAGCAGTAGCCATTGTTGTCCTTTTTTGTTCTGTTCAGGCAATTATACTATCATGTCTTTTTCTTTGGTAAAGAATCTTGCAGTCCTTTTTGATTCATTCGTATCTTATTCTTTAATGGAACTGCATAATGTGTTGTCACACACGTGTGTTTTGGAGACAACCAAAGGGCTTGAATACATGTAATTGCATGCCAGACCAGGGGGTGGCGAAGTGCACTAATTTTCCCTCTCGATCTTTTGCTGACCAGTCTAGGGAAATCCCGCCCGGCTCTGGGGCAGCCAATGACGTCCCTTCCGGTTCCGGTGCTGATGACATCACTTCCTTTTCTGGCCTTTAAAGCCGCCATATTGCCTGAAGAGAATCAGTTCTGTTTTGGACTCAGTTGAATGCACATGTCTTTGCTATTTAGTTTGTTTTGCAGCCGTAAACAATTATACGGGTGGCTACCCCAAACCTTCGCAATGTCTAATGGTCATTATTGTGACAGTGTATAATAGTGTTACCATTTGTATATCATTTTCTTATATTTGTCTGTATATATATATATATTTGTCTTTTTTCACCCTCCTATGTATAAATATAAATGTTGCAATAATTTAGCATGCATGTCCCACTTCTTTGGTCTGAGGAGGCCACTGTATTTGCAACCTGCATAACTGGAAGTGCAATATAACAGTAATCAGAGAAGACTAAAATCATTTTAAAAATGAATTTGTAGGAGGCATCCAACATATCAAAGTCAGCTACTAGTAAAAAAAGATGATTGGCCTACTTTGCTGGATTAATTGTTAATTTTCTCCAATTTACAGGGAAAACTTGGGGGTTGGTGGTAAAATGTTCCAGTGTTATACTGAGGTGTCACGTGCTGCACTCGGGTGACAATCTGGGTGGTTCATCGTGGGGTGGGTGTAGCAACACACTATCAGTACATGCTCCCAACCTCTAATTTTGTTTGGGAAGAGCAGGGGAGGATCAGTAGATTATTTCTCAAAGTTATATCAAAGAAGTCAGCTTAGTGCTCCTTCTGACCATAACTGTAAACATAGGTTAATTTTGGGAATTTGGTGAACAGTATTTTCCCCTTCCTTTCTGGGACCTGATTATTGTCTGCCGCAAAGTATTACTTTTCAAGGAGAGTTGTATAAACTGGCATAAGGTTATCCTCTTAATTCATTCATTTTCAAGAAACTCATTAATACAAATGGTTTAAAGAAATGTCTTACTCTGTCAGTATACACTGTAAATGTTTTATTACATTCTTGGGTATAATAGATTGTTCATTTGGTATGTTTGTGTATTTCTGAGCAATAATGTTTGAAATGATTAGCTGATAGTGTTACAGTTCCTAAGACCAGGCACTGTTTCAATATTTAAGAAATGGCGATAGATAGATAGACAGATGATAGATAGATATGCAAACTATGCAAACCAACAAAATGACCTTCCAATAAGTATGCTAATGTTTATAGAATGTTATTGCAATTTACTCTGCTTGGTCTGCTCCCTTGTCTAAATTTTAATAGACTATCTTCATTTTAAAGGATGACATTTCATGTCATTCATCCATCCATTTTCGATCTTGCTTAATTCAGTTCAGGTTGGGCCAACAATATTGAATTTAAGGTAGAAGGCAACTCTGACCAGGGTGCTAGTCCATCACATGTCCTTGGGTGGTGGATGGGAAATTAGGACAACCTGAAAGAAACCCTAATGGACACAGCACTCACATAGGATTTGAATTTAGGAGCTATTAGGTAGCAGCACTCACCAACCCTCATATGAGGTTTTTTTTTTTGGTTAATAAAAACAATAGTAATACTGATGGTGATTCAGTTTCCATTTATCTATATTCTCTATTTCTTCTTTCCCATTTGGTTTACAGGAAGCAAAACACTCCATGAAAGAGTACAAAGGTCAAACACAAACATAGCCACACATTACTTTCTGCCTGTCTGTTGCAAGCAGGATGATGCACAAAGCCAGTAACATATCGGCAATGGTGAAGTGGATATGCCTGCTACTGTTGACATTAGTGTGCTTTCCTGAGCAGCTGCAGGGAGAGATTCATGTTGCAGGCAAGGAGAGTGTATTGTATGGTGCCATGCTGTAGTTTATGGTGTAGGGAACACTGACTTTGTAGCCATAATACTCTGTTGATTCAAACAGCCCTTTAAAGTGTTAGGATCATAATAAACTGCATAACAGCAACACTCAGATAGATAGATAGAGAGAGAGAGAGAGAAAGAGAGATAGAAGGAGAACTTTACTTGTCCCCAGGGGCAAATTTAACATTAAAAGCATAACCTGAACCATTGCTTCCTTTTCCACTTGTACAAACTGTTCAGTAAAAATTCAGCTTTCTTACTTCACCTGTGTATCATAACCCATGTCCACTTGTTACTATCATTTTGGAATACTGAAGAGACTGTCCATACTTTCATTGCATCCCACACTGATTTCTGCAGCTCTACAGGGGTGTTTTTACTTTGTTATTTCAACTCCAGCTAGTTCAAAACTATGTTGCAGTCAGTACACAAGGCATGTTCAGTCTGTGTCTTATTGGGTGGAATGCAAAAATCTTGTTGCTAATGTATTAAACTTTAAATTTTTCAACCCATTTTAAACTTTCAAGTGATTTTATTCCTATTGTGTTCTTTTGAATATTTATGAAGTGCTTTGTAGCATGGAAAAGGTGTTATATACTATATATAAAATGTATTATTATTATGTTCTATGGAAATGCATTGCAGAAAAAAATGGTAAAATGTGTATCTTGGAAAAAATGATTGTGGTGGGCTGGTGGTTAATCACAAAATGCAAACAATCCATTTCATCCACCCATTTATCCCTCTATAAGAAATTCAGGGAGGCAGAAAACCTGTGCTTATCCTAGAAGCATTAATGTTCAAAGTAGGAACCAACCCTGAATGGAGCCCCACTCCCTTAAGGAAGTCGCAAACAAGAAAGTGCTTTTTCTATGTAATTAATTGATATTAACTAAATAAAAAGTAAGCAAAATATTCACTTATCCCTCCTTTTCTTCTATTTTTTATTTTATTATATATTTTATTTATTTTAACAATTGAATTAAAATGAGCAAGTCCAAATCAGTAAGTGATATAGCTTTAAACATCTTATTTTGATCAGATTAGCTATTTTTCCATCATTTGCTTCATTACTAGATTAAAGAGAGCCTGATTCCTATCTCATTAACACCTGGCACAAGGCATTAACCAGCCTAGGTCGATGATGGTCCACTGCAAAGCAGACAGAAAGAGTTAACCATATTCACTCACACTGGGCCAGTGTAGTGCTGCCAATCAGGCATGTCAATAGATAGTTACAGAAAGCAGTTGTCCACAAAATATGCAGGCAAAAATGTCAAAATTATAATTCTGAGGAAATTCCAAATAAAGATTATTGTTAAAGGCAAACTTATTGCTTCTCTGCTTACTACATACAATATTTAAAATAAGTGTTCCTAGGCAGACAGACTTATTTCCTCAGCTTGCTCATAATCAAGCTAGCCACAAGTATAAGATGGAACCAAAGTAGCCTCGAGTTGAATCTTCCTGAGTAGAAGTACAATTGAGTACTATTGGTGCAGATATGGCTCAGCTCAGTGCAATACTGGAGAAAGGCATTTGGATGACATATGGCTTTCGAATAGATGGGGAGGCAACTGTCCTGGTCCTTTTAACACCATCCCCACAGTTACTCACTAACTCAGGGAGGCTAGTGGGAACTGAAAGAGAAGACGGACCTGGTCTGTGCTACAGCCACTTTAGCCAATTGTGACTGGCATAAAACAAATGAACAAACGGCCTAATTGTAACACATGTAAAAACTATTTAATGAAATGTCGCAAAGCACTCAACATCCAAGATTTTTGAATGCCTTCAAAAGCAAATAACACTTCATGGTTACTGTTTAGTTAGGGTATGGAGCCTATCATTATGGTTAGGACTTTTGATTATGGTACATTTATTTGATTTACATTTCTAGTTTTGTATTTGTTTATGTTCTGGTAACACGGCATCATTTGAAAATGAGTGGGATGATAAAAATTATACTGGTGGAGCAAGTCAACCAAGAAACACACCACTTAGTAAATCTTGTTTATATAGACCTTTTCACAAAGCAAGTGTTTTGTTTTTTGATAAAACCAGAAGAGGAATATTTTCATACTTCCCATGTCCGGCTCATAAATACCCATAAAAACAGCATATTTAGAAGATATCATTGCATTCTCAATTTTTTTTTATCTTTAGTACCTGCTTTCCTGTCTCCAAATATTTGTCCTCCTCAATAGCAGGGATAACATTCTGCTGATACAGTAGGTGGGCACTCTAATGAAAGGCGAATCTAATGCAAACTACAGCTGTACCTGCACTTGTCAGAATGCCAACCAGTGCTATGCCAGACGGTTACATGATTCTAACCAGATATTGCCCATCTGTTTTAAAGTTTCAGATAAAAAACAACACCATCTCAAAGTATTTTATCCTACCCATTTTAATTAAAATCTAGTAGTGAATTTATTATTGAAGTGAGGCAATAACATTTGTAGGCATTCCAAATCCATCAACACTGATGAAGGTTTTTTGACTAAGAGCATATCAGACATAAGGGGCATTTATTAAAGAAGAAGAACAACATAATATGCACAATGACTCATGCATAAAGCAAGGTCTAACAATTTCACCATTAACAAAATGGACAGACTAAATGAGTGAAGAAGTATGTTCCTTTTCAACTATTATGAAGCTGGTGTTTAAAGCACTAGAGATCCAAAAACACTATCAAAAATACCCTTTAGTTTAGGGTTTTCCATCAAACCACAGCTAGATAGATATAAGCGCAAACACAGGATCTTTATTAAATAAAATATTTATTTCACAAAAAGGCCCTGTTAAATTGTGAAACTCCGAGAGAACAAAAGGCAAAAGGAACTGTCCAAAAAATAAAAAAATAAAAAAATGAAACAGTAATCCAAAGTAAACAAAGTCCAAATACAGTAATCCAGAGAATGGCCAAAAAAACAGACCAGAAGTCACAAAAGAACAAGCACAGCAAAAACACAAGTAAACTCACTGTCTCCATAGTGCATCTGAATGAACCGCCATGAACTGTGGGAAACATTCTCCTTTATAGTGCTAAGGGCAGTCCATGACAGTGATGGGCCACAAAACAGAAGGCACATAACAAAGACTACATAGATGTACAGAATCTAAGTAAATAACAATATTAACATAGACAAAATAATCACAATTGAACAAAACAGACATTAAACATGAATTTGAACCCCAGCCAAGGGAGGATTCCTGGCTAAAGACGTCACCACATCAAATATCCTTCAGTTGTTAGGCACATCTAGCAAATATATTTAGAATTAAATTGGGAGTACTCTTCTCCTAACTCCCACCTGGAACATGAACAATTCTTAATTTTCTCATATAGTTTGATTCTGAAAAAACTGGAATTAAATGGATGAAAAAAAATTAAATAAAGATAATTTAATTTCATAACCCATAACCTCACTAAAATAATGACAACCTTCTCAATTACACTCATGTCAACATATCTGCGTGAGTCTCTCCTGGCAAAACTCAAAAATCATGAAATAAATCTGCCCACCAAAATGCAAACATGAGACTTTTAGCTCACCTTTTTAGAGTTACTGTTTTTTGTGTTCCAACTTTAGTGAACATATTTGGAAAGCATATTTCTAGATAGATAGATAGATAGATAGATAGATAGATAGATAGATAGATAGATAGATAGATAGATAGATACTTTATTAATCCCAAGGAGACATTCACAATTTCTGTACCATTGCTTGATTTTTAGATGTGTTTTTTTTAGATTTGTTAATTTTTATTGTTATTGTTAAAATGTATTGTTTTATTCTTATTGTCAATATGATTCCATTTTCTTTGCTGATTCAGTAACGGTTGTTTCCATTTTGTAGTTGTTTTATTTGCAGCAATGTCAATTGCTAATATTACAGTTTAATATTGACATTGTGTGTGATGTCATCACATGGTTATGATTTCAACTAGTGTTAATTGCCCATTCAGGGAGGTCCAGTGAAACAGATAGAACAGGTGGAGGGGGTCTATGCTGCATTCTAGCAAAGCCACTTTGGATACTTACAACTGGCATAACATAAAGGCCCAAATTATAGCAGAAAATTCTCTTGAAGAAAAAATAAATAGTAAACTGACCCAAATCATAACAGATTTTCCAGATTCTTAGATATTTTCTCTCATCACAGTTTCTCAAATAAATGTACATTCCCATGTCCATTTAAAATCATCCTCATTAGAGAGAAGTTGGGAGCATGTCTTAACACAGCACATTGCCTTACCTACCACATGACGAACCTGGATTGGGACCCGAGTGCAGCCATGCAATGGGTGACGCTTCAGCACCACACTGAACAGCGTGAGTTTTTTTATGATGGCTAAAGTGCCAATCCTGCCACCAACCCCCAAGTCTTCCCTGCAAGTTGGAGGACATGCCTGCAGGGCTGGATGCAGATTAATGTCATACCCAGGATGAAGCAATTGCAGATTGCTCAAGGGCCCAACAGAGTAGAGTCTGGCCTTTACAGGAATCAAACCTGCAACCTTCTAGATTGGCGATGCAGATCCCTAGCCTCAGAGTCACCAATCCACCCATCATCCTCATGGTTCCTCACTAATTCTATTATCAATGGGCAATTCAGGGAGGTTAGCTGGAGTCAAAAGAATTGATGGACCTGGTCTGTGCTGCAATTGAGTGAAGCCACTTTGGAAATTTTTTGCTGAAACAACAGAACTTCTGAAATCTGCCCATATCATAACACACAAAAAATATTTAAAATAGCGTTGTAATGAACTCAATGTCCAACACTATGGATTAACTTATGGTTATTGTTTAGTTAGGGAATGGAACATGTTGTTATGGATGAGATCTTTCAGAACAATTATATGATCGACAGCTTTATTTTTTGTTTGTGTTTTGTTGCTTATGTTTAGTGTTGCTTTATGCTATGTGTGAATGATTCCTGCACATTCTCTCCCTTAATATCTCTTGACCTCCTGGTGTTTACTTTGATTTTCTTCTTTTTGGACGAACCTATTCTCCACTGGCTGCTGTATACTTAGAGCACCCCTCTATCTGATGCAATGGTGGTTGCTCTTAGACACCTTGGTCTGTTGTTTGTTGTCATCTGGTTTATCTAAGGGGAACTACAAATGGCCAATCACTGCTGGCAGCCACGCATATACAGTAGTCTCAGACTGAAGTTGGAATCCTTCTCTTTCTTGTTATCTGTCCTCAATCTGTGATTGTTTTCCGATTTCACCACTTGATTTTGACAGAATGAAAGCTCACCCACTGGGAAAGTACCCTTTGTCACCATTTGCTACTCAAGTTATATGCTGTAGGTGGCAAAGAGTGAAGATGGAAAGTTGTCTAAGCCTCAAAAGAGACCAAACATATGAGTAACAACATCTTATGAACAGAAACCCTGACTCGATCTCAATGCAGGAAACAAAAACACTTTTACCATCTGCATGGGATGGCATGTTTCATGCAATGCATTTTTGCAGGACATGTCTTCTAATTTCTGTAATGGAGATATTTATGCTTGCAGTCACAGTTCTTATTTTAGAATTCATATTGACCAAGTATTATATATTTTCTGTCTTTATGTTGCTCTTCTAAAAATTACGAGTTTTTGTGACACAGTTTTTTTTTGTTTCTTTTGATTATCAACATTATTCACATACTAAATAATCTTTTTAGCCCATTTGCTTGAGGTTCCTGCGCGTCCACTCTGTGCCTAGACTTATTGCATTAAGAGTTAGGGCTTCAATTCTGAGTGGAGGAAAAGCCGTAGAAGTCACTAAGACTGAATTCTTTTTTGGTTACACATATAAAAAGGTTTAAAAAAGTTTTTTAAATTTTTGGAGAGATGATATGAAATGAACATGTGCAACAGGGCACAGAATTTAGATTATACAATAAAATTGTAACAGTCCAGTTTCATCAGGATCAAGGTGATGCTGAACTATTAGAATTTCTGGAGTGTTTTAATTTAGTTTCATATTAACTATGTAGAACCATTTAAAATAATGGCTGTTAGTTGAATGTTTAATATATCACCATATTAAAACATTTAACAGTGATTATTTATTATTTATAAGAATATGATCTACAAAAGGTGCTTGAGGGTAAACCCATAGTTTGAAAAAAAATTAGGCAACACCTAAACTTCTAAATATACAATGTTTACATAGGGCAGAGAGGGCACAATAGGCAGGTAGTACCAGAAGGAAAGAACTGGGAATTTGCAATAGGATAATATGAACATAACGCTGATCCTTCTGAGCTAACACATACAATATATCCTTTCTTAGACTTCACTATCCCCAGTCACAGTCTCCGTACTACTGCTAAAAGTCTAGTACTCATGTTCTTCTTTGGCATCCTCTACCTCTCTGCTTAAACACCTCTCACTTCTAACTCACTCCCAGCTCTTATCTCTCTAAATTTAGAGAACCCTTCATAAGCCTCCAAAAGTACATTCAGTACTATTTTAATTGGGCCAGAATGTGCTTCCAGAAAGTACATTTCCCAACATTCCTTAAGGAGACGGGAACTATTTAAAAATAGTTGAGTTGCTGCCTACAATTGGGTGGGGGGGTGGTTGGGGGGGGGGGGGATGGTACTAAGAAGCCAGAGCTTAAATTGCCCAGCCTTTCTTCCACTTTGTGGGTGTCCCATCCTGTATGGTGAACCTCTGGGTCTCTCATTCAGGATGACTCAGCAATTATAAAACCTACAACATCCTGCAGTCCCTAAAACTATAAGAAATGGCAGAGTACAATTAAATCGTGGTGTTATAAAATGAATTACTTGTATTAAAAATTCAGAATTTCATGGCATAGCGGTTGTCAGCCTTGTCTCATATTAAGATGTCATTATCATGTCATTGCTGTTAACATAGCAAAGTTTGTAGTTTCATTTTTAAAAGGTATTAATTATTTGCCAGCTTTTTGTGCTAATGCCCCTTATTTTCTCCAAACTGCCCCATCCACCTGATTTTAAAAATGCTATGCAGGTTAAATCTGTTCAATTGTATGGTATCCTTTCCCATATATCTCTTAATTTCAGTGCAGCTGTGAATTTCATAAGTTCTGAGGTACTTGACTTTGACAAGCACTGTATAGAAATGAACTGAAATTAAATTAAAGTGTTAATGTTTTATCTATTAAATTAGAATTAATTCTACACTGGAATATAAAGAGAAATGTAAAAAAAAATAATTACAACAGAACTCATCTACTACTTGTAATTAAACACATGCTTTTATAAAACAAACGATTACATAATTCTGTCAGGATAAAAACAGCAATCTAATTATAAAAGTTTAACTACTAGCAATAACTGCCTCCTGCTCCTGCAGTCTCTTGCATTAAAAGCCAACAGTTACAGAGAGCCTTGAGAGAATGTTTGAGGACCACTGGTATAGCACTTTGTTGCATTGCTTACCATAAAAAGTCCACCCATCCACCTACTCAGGAATTAGTTGTCCATATCTTCCTAATCCATTAAAATTAAAAGTTCAGTTTTAGGAGGCATTGCACTGAAAATTCTGGTTCCCTTTTCTCTGTAGGGCTTTGTCTATTTCTTTCTTCATCGTCTATTTAAGCCTGAAGAGCTAAGGAAAATGGAAAAAGGCTGATATCTGAATGTGGAACAGTAGAAAATAAAAGAATCTGGTAGAAGGACCATTGTTTTTGTAATTATTTCATACCTTGCATAATTCATATTTACCTCCTTTCTGAAAGCTACATTTCAGTATAGACTGTTTGCAATTACATCACGTGTTGGCAGTAGCCATTGTATTTATTTAAGTGTTTATTTCCATTATCAAAAACAATGAAATACAGTACAAGAATTAGCTTTACTTATAAAACATGTTTCTTATATTTAAAACACTTTACAACTTCAAGTCCATTGTACTATGGTATACATATATTTTCTAAAGCTGTAAAAAATGCGCAAAGTAACTTATTCAGAGTCACAGGAGAGGACTGAACTAGTAAAACTGAGATTTTAAGCCCACTTCTTCAGCCACCTCCTCACACTGCTGAGACGGTTTATGTTGTGAAGTTGGCTATCCTTGGTTACAAAAGAAGAGGTGCAGCTGGGGCTGCAGTGCCAAATTTGAAATATTGATAAAGGATTTAGTTTTGATGAATTAACAAATAAAAATGATAGTTTGATAGTTAAAAATGATATTGTGTCTTGTTATAAATGTTTTTAATTTACTTGTCAAGCCCTAATCATTCCTGAATCATACAATTATAAAAAATAAAATAGATAGAATAGGAGATCAACACTTCCTCCCCACTGACCCCACACTATTGCAAAACATACCACACACATAATTTATGTAACCAAAAAAATTTGATCTCTATATTTATATTGAAAAGGAGAAAATTAAATGACATAGTAGAAGAAATACCTCTCATACCACTGCTGCCTAAATACAGAAATATATATACAGACCACACATTAAATACAGTACTCAAGCAAAAACAAATTTTCCATAGTGAAATAAAAAAAATATATATCATGTAAAAAGTCCAAAAGCTATCCAAAGCTATTAATATGTGATGATATGAAAAATTGTAGAAAAGTCTTATACAGGTGAATGGCTTGTCTAGATAATGAAGAATGGAAAAAGAGATCACCCTACCAGTATGGAATGGTCTCTAGACAGTCCATCAGAGGGCCTCCTCATACAGACACCCTTAGGCCCTGTTTAGACCAGTCAGTGTCTAAGATGATCTACATTGCAGTACTTTATGAGTGTCTCACTTTACTGCATGCTACTGTTTTACACGGCACATATTCTATAGTAGACAAAAAAAATCAGTACTAACACCTTGAACTGTAATCACCAATATAACATCATCTATCAAGACAGTAATTCTTTAATCTGAAGAGAAGCTTAGGGGGCTGTTAGTGTAAATTAGGGGATCACATACAGGATGCATGGAAATATGAAGTAGGTATTAACTGTTAGACACACAATCGGATAAAAAAAACTGGAATTCTGTAATTAATACTGCAGTATAACTTTACTCATAGAGTGACTGAGACCCCAGATTGGCTTTCTTTTACTCATAAATAGGTGAAAAACTGAATGATATATTTAAATCAAAATGCATGTGTGCAAAGAAGATAATTGACGCCATGTGGCAGAGTCTTTTAAAAGATGAAAATGCAGTATGCTTCCCGATGATTCAATCCTTTAGTACACCAATATAGAAAATCTATGCTGATGCTTATAAAGCTAGCTGCAGGAAAATTCAGCAGAGAACAGATACTGAATGGAAATTCATTGTACACAAATCTAAAATGTCACCCCCAGAAGCCTTCACACGTACCATAGCCAAGAGGGACTGATAATCAAGTCAAGCACCATTGACTGTGAGCAGTGGAAATGACTTCTCCGCTGCGTGTGCTATCACTAGAAATTTTTAATAACATCTTTCAGAATTCCCATTTGTTAATACTAACTTCTTCTGCATTCAATCAATACGTTTTCAGTCATATTTTATTAAAATACTAAATTGCATAATGCACTTGCTGATCATCCCTTGATTGATTAATATGAAGTGGTACTAATTTATTTTTGTACATCATATAAATTAACTTCCAACTTTATGCAACTTTCTTTGATGGAATAAAGTGAGGTCTTCAAGTTTGCTTTCCTGCATCTATTCGTCTTTCAAAACTGCTTAGCTATATAAAGTTGCAGAGTGCCAAAGCTGTTTGTGGCAAAATCAAGTGCCAGACAGAAATCAACAAAGTCCATCACACGGGGCCAATTTAGACATGTCAGTTAATTGAATAAGCATGTTGAATTTCAGATGTGGGAGGAAACTGCAGTGAAAAAAAAGAGAAGAAATCCATGCTGACACAGGAATAAACAATCAGAGCCCAGGCTACAATTTAAACTCTCATCTTCTGAGTGGCAAGTTTACCTGTCAAAAGATACTGTGCTTTCACTCACATACATTGATGCATGCACACAATTTAAATGTAAAATGCAGAAGCAAATTTAGCTCAGACAGCTTTAATTAATTCATCTATCCATCCATTTTTGAACCACAATTGCATCAAGCACAATAACAGGAACCAACTCTGAACCTGATACTAGCCAAGATTTTCTTGTGATATTTAAGATGGACTTAAGAGAGTAGAAATAGGATTTCTAAAAACTTTCTGGTGGGGTAACCAGGAAATTCTGTCCGTTTCTCAACTGGATAGATTAAGAATACACATTTTTTTAAATACAAAATTTCACAGCGTAATGTAACAAAGAATAGAATCTACCAGTTATAATATGCTTTAGTTCAATAGCTTAAGACATACATTTAAGGGTCTGTTGTTATGAGTTTAAAATTACTTTATGCTAGATATAATGAATATCTTGTGAAAACACGCAGTTGATGTCAGTTTAAACAGAATTCCATTTTTTTTCTCTTAGTGAGTTGATTACTGTCAACAGTAGATAATACAGAGAAAGTGGGAGATGCTAACTGATGTGGAAGTCTTGGATGTACAGTACATTAGCCTCTATTATGTTCATTCATTAGAAAAGTACATATGAAAAAACAAACAAGGAAATAAAGTTAATTTTCATGGTCTACTGAATTCTAAAATCATTTTTTATCAATAAAAGTGAAGGATTGTACCTTCTCAGGAATATAAAATTATACATCAAACAGGAAAAAATACTTTGCAAAGAAAAAAAATAATGACTTGACAGAAGCATGTAATATTTAGCTTTAGAAGTATAAATAAGATGTTCCAGCTTAGCAGTAATGCTGCAGAGGTAAGACTCCATTTTATTGTATAATGTATATTTCAAACAGATCATATTGTGTTTTACAAGGTAACTATTATAAAAAAAGCCAGGTCAGAGGACTAGTTTGTGTTAGTGTATCTGTGTATGATTTTTTCTTGGTATTCCAGATGTGTTTTAATTTCCTGGGCTACTCCTGCAATGTGCTAGCTGCCAGCCAGGATTGGTTACTGCCCAGCTTTTAATGTTTTTGTGACTCTGAATATTCTTAAATGATTTTGAAAATAGATAATATGTTTTTAGTCATCAGCGCTATAGAAAAATAACAGGATTTCTCAGTTATCTGAATCTGCCAGTTCGGTTATGATTATACCAGGAGAAGCAACTGTGGCATGGCAGGATGGGACACCAGTTCGACAGAAGACACACTCACAGAGAGCCATGATTCAGTCATGCTAAGACTCCTGTATATCTTTGCTTTGGTTGGAACAATGAGAGAAAACCCACTACAAGAACATGGAAATTCCATCCAAACACTAACTAGACCTACTGTACATCTGATACCAGTCTCTTGGATCTAACAATAATGCCATACCTGATGTGATTTATGTAAGGTATGTGTGCCCCCTTATTTTGGGTACTGCTATCCCATCATGTTTCAATTTTACATGTTTCTGTTAACTGACGTGTATTTTTGAAATAATATTACCTTTATTGACTGAAGTAGTAGTGGTCATTAATTACAGCTTTAGCTGGAACAACTTTGCTTATTCATAATTATATAGATATACTTTCTAAAAATAAATGTAGCCAGTATATTACTAATCCAGTGGGGTGCAGTAGATAGCACCTCACTTATGGGTTCTAATATCAACTTGATTGCTATCTTTCTGCCATTTACCTGTGATTTTTTTTCTGTGTGGTCTTTTCCAGGTACACCTGTCTCAAACATGTTAGTTAAGCTGATGTGGTGTGGGTGAGCTCATGCACTGCCCTATGCAGTGTGCTGGAGGGATAGGCTTTTCCTCCCTGTGATGCTGACTGATATTAGCCAGTCAAGAAATGGATGGACATTTTTGGATAGATGCATGGACTATTTCTTTAGGTTTGTAGTAATTACATAAACATCTTTCAATATCATCAAGACAAGCAAGTAATTACATTAGTTAATTACATTTCTGAAGAAATGAGTACATCCAATTGAAAGAAATATAAGAGAGATGGATCCTTTTTTTCTTTTGTCACATATTCTGATCTTCAGCCCTCGACTGCCAGAATACATTGACAGATGTTTCTTAATCAGATTTATTTAGAATTCAAGGATTTAGCTTCATTTGTAATTGACTTTTAATACAGTAACATATTTATTGTTAGAATGTGTGTGAGCCTAAACAGCTAACCTCACACTTTTATACCACTATTTATATATTTATTTAAATTCACAAATTTAGTTTCTGTTCGAAAAAAGTATTAATTAAAAAAAAAAGATCTTATCTGTAATATATGTTGTGTTGCAGTGGTTAATACTTCTGCCTTAGAATCCTGGGTATAAGCCCAGTGAATGCCTGTGTGAAGTCTGCATGTGTTCCTTGTGTCTGTGTGGATTTTTCACCAGCTACTCTGGTTTTCCTCCTATAGACATGCTGATTTGGTGAACTGCAGTTCCTAAGCTGACCTTGCCTGAGTGAATGTGAGTATGTTCAACAACGAACTGGCGCCTGTTCTGGGGTTGATATCAAATGTGCTCCGAATAGGCCTGTGTGACCCTGAAATGGATTGTGTACTCAACTGAGGTTATACTTACTCTAATATAAGAGCAACATTGGTGGCATGGAAATAGATTTAGTGAAGTTCATGCAAACAAAACATTGATACAAATATGTAACCCAAAAGTAAAGTTTTCATTTTGGGCTACTGCATATCAGTGTATACATGAATTTTAGTTTCAGATTATTGTTCCCTAAAAATCTTACAGTGTAATAATAATTAGATTTGAATAGTAACAGTGGAGAAGAAAAGGCTTGATAGATTTTTTGTATGACTCGACCATGCTTAAAAAAAAAAAAAAAAAAAAAACTGAAATAGTTAATACCCTTCTGGTGTATGCTGTTGTTGTGCTAGTCAGCATATGGGACTTCTGATACTATCATTCATTTTTACCTAAAATACCAACTTCGCATCTGCTCCCGCCATATTGGATTTGAATATTTTAGCTGAGCATTCTAAACCCAGATGTGCAAGCCTGACACGCTCTGTTTTTGAAATTTAGAACACTGCACAACACAAAGTATTAGGCTAGAGGCAAATAGCAATGTTTAGTGGAATTTTCAGTCATCTGTGATGAGATGCTTTGTTCATCAGACAGACATTGGTCTTGAGAGAATACTGGTTTATTTCTGCTGTGTGGCTCTGAAATAAAGCTAAACCCTCCGTTCAACCAGACGACTTTCTATGTGCTCCTCACTGGGGCTCTTTTTTTTTTGTTCTGCATTTGGAGGTTCAGCACGCAAAATTAGGTGAAACTTCAGCCAAAATTTTGATCACGTTCCAATCACTGGTCATCATTACATCTGAATGTTGCAAAGCAAACATGATGACTTGGGGAATGCACATATGGCACTTCAGCAGAGACTGCCAGCTGGTGCTTTGCCCCCGCAATGTGGAGTCGATTTAGTCGGACGGTTTTTCATTTATAATGTGGAAGTCCCATACATACATGAATATTGTGCTTTGAATAAAGTTCAAGAAATGCAGCAAGATACAAGCCCACCTTGTAGTATCATTTAGTGTCTTGTGCTCACATCACCTATTAATTTCATTTATTAAGGTGATGGGGGACATTTTCATTTTTGCATGTAATGATGTAAGTAGTATGATGTATTGGCAAAAGTGCAATGCCTTAAAATTTAATATTGCCAGTTTAGTTCCCACCTCTCACTTATTGTGCAAGCCGGAAAATGTCACTGAACCTGCCTGGTTTCCATGTATCAAAGATGAATAAATCCTAATCTACAAATGCCCGTCAATTACATAATAATCATATTTTTGTTTGGAACTCCCTCAAAGTTTGTCTTAAGCAGATTTTAATAAAACAAATATATCAATAAAGAAAATTGTTATTTTATATTGTACAGAACATCTAAACAAATTCTTTAAGTGAGCAGTTTAATAATTTTTATATGCTATTTTTCATGGTGAATAATAACCACATGAGCCTTACAGAAATAGTCTACTGCAACTTGTAGTGGCCTTTTTACCTTTTCATTTGTTTTTAACCTTGATAGCTTTTGCACAGAGTTGATATTGTGTAGTGTCCTCAGGCACTTGACTTTAATGCTGGATTAATTCCAACCTTTGAGCTACTGCATGATCTGGAGCAAATTACCTCAACCACCTGTGCTACAACTGCAAAAAATGAATGGATGTAAATATACTATATCCTGATCTTGCAAGTTGCCTTGCAAAAAGGTGCAGGTCAAATACAGTATATAGTTCCTACAACACAAGTTTATACACAAATGAGAAACTAAGGGATTAAGGGCTCATATTAATTTCTGAGGAGAAATGTACCAGAAATTCTTATTATTACAGTCTTTAAGCCTGCCCTTTTGACACTCAGTGTGTTTGTAGTCAAGTGGTGAGTTTTTGGGTCATAATCTTCAAACAGTGCTTCCTACCTAAATCCTTTTGTTCTGCCTATGTCTGCATAGATGTCACCTTGCCTGGACTAACACTTTGGTTATCAAGTCCATTTTAGAAAGCATGAGCTTCCAAATAATTGATTAAGGCACAGGTTATAGAATGATGCTATTATCAAAAAGGTAATTTCCAATTATTCAGTCAACTCTAAAATTCAGATTGGAAAAAGGATAGGAAGGGGTAGCCACAGATGCATTCTTCTAAAACATTTGTTTCAAGTATGTTATATTAATATATAATGCCATGTGTTCCACTAAAATCCTAGGCAAGAGGAAGCAAAGGCTAAAACATTAAACCCCTTCCTTACAATCAAACTGTGCTTCAGTGTTGGGCCATTCAATCACCATTCTTCTGGTTACCTGGCCAGCTATTTGGTCAGTAGGTCACACTTTCAGCTAGAGGAAAATGCTTCTGAGTCTTTATGACCGGGTATTATTTGTGAAATATTCATTCTCTTCAGTGTTTCTTGCACTATCCTTATTTTTAACTCCTCACAAAATTCCAGGAACATGGACAATTAAGTTCTGCCTTAAAATCTCTTCTGTAAAAGATAACTGATACACATGCATTGATGTTCCTGCTTTTCCAGCAATTAAAACATGTATCCTGTAAACATTTATTAAACATAGCCATAGTCTATTACTTGGGTAGACCTCCCAAGTGCATAAAACATGTCTTAAAAAAATAAGCTGCTGTGCACTGCTGACCCAGTCATGCGATGTGCCGCAATTCATAATTCATGGAAGCCATTCATAATACATATAAAGCAAGTCAGAATGTTTTAATTGATTTTATATCAGTCTCTTTGCCCATATCTTATTTATAAGAAAAAAAGAGAAAATATTCACTCCAAAAATATTTTTTTAGATTTTATGTGATTTTATCTGAATTTAAGCAACATAAGATACACAGTTGTATATGTTGTTCATTTATTTCACCCAGCCCAATTCATAGCAATACAAATAACACAGCATTATTTAGCCTGCTTAATCCAGTTTAGGGATCTGGAGGCCATAGCCTAGCCCAGCAGCATCAGATGCCAGGCTCCCACATTAGGTTCATAAATTACGGCAGGATCAGATCCTGGAACTCTATTTCTAGTGGTGGCAAGTGCAGAATTTAAACTGACAGAGATGGTAGCAGTTTTAATTTAGACATCTTGCTAGCTGCCTCTGATTTCTTGCATTACAGATTTCTGACAAAACAGTATTAAAAGTGTAATATAGGAGTCTGACTGCCATACATTTTTGTATTTCTGTATACCCTCTTACATGTCTAAAGTGTTTTGTCTTGCTTCCAATGCTGCTGAGAAAGACCCCATGACCCTGAAATGGAGAACATACACAATATGATGTGGTTATTAAAACAAAAATTCTATAGGAAGAATTACACAAAATAAACAACACAAAGTACAAATAAACTAAACAGTAAATCTTGCCAATCTCCCTCCAGGTCTTAAAGTCTCTTTCTCAGCTTCTCTTCTGACTCTGCACACAACTGGCCTCTTAGGTTTCATCAGTCTTTAAACTCAACCTGGAGTCACTGATTATGGTCCCGGACCTTGGGTCCACTTTGTTTTTGTTTGTTACCAGGTACTCTAGTTCTCTCTGTTGTTCTTGAATCTCAACCTTGTTTTTCCCTTAACGTCCTGCATAGACGCTTACAATATCTGAGGGGTTTTATACTTCCGCTCTGGAA
Source organism: Erpetoichthys calabaricus (assembly GCF_900747795.2). Classification (NCBI taxonomy): domain Eukaryota; kingdom Metazoa; phylum Chordata; class Cladistia; order Polypteriformes; family Polypteridae; genus Erpetoichthys; species Erpetoichthys calabaricus. The sequence continues at coordinate 66,946,709 of NC_041395.2, forward strand.
CTGTGACCCGAATAGTGACCAGGAGAGATTGCCACTTGTATAGTTCCCTCCATGATCTTGTACACATAATATGTGGTCATGTAATATCTGCGATAATACCCTCAAAATTTGGGGGTTTACCCAGAACATGGCTGTTAAACAGGCAGATACTGTGTATACAGTATGGCATCAACAGAAAAACTAGGAAATAAAATGGGAGTGTTTTACAGTGTACAATTAGCAAAAGAACCCATTGTTATTCCACCAAAGCCTTTACCTATATATTAAGATCCACCTAGGCAGAAAATCCTTTGGTTTTTTTTTGACAATTGTTCTCTACATCCACTTTTTACTCATGACCACAACCTTCTGTGTTTTAAATTATGTTCTGCATTTTATTCTATGTCAATGTGACCTCTATTAGCTCTTTATTACAGTATGCATGTGAATATTTTCAACAAGGAGTAGCACTTACCCCAAACCCAAAGAGTTGGTGTCCTAGGTTGGGGTGCCCCATCATTACTCAGCTGGCATTTTTGGTGGTTTTATCAATCAATGTCAAACAAAATCTGCTAAATGCTAACAATACCAACAGGGTTAAAATTTTATTTTGCTTTAAATAATTTTTTGTTCTGGAAAAACCTTTAACATTTTTGGAATTTTTGAACGTCACAGATTGATTGTACGTTGGTATTTTCATCACTTCTGAGGTTATGTTCTGTATAAATGTTTCTTTTCATTTTATGTCATTTTGAATGCTTTCATTTTGTGGACGTAGTTGCCACAACATAATGCAATGCTTTATAAACTTGTGCCACAGATCCTGGATCTGTAATTGTGGATATCAAACACAAAAGTCTGTCTGTAACTTAGGTGTATATTAGGTAATGAAAATTAGTGATTATCATCAAGACTATTAGTTTTGCTAAGACAGATGTCCATCTATTAGTTGTTACTAAAACCTGTTATAAGAGGCATAAGTGCCTGAAAATTACTGTGATGGAACAAAATGACTAGAGACAAAAATGGGTCAAAATCACACAAGCTGCTGCTTCCTCAAAGTCTTTCTGAAAGATTTCAAAAATATATTTGATGTACCTGTATGTTGGGAAGTGTACATAAAAAGACTCCTCAATTTTGCACAGGGTACTCTAGTATCAGTGATTATGTGATCATATTTCATACCATTTAGCACACATTCAGTAGGTGGACTGAACTCTGGTATTATTATTTAGGAATGGACTTAGTCCAGAAATTAAAGATAAACTGGCCATAATGAGGGTACAACCCAGGAGGAAGTAATTGATTTGGCTCTTGTATAACAGTGAGGAAACTGGAACATTAACTAGAGAAAGGGACAAATACTAAGATTATTTATGAATGAAAAAGCTGAGATGAACGAACCTATGGCACTATGGAAAGCCAACATTACAGCAAAATAATGGCAAAGGCATGTCAATAAGAAGCCAAGCTTCTATTGTGGTAATTTGGGTCATTAGGTGCCTTATTGTCCAAAATTATTAGAGAAGCAGGAAAAGTAAAAAGTTCACATTATGCCAGGGTTGTTCAGCAACATTTTATCAAGATCTTTAAGTATAGAAAGAGAACAGTCTCAAGCTCTTATTGATTTTGATGAACAGATGAACATTTTAGAAGTAGTGTACACGATTAGTGAACAACTGACATCTACTACTGATACCCCTGAAACACAACTTCTGTATTGTATTAGTAGATGGCAATCCTTTAGCTACTGGTGTCCTAGAAAACATGACCCACTTTTTACAGACCAAACTGACTTTTCACTATAGAAACAACTATTATGTACTTTGTCACTTTCAGCCCTCAACCTTCTATTACTCTGTGTTATAATTGGCTGTGTACATTAATCCTATTATTGACTGGAAACACAGAGATATTACTCTGTAGAACCCATTTTGTCAGTCTAAATACTTAACTACTTTCCATTCAGATGGGCTCAATAAATACACTATCCTCTTATGATACACTTCAAGAGAAGTCCCAATGTCTGAATGCATCCTGCAAAGGGTTCGGGTCCGTGTACTTTTTGGTATTTGAAATTTCATTTTAGAAGCAAAAACAAAAAAAACGAAAATGAAAGGAATTTTCAGATTTTGGTTTTTGATTAAAGAATAAAATGAGGGAAAATAAGGTATTTTTAAATTCTATGGTAACAAATAGCAGTCATAAACTTAAAATTACACATACTTTTCTGGATTTATTTGTGATTCAAATAATGAAAGTGTAATAGCTCAAAAACAACAAAACAGATGCATTTTCGTTGTCTGAAACCGGAAGTACTTCTTCTTCTGCACGATTTTTGACGACACGTGTGAACAGTCCTCCTCACAATACATTGACCGACGGCCTTGAAGTTACACTGGCATCAGCAGAAGATGGACCATTACGTTGTTTTTTGGAACAGTAAAAGAGTGACACTCTGGGACGAGGACATGACTGCAGAAAAACTGAGTCGCAAATTTCAGGTAAAAGTACAAGCTTTGCAAACCAGTCTACACACCAGTGACCAATGTTTGCTGCAAGTGGCGCATTACCTGACCATGTTGTTGACCTACAAAAACATCCGGTTCAAACCAAAATAAATAAAGGGCGTTTTCTCGTTGTCATTTCTTGCATTTTTCTTTTCTGATGTGCGAAAGAACAAAAGGAAAAAAGTAATTGTTTTGCGTTTTTCATTTTTCCTTTTAAGTTGAAAATCAAATATCCATCCATCCATCCATTATCCAACCCGCTATATCCTATCTACAGGGTCACAGGGATCTGCTGGAGCCAATCCCAGCCAACATAGGGCTCAAGGCAGGAAACAAACCCTGGGCAGGGTGCCAGCCCACCGCAGGGCACACACACACATACCAAGCACACACTAGGGACAATTTAGAATCGCCAATGCACCTAACCTGCATGTCTTTGGACTGTGGGAGGAAACCGGAGTAACCCCACGCAGACACGGGGAGAACATGCAAACTCCATGCAGGGAGGATCTGGGAAGCGAACCCGGGTCTCTTAACTGCGAGGCAGCATCGCTACCCACTGCGCCACCGTGCCGCCCGAAAATCAAACAAGTGTCTCTTTTTCTTTTTTAAAAGATATTTTCTGAAACGAAATTTCAAATGCCATAAAGTACATGGACCGGTTAGGCACAAGCAACTTTTTTTTGTTTGCCATCGATAAAATACTGTTCCCATGCTTGGTGTCTCAGGCAGATTTTGAACACAAACCTGAGCTACACCTGAGGCCTAAATGTTAGGATATAACAGACAGCACCCAGATAGTCTGAGAAATTCCAGAAAGCTTAATTCTATAGTACATAATAAAAATGATGATTCCTGCTCTGTGACTCACTCATTAGTATAGGTGGGTGGCAGTGTGGCAAACTGACCAAGATGCTGAAGTACAAATCCCAGGGTCATACTCCACCACTGACTCAAGGTGACCCTGAGTGAGTCACTTAAGCTGCCAGGAATCAGCTAATGCAAAGAATGGAGAAGACATTGACCCAGGATTGCCCCAAGTTCATTGCTACTCCTTATTAGGCAATCTGGAGGAAAAAGAAGAATATAGTACTTACCCTTCCCATAGCTTTATTACATGTAAACACCCAGATTAGTAATTCAATGTCTAATATACAGTGGCACACGCTGTGTGCTAAGTAGCACAATGTCATAAAGGCCTGATGCATGCACATACTACCTTAGTATGCTATGATGCAGTGAACAAGGATTGATTGAATAATTTGTTTATTAATATATTTTATGCTTGAAAATAAAGTATTTTGTCAAAGAAAAACTTATGCTGCCTGTTCTTTAAAAATATGGGAACGACTGAATTCTACCTATGCGATCTCATAAATATCACCAACAATTCACAGTTACATACAGTATACACTGTATTTTAAAGTTAAACCTTTGCTTAAGGGGAAAAAAATCAATCTTTTAGCAAGTGATGGCAAATAGCAAGAAGGCCCAATTTTCCAGGCATGCATGATTAGGTTTCTAATTGTGTATCTAGCTTTACAATGTGTCACTCAGATGTTATAAAATACATTTTACGCATAACTGAAAGATTTTTTAGGCTGTCTTTTTCTACTCATTCAAAGACAATTAACATGAAAATAACACTGATAGTTAAAATAATTGCCTTTCCTGGCAAAATATTTAACATATTATTTTCAAAGTCCTTACATGATTGAAAGGTGACAACGTTTTAAATATGGAACAACTTTATAACAATTGGCTCACTTCTATTTACTCTAACTACACTTATATTTGTCTGACATGTAGTATTTCAGACTATGCAAACCAAAAAAAAAACCATCCATTAAGTGTGCTAATGTTTATAGAATGTTATTGCCATTTACTTCAACTCTGCTTGGTGTGCTCCCTTGTCTAAATTTTAATAAACTATCTTCATTTTAAAGGACCACATTTCATGTCATCCATCCATCCATTTTCGATTTTGCTTAATGCAGTTCAGGTCGGGCCAGCAATTCTGAATTTAAGGTAGGAGACCAATCTGAGCAGGGTGCTAGTCCATCACATGTCCTTGGGTGGTGGATGGGAAATTAGGACAACCTGAAAGAAACCCTAATGGACACAGGGCTCACACAGGATTTGAATTTAGGAGCTAATAGGTAGCTGAACACACCAACCCTCATATGATAATGTTTTTGTTTTTTGGTTAATAATAACAATGATAATACTTATGGTTATCCATTTTCCAGTTCTCTATTTTCTCTAGCCCGTCTTTCCTGTTCAGGTTACAGGAAGCAAAACTCTCCAGAGTACAAAGATCAAACACAAACTTCGCCACACATTACTTTCTGCCTGTCTGTTGCAAGAAGGACGATTCACAAAGCCAGTAAAGTATCAGTAAGGGTGAGGTGGGTATGCCTGCTACTGTTGTCATTAGTGTGCTCTCCTGAGAAGCTGCAGGGAGAGATTCATGTTGCTGGCAAGGAGAGTGTATTGTATGGTGCCATGCTGTAGTTTACGGTGTAGGGAATAGTGTCTTTTGTACCCACAATACTCTATTATTTCAAACAGCCCTTTTAAGGGTAATACATTTATATTCATTTGCAGTTTTGGGAGTGACAGAAGCTTGCACTTAGGAATGAGAGGCACTGGCAGCTTCTTTGTGCACATTTGGCCTTGTCACTCTGCACAGTTCTGCTGTGATTTTTGCTGGTAAGCATTTTTTCATTCCATTCTTCTGATTTGTTATTTAGTCATTATACCTTTTCACTGATGTTGCACTGCCATGAAATCACATCCAAAATAGCAATAACTTTTATTTCTACAGCACATTTTCATGAAAATAATGTAGCTCAAAGTGCTTTACAAGATGTTAATGTAATTAGATACAAAATAATAATTAAAAAATGCAGATGAGCATTCATTCCTTCTCAGTTCTCATACACAGAGAAAGCAATATTAAACATGTTTGTTTTTTATCAGATCATGTGGCAGACTATTTGGAGTGAGTTGCTGATTATGTCAGACTGCAAGACTGACCTTATCAGGAGTGCACTATTGGCAGTCTCCAAATTGGTAAGATTATTTAAATTAAGGCCACAACTCAAAATTTCTGGAAAAGTTGACTATTGTGACATGACTCTTATGTAGAAATGTATTAACTAAAGTCAATTAACACAATGGAATTATGAAAAAAAGACAGTGAGACGTATGTCTAAGTTATCAATGTTCTAAAATGATAATTGTCAAACTGATGTACATAAACTGGAATGTGAATCAGCTTGCACTGAAATTAGAAAATAGCTACTGTATAATGCACACATTAGTCTAAAGCTATCCTACACAACAATACTTTCCTTCTTTCTAAAAACGTCCACTTAAATTTCATTTTAATTTTGACAATGAAAATGTCACATTACACTGTAAATGTCTAACACTTTAACTCATTAACGATGACTGCTAGACTACATATTAGCAAAACGCTAATTTTATGCTAAGCAGCTAATGCACGAATTAAAAAAAAACTTTTGCAAATCATGCTTCTAGGATTTTGCCATTTTTATCATTGATATATATTCTGAGTTAAATGTCTTGATATTTAAGGTGCACACAAACTGTCTGAGTTCATAATTGTAGTTTAACACATATGTGATTCACATACCAGGTTTCCAGCCATTCATCCATCCATTTTCTGAAGTGGCCTATTCTGCCACCCTATGCTGGAAGAAAGAAACCAACCTTTAATTATATGCCAGTCTAGGCTCACCTATGCCCACATTTATTCACCCCAAGGTCAATTCTAAGGAACCAGACTTCTCTTATCTAAGATTTTCTTTTCAAAGCAAGGACAGGATGGACATGGAGACCCCACCCAGACAATAATTGCACTTGATTTGACTCTGGAGCTGTGAAGATGTTTCACTAACCACTTCAAAAATCCTGACAGGATTCTTAGATAAAAAAAAAAAATCAATTCACTATTAAAATGTCTTTCCCCACCTACAAATCCAGTAGCACCCTTTGCCGCCAGCAGTGTTTTTAATGGAACTGCACATGTCCTTCTATGATACTCTCCAATAGATTTAATTTTTTCAGCAATCCCTTGAAGGATTTATTTGTGCTGTTGTCTTCTAAGTATACTGAACATGCTAATTTACTTGAAAGAATGAATAAACTGGAATTTCACAATCATAATACACTTTTCTTTTTTGATTATCATCAATTTTAAAAATAATAAATTCTTTTTTTAAGTCACTGTTCAACCTGTTTTTGTTTGCATTGCCAAAGGAGGAAGAAATATGTTTTTTAGTCTTTTTATAATAAAAAATAAAATAAATTAGATACTTCAATACATATAAATTCAATACATTCCCCTTGGGATTAATAAAGTATCTATCTATCTATCTATCTATCTATCTATCTATCTATCTATCTATCTATCTAAATAGCTAATTAGTTTACAATATGTTATAGCCATTTTTTCATTCATGTTATTTCATTTCAACATAATGCTATTTAATAGCAGAGAAGTCAGACCGGAGGAAGAATATATTAATATTTGAAAAACTGTATTAGTCAAAGAGATTATCCAAAGTTTTTGAAAGAATATCTAAAAGTATCTAATAAATATCACAAAAATTAGATTCCTGAAAATAGGGAATTTATCAATAATTTCCTGCTGTTGAAGAAAAACAAAGTTGCACAATAAGCTAGCTAGAAAGCGAATCAAGGAATAATCAAATTATGGCTTGAATATTTAGGCAGAATATCAGTTAAACGAAACCAAGTAAACAACATAGAAAAACATAAATAATCCCATAAATAAAGTACCTTTTGCTAGTTGTCTAGAATTGTGTAGAATTTCCAAGGAACGTTAGAAATATTATTTTAATTCTTATAATGAAGTGTCTTAAAATGCCACGTTTGGTTATAGAATTTTCCACTGGAAACATATTTATATAGTCTAATGAATGTCACATTCCCACCCACAGGCCACCAAAATGTAGAATTAATATTGTTTGAAGCACACAATTATGCAGCTTTTAAACTGCACTGCATAGAGCAAAAAAAAAAAAATAAGAGCCTCAGGAATATTTTAAAAATAACAATTTTCAAAGTAACCTTACATTGTGATAATCAATGTATTCTATGGATCACGAAGGTTAGTTAAATAAAATGTGAAAGCTGTATTAATGGACCTCTCTGCTGTCCAAAACTGCATTTAATTTCCTTTTCATGGGCTACATAATTCAGTGGCTGGGAATAAATTATAGATGAAACGCCATCATATGTTTATAAATACACTAACATTAGCATTTTACTTCCTCATAAATCTGCACTCAACAACAGTTAAGTGCTGGGAAGAAAGCCCCCATTGAACAATGATATATTCTCTCCTTGCCAGCCATGACTAGTAGTCCATTCATTTTCCAGCGCTGTTCTTCAAACATTATTTCCTCTGCTGATGCCCCCTCATTTAAAATCCATTTTAATTTAAAGATGCTTGACGCACACCCAGTGGTACATTTACTTATCCCGGTTATACATCACAGAGCAGGGAAAAGAAAATTGTTTAATCTAGAGATACGGTTCAGCGTGGTCACTGCTGAACAGCAGAGTAATTACAAGATCAGCTCCACTAAAACTGCACTCAGAGTATTCTGTGACCTATCATCTCCTAATCTGCATAGTGAAGTATGGCTTCATAACTATAAATTGCTGACTTAATTAAAACCAGGACCTTTCTGTCATTTAATTACAGGGAGAAAGGTTATTGCTTAAATGCAATTTTCCAAATGTGATTTCTTAACAGTTATTAACTGCTTCACCATCATTTATTGTTTCAGAATTTTCAATTTGGAAATGGTCCCGATGACAGAAGTAATGAGTTTATGAAAAACTCAATCTCGATTGAGCCAGGCGCAGCCATTTGTTTCCCACAATTGGAGCAGACAGAAACTTGATAATGTCACCGGAAAGGATCCTGAGATTGCTGCTGCGTTATAGTAGTAATTAAAAAAATAGATCCTCTTTTCCCCCTCCAGGGTAATGAGGAGTTTATTACATTTCCTACAATTAACATATATGAGGATACATACAGTAGATAGATAGACATGAAAGGCACTATACTAATAGAAAAAATGAAACACACTATATGATAGATAGATAGATAGATAGATAGATAGATAGATAGATAGATAGATAGATAGATAGATAGATAGATAGATAGAACTCAGTGCTTATCCCTGTTCTTGCCCACCCTTTTGTCTGTTCAAAACAGCCAAGTTCTCATTATATAAATGTTCAGCTTTTCCATGCCATAATAATTATTCCTTTATACTACTTTAGAATTTTATGGGTCACTTATGGTTATATTCTTTAACTGTTTAATCCAATTGGATGCTGACATCTGTTTCAGGAAACATCCGCTATTATGATTTTATGCTGGATTTATACTTGCTTTTTCAACTCTATTTGCATCATGTCTTTACATTTTTTTTCCATTAAAAACTGCAATGGCATGCCATGACTAGGCAATTCCATGGGTCATTGTTATCAGTTTTTTTTTTTTTTTTTAGCAAAACCCTGACCCTTATTCTCCAATAGGATTAAGAAGTCTGTATAAACAGGCTTACTGTGCCAAAAGATCAGAGTGGTTTATGTGATTCCTTTATACCTATTCATTCTTGTCTGCAAAAACAAAAAAATCCAGAAACCTTGAGCGTCCTTAACCCCGTACAGGGTCGATTGACATGAACCTGATAATGGTTGTTCTTCCACTTTATCAGTAAGCATAAGGAATGCCTCAAGGCTCGTTTTGGCAAATGTCTCTGCTAATTATTGGGTGGCACTTTTAAATGATTCCTTGTCTTCACCTCTTCTGTTAAAACTTTGTAATGAGGCCTTTAATTGAAAAATGTAGTGGAAAAAAATGTTTACCACTTTCAGTATCACAGCAGTTCTTTTATTTTGTTATGATTTCTTTCTGTGCGTCTTATGGTACTGGACTGAGATTTATTTATTACAATATTTCAATAGTTTTGTAATTTCTTGTTTACTTATACCCACTGTATATTTTTTCTACCTTTACCAATCTACTATAAAATACATTACATCATACGTGATATACAGGATATTATGCTATTTTTTTATATTTACTCTTAAACTGTTTAAGCTTTTTACACACCACTATGCCACAATTAGGGTTTGCTAGAAAATTTTATAATTTCCTAGTATTTAACTATTTAAAGCAAACAAACTGAGAATTTTTTCTATATCCTTCCAAAGTTTAAATGTACCCTGGAAAATAAGGTTGTGACCCGAGACCTCAAATGACATGTGGACTGTATGATACATACCATACTGTACTATGGATATTAAAAGTTCAGCTCGATGAGGAAAATAACAAGTAAGTACAGCATATCTGACCTAAAAGATACATATGCACTCTAAAATACTGAAATGTAAGGTGGTCAACTACAGTTTCATTTTAACTTGTTCTTATAATTTCTAGGCTGCTTTGACATTCAAACATCGAAATGCCTTATTCAGCTTACCTTTCATTAGGGCAGATTTGACCCCCAGCCAAAAACCTGATTAAGCATTCAAAGCCACTAATCATGAACCATGCTTTAAGGTTGGTAAGAAGCTAATAGTCCCAAAAGTTGAGTAAAATGTATGACCAGAGAGCTGGAGGGTAAGGAATGTCCTTAAGGGTGGGTGGTGAATAAGTATCTTACTCCTCCTCTATGTGGAATTAGATGTCATATATTGCTTTTGTCAGGATTAAGAAGAAAGCTACTTTGCTCACATTGTTCTTAATTTTTTGATACAGTGCATTATATCTTTGAAATGGATGTTTGTCATCGAAGCACACATTGATTAAGCATCTAATTAAAAGAGTAAAAGCCAACAACACTCACTGCATAAGTGAAAATAAATATTTTTATTATTGATTAATATAAAAGATTACTTTAATGACACAGTTTCACCTTTGGGGATGGTAAAATATATACATAGGGATAAAAACACAAAATAATAATGAAACACAATAATTTAATTCTACTTCTACTACTACTAATAATAATACACATTTGCCTTGCTTACTATTAAATGCCAGATGGACCAGTTGCCTATTTTTCCAAGTTTTATTTGTGTCTACATACATTTTCTACAGATAATCCAGAGAAGAGATGAGAACACTCAGGTGGATATATGTTCTATAATTCGCCTTATACAATTTCTTGTATTATGAATTTGTTAGCTGTCAAATACTGCTTGCGGTCAGAGTGCAGGGTCAGCCATTGTACAGTTCCCCCAGATCAATTACAGGTTAAGGGCTTTTCTCAAGGGTCAAGCAGAGTAGGATCTCTTTTGGCAGTAACAGGGATTCAACCTTCTGAATACCAGCACAGATCCTTAGCCTCAGAGCCACCTCTCAGCCACAAAGTTAGGGAAAGAAAATACTGAGTTACAAGAAATATGGGGTGTGGTTTGGGCATATGGAGCAAAATTCTTAGGATGACTGGGTAAAGATGTGCTCCAAGATGCAGGTAGAAGGAATCAGGCCCAAAGGAAAAAAATATATTTTATTTGCATATATTTAGGTCCATAACTATTTGGCTCTGTACAACACCACAATGGATTTGAAGCAAAGCTATCAAGATGTGATTGAAGTATAGACTTTCAGCTTTAATTCAAGGGGTTTAACAAAAATAATGTATGAGCTGTTTAGAAAAGACAGACATTTTAATACTTGGTCCCCCTTTTTTCAGGGCTCAAAGTATTTGGACGAACGAACATAATCATAAATAAAATGATCATTTTCAATATTTGGTTGAAAATCCTTTAAAGTCAATGACTCTTCTCCATACTCTTTCTGTCATTACTCACTGTCCAAAGCATATTGCTCCAGAACAGGACGAGCTTTAAGTTTCCTGGCAAAGTGTAATCTGTCCTTCCTATGCTTGAGGTTTACCAAAGGTTTGCAACTTGCAGTAAACCCTCTGTATTTACTTTCATGAAGTCTTCTCTTGATTTTAGACTTTGGTAATGATATGTCTACCTCTCAGAGGGTGTTTTTGGTTTGGCTAAATGTTGTGAAGAGGTTCTTTGTCATCAATTACAGAATATTGCAGTCATCCAGCACAGTTCTCTTCTGTGTTTTTCCAGACCTTATGATGCCACTGAGTTCACCAGAGCATTCCTTATTTTTAAGAATGTACCAAATCATTTATTTAACCACTCCTTGTGTTTCTGCTGTCTCTCTAAAGGGTTGGTTGTTTTCTCAGCCTAATGATAGACTTTTTTTACTTGCATGGACAGTTCTTTGGACCTCATGTTGAGAGTTCACAGTGACAGCTTCCAAATGCAAATTTCACACTCCGAATCAATTTCAGACATTTTACCTGCTTAATAGTTAATGAAATAATGAGGGAACTACGCCCACCTAACTATGGCACCGCTTGTCAGTCAACTATCCAAAAACTGGTATGCGCCTGGAAATTTGGTGGGGGTGGGTGGGTTGGGGGGGTGTTTCAGATGAAAATTGTGTCACTGTCCAAATACTTATGACCTGAGGAACGGATGGGGTGAACAGAAAGCATCTGTCCCACCGCTTCTATTTGGAAACATCTTCTCATGGTTGGAGGTCATTACAGAAAAAAGGGGTCTCTATGCAAAGAGGAAACTGATTTTGGGACCAAATGGTTATACCTGGATAAACTTGGAAAATGCAGTTAAACACGTAGTAATGATGATTAAAATGATGATGACTTCTGTGCTGATTCCTACTTTGCTCTCTCTTTCAAAGATTGTATGTTACAAAAGCAGGTTGGGTGGATTAATAGTTCCAGATCTTTTCATGTTAAGGATTAAAGTAAAACATAGGCAACATATTTCTTCAGTACTGAGCATATAGTGAATTTATTTCATGCAGTCAGTTTTTTTCTAATATAATAAATCTATAGGCCTCATTATTTACAAAGGTTTATATTTTAACATGCTGAGGTCTGAAGCACAATAAAGGAAATAAAACTTCTAAGAATGATATAGAACTAAAAAATCAGGGAGCCACCCATGTGACTTCCTTTGTAATTCTTATACAATTCATTGTACTTGAGTTAAACATAATAATGTATAGGTTTTTTAATTGAGAAGAATGTTACAGATGCCAGTGTTCAAGTGTTATTTTACTAAATGCTGATGTGTACACTTTTCAATGTCATACCGTAGGTCACCATTCAATTTCTATTCATATATGCAGACACATTCAACAGTCTTCCTTTTCATTTCCCTAGGGAAAGACTCTTTCTACTGTTGGACAAAGTGGGCATTGCCCATTCTGCTAAGCCTTAGGGGCAAACAAGGCCTGTGAATGCAGCAGATTTAGCAGACCTCCAGCATCACAAAACCCCCAGCTTAAGATTCCCAAGCTACATTCCAGAAAGTGGCTGAACTCTTCATACTAGCATCTGCCTGTACTTCATCTGATATCAAAGGTGTAAATCAGAGGCGACCTGACATCTTTGCTGAGGCCCTCTCTCCAGTAAAAGAGTGTGAAAATTGACCCTAGGCAGAACAAAGACCTATAATTCAAGGGATGACAATTAGGATAGACAGAATAGCTTGCCTATTAAGGCAATTAGTTTGTGACTGAAAGTGACTTTATTGCAATCAGGAAAAGGTTCAATCTTTCTTTATAAACTAGCTGCACCATACAAAGTTTTTAGAGAATGGAAAGTTAAGAGAAGAGAGTTAAGAGAATTTCATAAATTCTCTTGGGATACACTCACTGAAATCCCAGAGATATTTTGAGAGAATTCTGAGAATCTTCCCAGGTGCACGTTCTCCAAAATGATATTCGAAAATCCTTCTGTCAGAAACTAGCAAGCTTGAACTGCTCTCTCCCTGGAAAGCTAGAAAGGTCATCTATTCTTCCCCTTTATGGACATGAAAGCTGAGATCCAGTGTGTCAAGCTAAGCACTGAGCCCTGTCTGCTGAGGAGCAGCCAATTACTTCAAGAAGGGAACTCCAGCATCTAAAGTCTTGTGAAAGACTGATGTTTTTCTTCATTAAGTTGTGGAGAAGATAGCAGAAGGCAAGTGGGGAAGACAAAGCATAGCATGGACAAGGGATCATGAAGCAAAAAGAAAAAACTGCATTCCAGCACATGTGGAATCCTCCACTTGAACCTAGAGCAACAACTAGGCAATAACACCATATAACATCAGAGCAGCCATAAAGACTTGGTATCACAAAACTAATTATCTCTGCCAAGGTAAATTAGAACTCTAAATAACAAGCATACAGCCAGCCTATATGTTTGTCTGTGTCATCTTATACTGTGTCAATATATATATATATATATATATATATATACATTCATTTACCATACTTGTATAATCAAGTATAATCAATAACAAGTGTGTTTCAATTACCTTGAAATATATAAGTCTAAAGGCCAGAGAACCACTTCCTATAATAGTAAAAGACAAGATAAATAAAGTAGGAGCCTTACCAAAGCATTTAGTTATTTCCTAGTAATGCCAAAAGTAAGACTGGTAATTAATTAACAAACTTAAAATTCATTCAATTCCTATGCTGCGTGATCACCATCACATGCCTCCTCGTGCTAACTATTGGTTAAGTAAAGATTTACACACCTGATAATCTTAAATATACTTTATTAAAACCATTAGCCACGACAAAGTTGGTGTTTAAAGCCAAAACTCTTTTTGATTATTACTGTATATTCTGAATGATGCTGGCTGGTCAAGCATAAAACTACTCGGTGCTGCATTGCTAAAGAACTGTTTCTTTTTGTTTAATAATGACACTGGATTTGTTGTTAGAATACAGTTAAATGTTTTTAGTTTGAATAAGCTTATTATTTTAATAAAAGTAATATGGCTATTAACAACATCAGAAAGTTTATCTAAATTTCAGTTTGACTCATTAAACATATTCGAATTGCTAAATTAAAACTATTTGTTTTGATGCTGATCAGAACCTTCACTGTATAGAGTTTAACTGCATATTTTTTTGCATTTATTCTGTTTTCAATGCTCTCTTGTAAATAAGGGAAATGTAAAGATAATTGTAGTCAGTGAAGTCTAACCAATTATTTGGCTTAGGATTTGTATGCTACCTTTATCCAGCCATCCATTTTCCAACCCGCTGAATCTGAACACAGGGTCACAGGGGTCTGCTGGAGCCAAACCCAGCCAACACAGGGCACAAGGCAGGAACCAATCCCGGGCAGGGTGCCAACCCACCGCAGGACACACACAAACACACCCACACACCAAGCACACACTAGGGCCAATTTAGAATCGCCAATCCACCTAACCTGCATGTCTTTGGACTGTGGGAGGAAACCGGAGTGCCCGGAGGAAACCCACGCAGACACGGGGAGAACATGCAAACTCCACGCAGGGAGGACCCGGGTTCGCCGGGTCTCCTAACTGCAAGGCAGCAGCGCTACCACTGCGCCACCGTGCCGCCCCATGCTACCTTTATTAACCTGTAGGTTAATGCTGTTGTAGTGGAAAAAACCTCTATCTTCAAAGAAAGTAATCACAGAACCCAGATAAGTATGCAAAACATTTTGTTATTTGCACAGAATAATGCATAAATTCCTCAGTCCATGGAGTGGGCAATCAATTAAACATTTTATCTGCTTTTATACTTTTTACTAATTACATCATCTTATCTAATACATCACGTCATCTGACTCTTGATATGCAGAACTTTATTACCTCCTCCAATCCACTAATGCCACCAGTAATTCCTGAATCATGTTGATTCTTCCAATATACTGAACACCTCCTACATTAAGAGGGGTGTTTTGTGGATTGTCCTATTGATCTTAGTACTGCTTCATAGAAGGGGTGTATCTGTTTATAGTGGTGGCTTCTCTATGAAAAAGGCAGAGATGTCATCTGCTTAAGCTTTAAGTTACATGTAGGTAAACTTTGAGTTACATCCATCCATCCATCCATTTTCCAACACGCTGAATCCGAACACAGGGTCACGGGGGTCTGCCGGAGCCAATCCCAGCCAACACAGGGCACAAGGCAGGGAACCAATCCTGGGCAGGGTGCCAACCCACCGCAGGACACACACAAACACACCCACACACCAAGCACACACTAGGGCCAATTTAGAATCGCCAATCCACCTAACCTGCATGTCTTTGGACTGTGGGAGGAAACCGGAGCGCCCGGAGGAAACCCACGCAGACACGGGGAGAACATGCAAACTCCACGCAGGGTGGACCCGGGAAGCGATCCCAGGTCCCCAGGTCTCCCAACTGCGAGGCAGCAGCGCTACCCACTGCGCCACCGTGCCGCCCCTTTGAGTTACATTCAATCCTTTTCCTTATGTTTAATAATTCATTCTGTTGTATATATATATATATATATATATATATATATATATATATATATATATATACAGTATATATATATATATATATATATATAGATATATATATATATATAGATATATATATATACAGTATATAAATATATATATATATATATATATATATATATATATATATTGTGATAGTTTGAAGTCTCCCTGACCCCTTGAACCCTCAGACTCGACTCCAGACACCAGGTAAAAGTCCAATAATTATATTTATTTGGACAATACAGTGCACAAAGCACCCTCCTCTCCACAATACTCAATAACAAACAATAATCAATAAACAATAATCAATCCTCCACACTCCCAGACACTTTGCCACCCTTCCTCCCAGCTCAGCTCAACATCTGGGATTTCCCATAGTCCTTTTATAGTCCTGATCCGGAAGTGTTTCGTCCTCTCTGTCCACGTGACTAGGAACACTTCCGGGTCATATAAAAAACTCTTCTTCACCCCGGAGGCACGTCGTTTCTTCCTGTCATGTGATCTTGAAGCACCTCCGGGTTATAGGGCACAGAAGAGTCCGACAACTTCCCTACAGCGACTCCTGGAGGCCCCCATGGTATCCAGCAGGGCTGTGCATATAAACTACAAAGTCCATGATGCCCTGCTGGAATTCGGGGCACGTTCATGCTGTCAGGAGAGCTCCTCCTGGCGGCCTGGGGGTGAGGGCCGGATTAGAAAGCCGGCAATCCTTCACAATGCCCCCCCCTTAGCGAAGCCAACTGGGGCGAAGCGACCAGCCCCGCGAGGGACATCCTGCTCCAGGAGGACGCGTTAGCCAAACCTTGGCGACGTTGTCTAGGCTCCCCAGCGAACCTTGGGGGAACGGTGTATCTTCTGTCCCACCGCTCCCCAGTCCTCTGGGGACAACTTCGCCACAAGTGGCCTGGCCGACGGCAGTTGTAGCACCGACGCTGCCCTCCTGGTAGTCTCTCTTCCCGAGACCTGAAACATCTCGGGAATTCTGTCAGCTCCACCTTCTCCTCCGCCAAGGAGGGGTTAACGGCCGCTTTGCTGCTCCCTGCCCATTTCTTTAATATGTCAGGAGACCCATGTGTTAATTCGGGGGTCTCCTGCTTTCTCTGGGGCTTGTGCACAGCGTGAGGCTCTCTATGGAAAAGAGAGAGCCTCTTTGCTGTTTGCACACCCGTTGTCCTATGTAATTTAGGAGGCGGCGTCATTAGCACCATATCGCTCTGGGTAACAGCACTTTTTAGCTGCCCCGGTTTGATTGGCACTTCCTCCGCCCCTCCAGAAACAAGCGACAACTCCCTTATCATTTTATCAGGAGACTCCCGTTTCTCTTTTAGGATCTCCTTTTTAATCTGGGGCTTTTCCACAGTTTGGGTCTCTCTATTAGTAAAAGAGAGCCCTTTTTCTGTCTGAACGGCCATTGACTTTAAATTAACCCGAGGCGGCGTCTTCAGCCCCGTATCGTTCCAAGAGCCAGCACTTTTCAGCTGCCCCAGTTCGACCGCCATCACCGCCCCTTCCGTCATTGTACCACACTCTCGTGTAGGGCTCGCAGTGGTTTGGCACCCGCTACTTATCAAACGCGGGCCCATTTCCCACTGCGTCCCTATTTCATTATATACGGTACCGTCTTTACTAACCTGTACCGCCAAATCATATAAGACGGGACGCTCACGTCCTAGTCGCCGTAGGTAGTCATCCACCTTCTTTACCGGCGCTTCGGCCGTCGCTCCCAGGTCTCCGACGATCCTCTTGATCTCATTCAGCACCTGAAAAATACTTCGTACGGGTTCGATTATTTTTTCGAGTTCCTGCACGTCTATAAAGTTATTTATTTCGGCCAGAGGCAAGCTCACTTCTTTGTTAGCTTTACCAGCCGGTCGGGAGCCAATGAGCACGTCCGCTATCGGCACGTGCTCTGACGGGTCTCACGGAGGCTTCTGGGAATTGGAGTCTTTTTTAACTGAGGGCCGGGTTGCCTTCTTTGGCGAACTGCCGTCTGTCTTTATTAATTTATCGACATACAGATCAGCCATTACTCGGTCCTTCTTACCTTCTTGCGGGGTGAGCAGTGCTTCGATCGCCTCCCCCTTCCCTTTTGGAAAGTCCAAGTCCGTTTTTTCTTCGGAGACGGAGCAAACAGCGGGACGTGGACCACCTCCTTCCCAGAAAGCGTCGGGTTGGGTCACATGTCCCTTGTCGGCTGCCGACTTGCGGAAGTCAGTCATCTCTCTCCCCGGCTCGAACGAGAGCTTGCCACCGTTTACAGGAGTCTTGTCTGCATCCCGCAGAGCCTCCGGATGATCTATTCCGAGGTAGGTGCAAGGAAGAAAATGCGTTATTTTCAATTTATCCGCAATCATTTCCCCGGCACCTACCTCGTTGCAGTCTTCTTCCATAGGCTTCTCCCGCTCTGTGTGGTCGCTCCTACGATCCTCCCGAGCGTCGGCCATTACGAAAAGAGCTTCTCCGCTGGCGCTGCCGCTCTGCTTGCCTCTTTTCTTCCCCATACGGACTTGGTGAACTTTGGGTTTTTGCGAAGTTGCTGCGTGTCTGGACGTTGTCCTCTTAGGGTTCTGTCCACAGTAAAATTTTTCTTTAAATACAGGTCCTCTGCCAAAATCGACGGCCAGAGAATCCCCCTGCCGACTACGCCAACTGTGATAGTTTGAAGTCTCCCTGACCCCTTGAACCCTCAGACTCGACTCCAGACACCAGGTAAAAGTCCAATAATTATATTTATTTGGACAATACAGTGCACAAAGCACCCTCCTCTCCACAATACTCAATAACAAACAATAATCAATAAACAATAATCAATCCTCCACACTCCCAGACACTTTGCCACCCTTCCTCCCAGCTCAGCTCAACATCTGGGATTTCCCATAGTCCTTTTATAGTCCTGATCCGGAAGTGTTTCGTCCTCTCTGTCCACGTGACTAGGAACACTTCCGGGTCATACAAAAAACTCTTCTTCACCCCGGAGGCACGTCGTTTCTTCCTGTCATGTGATCTTGACGCACGTCCGGGTTATAGGGCACAGAAGAGTCCGACAACTTCCCTACAGCGACTCCTGGAGGCCCCCATGGTATCCAGCAGGGCTGTGCATATAAACTACAGAGTCCATGATGCCCTGCTGGAATTCGGGGCACGTTCATGCTGTCAGGAGAGCTCCTCCTGGCGGCCTGGGGGTGAGGGCCGGAGTAGAAAGCCGGCAATCCTTCACAATATATATATATATATATATATATATATATATATATATATATATACAGTGGAGCCTCGGTTCACGAATGTCTCAGTACACGTACAAATCAGTTTACGACCAAAACGTTCGCCAAACTTTTGCCTCGGTTCACGACCACACACTCGGTATACGAACAAGCCAGTTTCCCTTTCAGTTTGTACATGTTCAGTCTCTCCCTGTGCATTTCCTGTGCAGTGAGCAAGAGAGAGAGAGCGAGAGAGCGCGACACACACACACAAACACACAGGCAGCGTGAGAGAGAGCCACGCACACACACAGGCAGCGCCAGAGAAAGACATACGCACACACACAGGCAGCACGAGTGAGAGAGAGGGCTGGACTCATAAGGTAGAGAAGGCAGTTAAAGAATGCACTGGGCTTGATTTTGTTTTCACTTCTGTTTACAGCGATCGGTTCGTAGCGTGCATTGTTGCAATGTTACTTTTCTTGGTGGTTTACTAAATTACAGATTTTTTCAAATGTTCATTTTTTTCCCTGTGCTTAAAACTCATTAAAAAAAAGTGCTTTTAGCCAGCGGTTGGTAGCACTATAGCGCAATCTATTGCAGTGTTAGTTTTCTCTGTTGTTCAAGGTTTTCTCAGTGTTATTCAATGTTTTTACATTTAGTTTACTATTACGCTGTGCATTCTATGGTTTGATTAACTATATTTGTGCTTAAAAACTTTAAAAAATATATATTTACATACAGTTCGTATGGTCTGGAACGGATTAATTATATTTACATACAATCCTATGGGGGAAATCGCTTCGGTTCCACTGTATGTATATATATATATATATATATATATATATATATATACACATACTTTACAAAAAATAATAAAGGAACACTTTTTAATCAGAGTATAGCATCAAGTCAATGAGACTTATGGGATATTGATCTGGTCAGTTAAGTAGCAGAGGGGGTTGTTTATCATTTTCAGCTGCTTTGGTGTTAATGAAATTAACAGGTGCACTACATGGGCAACAATGAGATGACCCCCAAACAGCAATGGTTTAACAGGTGCAGGCCACTGACATTTTCCCACCTCATCTTTTCTAACTGTTTTTTCACTAGTTTTGCATTTGGCTCTGGTCAGAGTCACTACTGGTAGCATGATGCGATACCTGAACCCTACAGAGGTTTAACAGGTAGTCCAACTTCTCCAGGATGGCACATCAATGTATACTTACCCCATCAGCAGGACCAATATCTGCTCCTTTGGGCAAGGAGGAACAGGATGAGCACTGCCAGAGCCCTACAAAATGACCTCCAGCAGGCCACTGGTGTGAATGTCTCTGACCAAACAATCAGAAACAGACTTCATGAGGGTGGCCTGAGGGCCTGACGCTCTCTAGTGGGCCCTGTGCTCACTGCTCGGCACCGTGGAGCTCGACTAGCATTTGCCATAGAATACCAGAATTGGCAGGTCCACCACTGGCGCCCTGTGCTTTTCACAGATGAGAGCAGGTTCACCCATGTGACAGACATGAAAGGGTCTGGAGAAGCCGAGAAGAACGTTATGCTGCCTGTAACATCGGTCAGCATGACCGGTTTGGTGGTGGGTCAGTGATGGTCTGGGGAGGCATATCCATGGAGGGACGCACAGACCTCTACAGGCTAGACAACAGCACCTTGACTGCCGTTAGGTATTGGGATGAAATCCTTGGACCTATGCTGGTGCATTGGGTCCTGGGTTCCTCCTGGTGCACGACAATGCCCGGCCTCATGTGGCGAGAGTATGCAGGCAGTTCCTGGAGGATGAAGGAATTGATACCATTGACTAGCCCCCATGCTCACCTGACCTAAATCCAATAGAACACTTCTGGGACATTATATTTTGGTCCATCTGACGCCACCACGTTGCACTTCAGACTGTCCAGGAGCTCAGTGATGCCCTGGTCCAGATCTGGGTGGAGTCTCCCAGGACACCATCCGTCGTCTCATTAGAAGAATGCCCCGATGTTGTCAGGCATGCATACAAGCACATGGGGGCCATACAAACTACTGAGTACGATTTTGAGTCACTGCAATGAAATTTCAGCAAAATGGACAATCCTGCCGCATCATTTTTTCACTTTGATTGTCAGGGTGTCTTTGAATTCAGCCCTCTGTAGGTTGATAAGTTTCATTTCCATCAAGATGTGGCATCCTTTCGTTCCTAACACATTACCCAGTCCATATCAGTATAGATATCCAGCATGATATTTTTTCCGATTGAGATTTGTTTTCAAAGTGTTCCTTTAATTTTTTGAGCATTTTATACATATGTATATATATATAAATTTATATATATATATATATATATATATATATATATATATATATATATATATATATATATATATATATATACTGCTGCGGTGGGTTGGCACCCTGCCCAGGATTGGTTCCCTGCCTTGTGCCCTGTGTTGGCTGGGATTGGCTCCAGCAGACCCCCGTGACCCTGTGTTCGGATTCAGCGGGTTGGAAGATGGATGGATGGATGGATATATATACTGTATACACACACACATACATATTCTTAGGTCTGAATCACAATCATATTATTTGGGTGGTTATCTACTAGGTAATGCTTGTGGTTGATGGACAAGTCAGCAAACATCTGCCATGTCCTCTCAGTTACGAGAAGCAGATCATAAATCTGCCAAGTAATACAAAGACTTGAGCCCCAGTAAGGGCAAAACATGTGTCTTGTACTCTTTACTATTTTTACTTTATAACACATATATAGGCCTGGGAAAGTTAATACATTATTTTTTTAATTAATGTGGCCTACTTTATGCATTAAAAAATATTGTCACATCCAGGGCATGGAACGAGGCGATCATGAATGGCAGTGCTTTGGCCAGGATGGCATTTTTTCATGTAAATTTTTTTTTTAATTGTGAAACAATAATACAAAAAAGTTAAATGAGAACCTAAAAAATTACACAAATATATTTACCATATTTACATACCATTACAAATTTTGAGAAATAAAATTTTAATTAAAAAGTTTCAAATTACATGTTTCACAATGCCTTGCCACATGTCACTACTTGGTACTGGTATTCATTTCCTTGATTTATTCATACTGACACAGGTGCAAGGGAGTGGGAGGAAAGGGTTTTACGGTAGTCCTGGAGCAATAATAAAGAAAAGAAGTGATGGTAAAAATGATGATCTCTCTTTTTTGATACCATGTTTCTGTAGAAAGATTGAATGAATGTCATATCACAAATGTGCAAAATATGTTTTCTTTGGTTTCTTTTCTAAAACCAAAACAAGTGTCTTGTACCTCTGTATTTAACTTGCCAGTCTGCCAGGCAGCTTACAGTGTTACTGCTCGAATATAATGACAAACTTCTATGAAGCAGAAATTTAATAACTATTCCTACCCATTATTTTGCCAGGAGCAAAGGTATAAATAGAGCAGTGTTTTCCAATCGGTTTTCAATGGCGACACACTTTTTTGCAACCCAAAAAATATCAAGGCACACCACGATTCTACCAACCACAAAATCTATTCACTTATTAAACTGTCCGAGGGGCAAGACTATTAGAGACAGCAGCAAAAAAAAAAAAACAGCTTGGAGGGTTGGGTTCGCAGAAACAGCACTTAATGAGCACTTTGGAAGCATTTTCCCAGGTGCTTCGTCCCTTTGCCTGCTCATACAGGCGGTTCTAATATGCATACCTGTTGTCAAAGGTGATGAATATTTGAAAATGGCATTAACGGGGTTTTAACACAAGTTTTAAGTCAGTCTTTGGCATTGCATTGAATGTCTACAGTGTGGTATAGCGGGTCCATGGCTTAATATTTTAGTGGCCAGTTTTTAAATAAATAATTGAATAGCTGGCTCAGTCTCCATGGGTGTGCATGCTCATGCAGCTGTGAGAGGTTGGTGAGGTGCAACTAAAGGGCTGCATCCTTTTTTGTAAATGAAAGAAAAAAGAATGGAGGTTAAAGGTAGGAGAAGGAGAGGCAGGAGTGATCGACAGCTGGTGCAAGACTGAAGGAAGCAGGCGGATAAGAATGGAGCCCAAGGAATGAAGGTGTGGCCGGCGTTTAGGAAGGGATTGTGGGATCGCTCCTGCTGAGCGACCATGGTGCTCAGGGTGTGCTCTTGCCGAGAGGAGCCAATGATTGGCAGCAGCGGGAGGACAGTGCGCTTTTGCAGGAGGAGCCAGGTATCAGCAGTGGTGCCTTGCTTTTAGTTATTTACTTATTGGGATTTTTAACCTTCACAGACACCCATTTTTATTGGATTATTTATTATTGAACTGGAAAACTGCACTATTTTGGACACTGTTGTTTGATTGTTTTTAATAAAAGCACTGATACACTTTATGCACCTACCACTAGCTATGTGTGTTGTGTCCTCATCCGCTGGCTCATCCCTGGGGTATGTTATCAGCGATAGTGGGTTCAAAAGGTGCCTCGGAAGAACCGATTAGTGTGGGGCCGGACTGCATTGTCACATTCAGTCGTTTTGATCGTTTAATCTTACTTTGACACATCTCATATGTCATACCAATTTGAGAATTAATACATAGGCATTGCATACCATCTTTTCAACATGCTTTTTAGAAAGGCATTCAAATTCTGTTTATACTTGCTCAAGTAGTATTTTGTTAAAACGTCAGGTTTCAGGTCATTGTTTAAGTTTAAACTATGTTATTAAATTTTGAAATATTCCCTTGTGTTGATTCTACATTAGTTTTGTGATTCAGTGTATATTTACTTCATGATTTAAGTATTTATTTTATGATGGCATATTAGATGCTATTAAATGTGATTAATTCCATTCAATTATACTGTGGCGGGCGGCTGGGATGCCCCTTTAACACTGGATCTGGGAGAACACCGATGGTCTTCACCCTACGTTTCCCGGAACACTTGGTGGCAGCCCCCCTGGGTTGCATCTGGGCCACAGTGGTGGAACACTGGAGCTCATCCCTGTTGGGCTCCATGGCCACCACCCGGGGGAGCTGCATGGCTTAATGAGCCTATGTGGGCTGGACTGTAGCCACACCCGGAAGTGCAGCCTGAAGTAGGTCAATGAGCACCTGCAGCACTTCCGGGGCTGCTATAAAAGGAGCCTGCAGCCACTACTCGAGGAGCCAGAGTTGGGACGAGGGACACAAAGCTTGACGAAGAGGAGTGGTGGAAGAAGAGGAAGAGTGTTGTGTTTTTGTTTGTGGGACTGTGTTGTGCCTGTGGGGATGGGGAAGGAATTGCCCACAGGCAAAGAAATTGAAATAAAACATTTATTTGTTTTATCAGTGTGCCTCCTGCGTCTGTCTGTGTTGGGTCAGCGCCTTCTGTTACACTGGCGTAGTCGGTAGGCACGTGCACATTTGCAGCAGCGCAGGCTCAGGCAAGTGCACACACGCAGCCAGGAAGCTGCGGAAAACAAAAGAGGCTCGCTAAGACACCACTCCTACTCAATGGGGAAGAAGAGATCCAGGAGGGCTCCTAAGGCAGCGGGCACCAACACACCCACCGTCGCGAACAAAGCCTGGATCGACATGCTGTGGAGAGAGGCCACTCAGAAAGGCGGAAGCTCTGGGAGACGGGGTCCGCAAAGGTAGGTAGGTAGGTGCCGGCCCCAGGGATGATTTGCCCTGGGAGTGTTTTACATCCATTCCGTATGCCTACCTCTTAGATGGTGAACGACCTACCTGGGACGACGGCGGGGCAAGCTCAAGCGAGAGTGACTTTGACCTGGGCCCGTTGCTCGCTGAGAAACAACGGCTGGAGAACGAGCGACTGGAGTCTCACGCCGATGGAGGAAGGGGTGGTGCAGAGCCAGTAAGACCTCACCGTGTCAGGTAAGGGGTTGGAGGATGTGTGTCGGCATCCCGTCGATCAAAGACTGAAGGCGAGGGCAACAAACCTTCACCCCGATCCCGAAGAACAACCGAAGGGGCCTGCGAGGAAGGCGCAGGGCCTCGATGGCTCGCAGTCGGCGGGGTTGGAGGAGGTAAGCCCAAGTCCACCACCAGCCGAGAACACTAACCTGCTTTCGGCTGTACGGGAGCTGGAGGACGTGCTCCAACCCATACAGTCTTTATTCCAGGTTCTGGGACTGCTCCAGGAGAGCCTGGAGAAGAAGGTTGGCGCACCTAGAGGGGCCATCCTTGCTTGGCTGAAGTGGCGTGACGATGGATTCTCTGGCTGGACTGATGCGGCGGTACAGGTAAGTGACACCTGTACCATAAAGCAAGTAATAGGAGGTCACTGCGAAAAGGAAGCGGTATATGTCAGTTCCGCTTGCAAAGTAGACACACCTCCTACAAGGGACGCAGCTGCGATGACTGATTGCGTGTCAGAAGGGTGTGCAGGGAAGCAGCTGGTAAATGCTGGCTGCCAAACAACGTTGCCCTGACTGCCGGCATCGGTCTCGCAGGCGTCTATCGGGGTGCAGATGGCAAGGGATCTCTTTTCTTACCATAAGGGGATCCAGACCGTCGTTGCGCCCCAGAGGAAGAGGAGATCCAGGAAAAGGTAAATGGGAACTCCAAACAGTGAGCAGCGTGAGCCCATCGGCTTAAAGGCAGTCGAGAGCCATGCTGCAGAGGGGCGGAGCCACCAGCTACCCTCAGCTGGGCAGACAGCGTAGCAGGTGTTTCCAACATGCTTCCGAAACCGGAAGGCACAAAATAGAGGGGGACAGCGTTGCTATAATTGTAACCGTAATGGCCACAGCTGCAAGTGTTGTCCCTGGAGGACGCCTGGGGAACGCAGGTATCGGGGCAACACCTCCCAGTCTGTTTCTTATGTCATTTCTGAACAGAGCCATGGACCCAAGGATGCTGACTACCCATCCTGGAGAAGACCAGCCCTTGCGGGACGAGCCACGGTGCCCCATGAGGCTCAGCTGACGGAGGGGCACTGTGGCGGGTGGCTAGGTCCATATCCAGCCGGAACGCCCCTTAACAATGGATCCGGGGGAACACCCATGGGGTTCACCCTATGTTCCCTGGAACACTTGGCGGCAGCCCCCCTGGGTTGCATCGGGGCCACAATGGTGGAACACTGGAGCTCATCCCTGTTGGGCTCCATGGCCAACGCCAGGGAGAGCTGTATGGCTTAACAAGCTCATATGGGCTGGACTGCAGCCACACCCAGAAGTGCAGCCTGAAGTAGGTCAATGAGCACCTGGAGCACTTCCGGGGCTGCTATAAAACTGTCATGAAGATTCAGCAAGAGCTGCATTTGTGCACCACCACATTTGTCATGATTATGTGGTTTGTTTACTCTGAGATCAGAATGTGTTTTATCTGATAACTATCAGAGAAAATGTAAATGAATTACTTTGCATGCTGCAGAAATGACACATTCACTTGGTGACTTTACGGCAAGGTCTGCTGAAGGCTTGCAGTGATGTGAGTCAATTTAATTTAGACAGCAGATGCATCGAGTGAATTTACTTTCACTGTATAGCATTGTCGTTTTACTCTGCTATAATCTGAAAATCACCTCTATTTTGGTTATCTTAAATCACATATGTATTTTCTTTAGGCCTGTGAATTATTATTACTTATTATATTTGGCTAAAGGTGACTTACATTTGAAATACATTTGGTTACATTTATTTTGTTTTTTCAGCTTGAGCACGGGCAAGTGAAATGATTTACTCATGGTTGTACAGTGTCAGAAGCAGGACTTGAACCAACAACTGCAAGATTTGTAATTCAGAGTCTTAACCACTACACTACACAATTGCCTGCCCAAATTTGTTAAAAATATTTACCTGGGAACGTTTGATTCACATTTATTAAATAGTATCAAAGTTAGTGTGTCTCCATTGTGCCAGAAGTGCGAATACATTTACAGAACACAAGTGCATGTCACATTTTTGGTGTAGGATTAGAGAGTTTGATCATCAATTACAAATGGCTTTCATTTCTACCAACTTTATACATGGTCAGTTTAAAATATATGACAATAAATGAATTTACACTTTTTTTCATGTGGTCAACTGCTATCGCATCAAATCAAGGAAGAGGAAAAAGAAGCTTTTGGGATGAAATAGATGATAGGATTAATCTGACTGATTGGTGCTAGTGCAAGTTGTTTGATGCAATCTTGTATGCATTTTTATACTGAAATTGCCTAGTTATAAGTAGAAATGTTTCCCATAATGCACAGCATTTCCTGTAGTTAGATCAATCTCAGGTTAGATCACATTCATACCTCACATGAATTGTGAGGGTTTGCCTGGTACCGCACGGAGACCACTATGGGATTGTCACTGTCATCATTTTTTGTTTCAGAATTCTCCACACATTCTTTATTGGGGACAGGTCATGACTGCAGGCAGGCCAGTCCAGTACCCCTACCCTCTTCTTCCTTCAAAGTCTTGTACGGGTAACCTTTTTCTGTACACTCTCGGGGCCCTCAGTTTACTCAGCATTTCTCTCTTTCTCTGCCAGAAACTCACTTTCTCTTTTTCCCACAGCTACACTTCCCCAGTGCTAGTCCACAAGTGCAAAACTTGGTAGCCATCTGAAATTCCACAGATCTGAACGTGCACCACCTCGGTGTTCTTCCTCATACTACTTCAAACAACCAGTTATTCTAAATGAAACTGTTTAAACCAGGTTCATACATCTATAAACTGCATTCTAATCGCCTAAAACAAAATACTCAAATGAGAAAAAAAGGAACTGCACAAAAAGAAAATCCACAGTAACCATGTACCAACAGGCTAATGAAAAGCTGAAATCCTTATATTAAAAAAAATGTCAAAAAGCCAAAAAATCCAAAAAGAAACAATAAACAAATAAAAGGAGAAATCACTAACAATCAAACCACAAAACACAAAGAACATAATAGAACAAGCATTCACATATACAAAGCAAACAATCAACATTAAAAAAAACAAAAAAGCCATAAAAAAAGACTCAAAAATAAGCCAGGAGAGGAGCCCTGGCTAACACATACCACTCTCTCACGGTATTATCTAAAACAATATTAGGTTATTTTTATCATTATTTATTTATTTATTTTTGTGACATTATCACACCTCTGTTTTGTGGAGAATTTTTTTAACAGGGCCCTGACATACTGTTGGTGACAATGGTATCAAATGATAATGATGTGTTGCCACTACAAAAGTTGATGGCATGTATTATCTCATTGTTATGAGTTCCAGCTCTCAAAACTTAAGCTTCAACTCAAAAAGTAGGTTTGACCCCAAGTCTTAAAAGGGAGAGTGGAACCATAATGCCTTATGGCCCAAAAAGCATTAAAAGCAATAATCTTTATAATAAAGTGTATTTAACAAAAAACACATCAAAATCCAATAGCGAAATAAAATAAAGCAAAAAA
The DNA here is from genome assembly GCF_900747795.2 of Erpetoichthys calabaricus. NCBI lineage: Eukaryota > Metazoa > Chordata > Cladistia > Polypteriformes > Polypteridae > Erpetoichthys > Erpetoichthys calabaricus. The sequence goes on from NC_041395.2 coordinate 66,975,176, forward strand.
TTAAAAATCAGCAAAAGAAAAAGTCAGAAGGCTTACTACAACAACGAAGAATATTTCCATGACCAAATAGTGAAATTTGTGAGCCGGAATGTCAAGGGTCTCAATCATGAATTAAAGAAAAGAAAGTACTCTTGCACCTGCCAAGACAGTATTTTTACAGGGGACTCACTTCTAAGCATGGACCAGTTTCGGATGAAAAGAGAGTCTACATATTACACTAAATATGTAGCTTAAAGAGATTTATATGATGCCAAAGAAACAGATACAAGAAAAGAAAAAGCAAATGAGTATTAGATAGGAATAAAAATGAATACAGTAATCCCTCCTCGATCGCGTTCCAGAACCCCCCGCGAAAGGTGAAAATCCGCGAAGTAGAAACCATATGTTTTATATGGTTATTTTTATATATTGTCATGCTTGGGTCACAGATTTGCAAAGAAACACAGGAGGTTGTAGAGAGACAGGAACTTTATTCAAACACAAACAAACATTTGTCTCTTTTTCTTTTTTTTTGTATATTTTCATTTTATTAATTTTCATTGTAATCATTCCATACAAACAGATCAATTTATAACCCAACAAAATTGAAGACAAATCAAACCCCACCCCTGAGAAGGAGAGCTTAGCTAAAGGAAAATTGCTTAAGGCTTTTTAATAAGGCAACATTAAACAAAGGAAAGGGAGAAGTAAATATATATGTAAATAAGAGATGGAGAAGGGAGTTAAATGCGGTAATAGTTATTTCTCTTATTCTAAAATAATATTGATTAAATCCTGCCAGGTTTTGAAAAAATTTTGTACAGATCCTCTAACTGAGAATTAGATTTTTTCCAATTTCAAATAATATAAAACATCGGTTTCCCACTGACTTATAAGAGGAGAATTAGGATTCTTCCAATTTAACAAAATAAGTCTGCGTGCCAAAAGTGTAGTGAATGCAATCACCGTTTGCTTGTCCTTCTCCAATTCAAGTCCATCTGGAAGAACACCAAACACAGCTGTTAATGGGTTAGGAGGGATTGTGATACCAAGGCTGTCTGAAAGGCACTTAAAAATTTTTGTCCAAAATGATGTTAGTTTGGTGCAGGCCCAGAACATGTGACCCAGTGAGGCAGGAGCTTGGTTGCAGCGTTCGCAGGTTGGATCCTGCCCTGGAAACATTTTGGACAGTTTTAAGTGAGACAGATGAGCTCGATATATAATTTTTAGTTGAATAATTCTATGCTTTGCGCATATAGAACTCGAGTGAGTTCTCTGCTTTGCTACCTTCCACTCCCTTTCTGATATATTGATTAAGAGATCTTCTTCCCAATGTCCTCTTTGATCTTTGAAAGGTAGGGACTCTAATAAGATTTAATATATTGCGGAAATAGTGTTTAATTCCTCGAAATTGAGCAGTATTTTTTCCAGCATTGTGGAGGGTGCAAGGTGGGGGTAAATCGGGCAATTTCTGTTTAACAAAATTTCTAATTTGAAGATAGTAAAAGAAATGTGTAGCTGGGAGGTTGAATTTTGAACGTAATTGTTCAAAAGATGTAAATATGTTGTCTATATAAAGATCTCTGAGCATTTTAATCCCAAAACTTTTCCAGGTATTAAAAACTGGATATACTTGCTAAGGTTGAAAGAGATGGTTCTCTTGCAGAGGTGCCACCGATAAAAGATTTTCCATCTTAAAATGCTTTCTAATTTGGTTCCATATTCTGAGTGAGTACAGCACAATTGGGTTATTAGTATATTTGCGATAACTTGCATTTATTGGGGAACAGAGCAGGGAATATAAAGAAGTACTACAGGATTTTACTTCTATTGCGGACCAAGCCTGTGTATGTTCATTTATTTGTGTCCAGGTTTTTATGGCTTGTATGTTTGCTGCCCAGTAATAAAACTGAAAATTAGGTAAAGCCATGCCACCTTCTGCCTGAGGTCTTTGTAGGGTCGCTCTTCGGATACATGGGTGTTTTGAGTTCCAAATGAATGAGGTTATTGTTGAATCTAAATGTTTAAAAAATGATTTATTGATATATATTGGAATGTTTTGAAATAAAAAGAGAAGTTTAGGAAGGATATTCATCTTAACAATGTTAATTCTTCCGGCTAGAGTGAGATGAAGGGTTGACCATCTATGCAAGTCTTGCTTAATTTTTTCCATACGGACGCCAAAATTTTGTTGATAAAGAGCTTTATGTTTACTTGTGTTATTTACCCCTAGGTATTTAAACTGATCTGCTATGGTAAAAGGTAGGGTGTCTAATCTAATATTATATGCTTGTGAATTCACTGGAAAGAGTATACTTTTATTCAGATTAATTCTAAGACCAGATATCTTTTGAAATTCTGTTAGTGCTGTTAAAACAGCAGGGACAGTGTTTTCTGGGTCTGATATATATAAGACCATATCATCTGCATATAGAGAAATTTTCTGTTCCAGTCCTTCTCTGACAATCCCCTTTATCTGATAAGAATTTCGGCAGTGAACCGCCAGTGGTTCAATAGCGATTGCAAACAACAGTGGCGACAAGGGACATCCTTGTCTGGTACCACGTTCTAGTTTAAAGTAGTCTGAGCAAATGTTATTAATACAAACTGAAGCTTCTGGATTGGTATACAGTAGTTTGATCCATGCACAAATATTCGGGCCAAACCCAAATTTCTCCAATGCAGTGAAAAGGTAATTCCATTCAATCATATCAAATGCTTTTTCTGCGTCTAATGATAGTAATATCTCTGGGGTGTTTGATTTTGCTGGTGAATATATAACATTAAACAAGCGTCGGAGATTGGAAGATAGGTGTCGGCCTTTAATAAATCCAGTTTGATCCTGTGATATTACCGAGGGCAGCACTTTCTCCATCCTTCTAGCTAGGATTTTTGAGAGTATCTTAACATCATTATTCAGGAGTGAAATTGGTCTGTATGATGCACATTGTAACAAGTCCTTATTTTGTTTAGGAAAGACGGTGATTAATGCTTGTCGAAATGTTTGAGGTAGTATTTGGTTGTCTCTAGCTTCTGTAAATGTTGCCAATAAGAGGGGAGCTAGCTGAGTGGAGAATTTCTTATAAAATTCTACGGGGTAACCATCAGGGCCTGATGATTTCCCGCTTTGTAGTGACTTTATAGCGTCTAGTAATTCTGTTAGCGTTAGAGGTTTATCCAGTTCCTCAGCACTTAAAGCATCTATTTGTGGTATCTGTGATGTATCCAGAAATGCATTAGATTGTGTGTTGTCTTCTTTGGGCTCAGTAGAATATAAAGACTTATAATAATCTCTTTTTGAAAAGTTTAAACTGTGCTCCATGACAACACAGAGATGACAGTTCCATCTCACAATTAAAAGAATGCAAACATATCTTCCTTTGCAAAGGAGTGTGCGTCAGGAGCAGAGAATGTCAGAGAGAGAGAGAAAAGCAAACAAATCAATAGGGCTGTTTGGCTTTTAAGTATGCGAAGCACCGCCGTATAAAGCAGTTGCAAGGAAGGCAGCAGCTCACACCCCCTCGTCAGGAGCAGAGAATGTCAGAGAGAGAGAGAAAGACAGATAAAAACAAACAATCAAAAATCAATACGTGTCCTTCGAGCTTTTAAGTATGCGAAGCACTGTGCAGCATGTCGCTTCACGAAGTAGCTGCACAGAAGGGAGCAACGTGAAGGTAATCTTTCAGTATTTTTAGACGAGCATCCGTATCGTCTAGGTGTGCGAACAGCCCCCCTGCTCACACCCCCTCCATCAGGAGCAGAGAATGTCAGAGCGAGAGAGAGAGAGAGAGAAAAGTAAGTTGGGTAGCTTCTCAGCCATCTGCCAATAGCATCCCTTGTATGAAATCAACTGGGCAAACCAACTGAGGAAGCATGTACCAGAAATTAAAAGACCCATTGTCCACAGAAATCTGCGAACCAGCAAAAAATCTGCGATATATATTTAAATATGCTTATATATAAAATCCGCGATAGAGTGATGCCGCGAAAGTCAAAGCGCGATATAGCAAGGGATTACTGTACATACAGTTTATCCCTACACTATTGAATTCAATATAGTATGATCCCTTTCTGTTTTTTTCATTCTCCAAGTCTGAGTCCCTTAATTGTATATGCTGTGGGAATTTGGCACAAGTTTATGAAGCATCTTGGCTCCTGTCTAGTTTCATGCATACAATTCTACTATATCTTTCAGAATCTGGCTCTTTATATAGTTAGTTGCCTCATTTCTTTTCTACTCTGGGCATGTTGAGGCATTATGGCAATTAGAATATTTTTAGTGTTACTGAACTTGCAATATTCCAATCACTGAGGTCCAATTTCAGATATTCAACTCATGTCTGTTTATAAGGAATGCTGCATCTCAGATTCCTTTCCACTTTGGTACTCAATACTATAATTTCTCACAATGCTCTATAATTTCTCGTTTTGATGACAATGGCAAAACTATACTTACTTTTCATACATTTCAGTTGGGATTCAGCACCTTTACATGTTTGTGAGTCATATATTAGATTTTTTGTCTCTGTATTTTTGTGTGTTTATTTTCTTATTTCTGATATTCTGGTTTTTGTACAAATTTGAAATGTATTTTGTTCTTTGTGGCCAGTTAAAGAATGCAACTGAGGTATTTATTTTCTGTTCTTAAAATTATCTGATAGGTGAAGGGTTTTGTGTGTTTTTGATGGCTATGATTTGCATAATTCAAGAGAATAAGGAAGCTTGGATTTTGTCCTAATATTTCATACTGTCGTAATTATATGGTACACAAATGGAGTTTTTGATTTATCACTCACAGAAATACAGAAACTCACTGTTTGAATGATAGTCCTGGCTTCTGTTAAAAGGTGTCCAAACTGATGTTTCACCACTCTCTAATTAATAAATGTATTAGTGGTAAAATAATAAAAAAAGTAATATTTTTGTAGTATATCTTGTGTGGGGGAGAATAAAAGACTAGCAGGAGTGTAGACTGGCAGAGGCTCTCAACATTGGGCCCCATTCACAAAAACCTCAACCGAAAGCCAATTCTAGATCATTGTTTTATTGAGAATTATCAGATTAATTTATGTCCTTTCAACTTGAAGCATAAGAAGTAGTTAAATCAATGGAAGAAGAACATCTGTTAAATACAAAAAATGTGATATTTTAGCAAAAGGGAGTGTTTTTATATTTATGAAAACAGAAAATGAATGTGAAGCCACTATTCATTGCAAAAAAGTGTGAATTTTTTCATATCAATATTTACATTGGCTGATAATAGTTATTGGTGTTCAAGAAAAAGTAACAGATAAAGGTTATTTATGTAGAGTGCCACATCAATGGAACCAAATCACTCATACTCTTACACGAGAAGCATTCACTTTAGCCTCAAAAGAAAACCTAAGGGCAAGATAAATTAATAATTGGCAGTATTTTGTATCAGATGTAACATCTCAAATGCCTCTTATGCCTGCCAGGTACTAAGAAAGCTTAAAAGAACTTTTGTAGTTAAGACAGTAATAGGTGAAATAATAGTGTTTTAGTATACTCTTTGATAAAACATCTGTATTAACTTGCAAATTAACAAAACCTTAAGTTTATTTTTAGTCCATTTAGCTTTTGTATAGTTGTGTTCACTAAGTACATTCTAAAAGAGCTTGCATAGACATATCTATAAAGCAATAACAGCAAATTTCTCAAACTTATAACATTAACATACATCAATACTCGAGTTAACTTAAGCACACAGTATTCTATTTAATTAAAATAATTTTCAGTTATAATTTCCCACTTGTGTCCTTGACCCAGTCCCAACAGACTTTTTCAAAGAAGTCCCCAGTGTGCTAATTGTAGTTTACTTGACATAGTTACCTTGTCATTAGATATAGGGGTCTTCCCAGCTTGCCTAAAGACTTCAGTAGTTAATCCCCTGATGAAAAAATAATCTCAACTTCTCTGCCTTTAACAACATTGTATCTATCTCTCACCTGCCTTTTCAAAGCAAAATTTTAGGAAAAGCAGCAATGAAATGAGTATTTAACCAAACATTTTATTATTGACTAGTCATTTAGCCCGTTATAATAATGGGCGCTAGAACAGTAGTGCATAAACATTAGTAGGAACAGTCTATATTAAATGGCAAGGGACTTTGACCTCATTCTTTTTGTTGGTCGTATTTTTCTATCTTTCAGCCTTTCTTTTGTTGATGTTTACTTGCTGAGCTGACCGTTCTTCGTGGGCTGCCGCCATGTATTGTGTGTCTTTAATTTTCTGTGACAGTGATACTGTCTTGTACGGCTGTATTCAATAAGGGCGCGCACAAAAAGGCGAGCTTCAAAAAGGTGACCTCAATTGAGCGCGCCTTTATTCACTGCGCCCAATTGAGGTCGCCCTTTTGAGGCTCGTCTTTTTGTGTGCACCCTTATTGAAAGATACCGTCTTGTACGTCTGCTGGCTTGTACGTCCGTAATAAACCTTTAATATTCTCTGGCGGTAATACGGGCGTGCGCGTCGGTAATATGCCTTTAATCTCCTCTGACAGTAATACTGGCTTGTATGTGGCTGTAATATGCGTCACTGTATTGTGTACCTTTAATTTCCTCTCGCAGTAATACTGGTTTGTATTTCCATAAAACGCCTCTAACTTTCTCTGATAGTAATATCGCACCATGCCCCGCTCATGCGCACTTCATCAGAAGATACCCACACACGGACACCTGGACGCACATAGGGATTTTATATATATATATAAGTTTCATTCAGGTACAGAACATAGTACAGAAACTGCACTGGTTAAAGTAGTAAATGTCTTGCAGGTTAATGCTGACAGAGGCCACTTACATTATCTGTTCTTGTTATATGAATGACCACAGTATTCTTGTAAATCGTCTTAGAAAATGGGTGGGACTCTGTTGCAGTGTCTTAAATTTATTTCAGTCTTATTTAACAGGTAGGAAATTCTTAATTAGTTGTGGTGATTGTAGTTGAATGATCCATGATATTGTAGGTGGTGTACCACAAGATCTATTTTGGGACCACTGTTATATTCAATCTACATGCTTCCATTTGGCCAGATAACTTCAAAACAGAAGGTGAACTACCACAGCTATACAGACGACTTGAACCTTTACCTATTTATATTACCTGATGACCCTGTCACTCTGGGCTCTCTGATCCAATGTCTGTCTTGTATTTCTGAATAAATGCTAAATTACGTTTCCCATAGCACTATTTTGTTTTTGTTATGGTTGCTGAAATTTTGTGCTCTTTGTTGCCTTGATTGTAAGCTAAGTGTCTACCTTTAATAAATCAGGTTTGGTCTTGTGATATTACTGATGGAAGCACTTTCTCAATCCTTCTAGTTAGGACTTTGGAGAGTATATTAACATCATTATTCTGAAGTGAAATTGGTCTGTATGATTTCCTTATTTTGTTTAGGAAAGACAGTAATTAATGCTTGGTTAAAAGTTTGAGGTAGAATTTTATTGTCTTTAGCTTCTGTGAATGTTGCTAATAAAAGGGGAGCTAACTGAGTTGAGAATTTTTTATAAAATTCGGCAGGGTAGCAATCAGGGCCTGCTGCTTTCCCACTCTGAAATCAGTTTATAGAATCTAGTAATTCTGATAGTGCCAGAGGTTTATCCAATTCCTCTACACTGAGAGTATCTATTTGTGGTATCTGTAATGTATCCAGAAATGCATTAGATTGTGTCTTGCCTTCTTTAAACTCAGTAGAATATAAGGACCTATTGTAGTCTCTAAATGTGTGCATTATATTTTTATGGTCAATAATTTTGTATCTCTCTGTGTTGGTAATTGCTGGCATTGAATTGCAAACTTCCTGCTTGTGGATTTGTTGAGCTAAGATCTTATTAGCTTTCTCTCCATGCTCATAGTAATGATGTCTTGATTTAAAAATTAATTGTTCAGTTTCTTTAGTTGTTAAGAGGTTGAATTCTGATTGCAAAGCCTCTGTTTTCCTATAAAGTACCTCATTTGGAGACCTGGCATGTTCTTGATCTATAAGTTAATAAATGTGTCTTTTGTTTAAACCAAAATGTAACACAAAATTAAAGTCAGAAACACAGTCATTAAGACATTTGCCATAATTTGAGACCAGAAACACTCAAGATTTATTTAGAAAAAATCTACAATATTGTATGACAGGAGCTCCATGCTGCTAGCCTATAGGTTTTGGCGCTGCCGATGCCACTCAATGCTATTTTCAGGAGAAATTACTTAAGGAACCTTTTTTTTTTTTTTTTTTTTAGTAATGTTTTGCATTTATATAGTGCTTTTCTCACTACTCCAAGTGCTTAGCAATTGCAGGTTAAGGGCCTTGCTCAAGGGCCCAACAGAGCAGAGTCCCTTTTGGCATTTTATGGGATTCGAACCGGTAATATTCCGATTGCTACTGCAAAACCCTATCCTAGTACAAGCATCTTTACCATGAGTACTAAATATGGTGGTGTCCATAAAAATGTTTTGTACTGCAGTAAATAAAAAAATTATTTGTATAATGTCACAGCCAACATTCAGAATAAAAACAAACTTCTGATGCTGTGTGACCATGTGCAAATCACTTCATCTCACTGTGCTCCTATTGGAATAAAAAAAGAAATGTAACTAATTGTATCTCAAATGCTGTAAGTCACTTTAGAAAAAAGTGTTTGTCAGATAAATAAATGTAATATTCAAAAGTACAAAACCGTTACTATTTACAGTGTTTTTATGTAATTTCATGTAGTCAAAAAACAAACACTGCTTGACTGGGACAATTTAAATTTTGAGTAAATCCAGTACCTATGTTACATTTTTCTTTATATACTTGTACATTGCTTTATGTCCTGCTTCTCCAATGTCAGTTCCTTCTGTCTTGCCAAGAAATGAGCAAACACACACTGATAGCAGGATATGCTAACTTTCTCACAGTACAGCAGAAAACTTCACACATTGTTATCAAAAAGCTCAAGGTTAATTCTCTGGGGTTGACTGATAAGTGTTTTGTGTTCCAACCTCCCCAGCATGCACTACACTTCTGCTCAACATGGCAAGACTTCAGACTAAAAGCAAAAGATTTCTTACGTAAAGAGTTTAAAGAGTTTGCTGCACACTAACATAACAGTTTTGTGTTCAGAATATATTCTGGAATTCAGTAAAACATCACAAGCAAATTTCTCTGATTTTTTTAAAATGACGATATGTACTTTCTGTATACATTATATACAGTTATTACTATATACATTAAAATATTTTGTAACACACATGTGCATGGGAGGCAGCTAAAGGGCTCGAAGAAAGATAATTCCACACCAGACCAGGGGGTGTCGAGGTGCACTGATCCTTTCTGTTTTTCCACTGCAGACCCATTACGGGAAATTCTGCCTGGAACTCCATGATGTCACCTCTGGTCAGAAGCCTCATGACGGCACTTCCAGTCAGGAGCCCTATGACATCACTTCTGGTCCAGAAGATGTCCCTTACGATCACAAGCCCGAAGACGTCACTTCCAGTTCAAGTCATAATTACCTCACTTCCTCTGCTGCACTTTAAATATCCACCATCTCAACTTCACCAGTTAGTTCTGTTTTGGACTTGAACCTGTACACATCTATACTAAAATGTTTCCATTTACAGCCAGGAAACATTATATGGGTGGCTGCCCCAAATCTTTTTGTGGCTCTTGTTTCATCTTTGACAGTATATTATCATAAAAATGTTCTTCTTAATTTTCAACCAGAATAAATAAGTCACCACAATGGCCTCCTCTTGTTTTCATCCCTAATAGCTGTTGACCCACTTACTAGGGCCAAACTTCTGTGTGGCCTTTACTCTAGAAAGGTGCCTCTATTTTGTCTTGCACAGACTCATCTCTCAGACTCCCTGGTCTAAATACACATTTTTCTGTTCTTACTATTAGACACTCACCTTTGCATATATACTTGTTAGAGTACACAGAATGGAGCAATGACAGTTAAATGTACAAAAATCAGTTAAATTAACCACATTTAGTGCTCTGTATCAACCTTCTTATAAACACGTTTCCATTATGCTAAGCCATACTTGTTCTTATTAATTTGTAATGACTATAATATATCTATGTTAGTCATTCCATTATATATTATTTGCTATCTGATCTTTTTGCTGACAGAACGTGTTAGAGAAACTGATGTTTGTCAACTATAAAGCTGTTTTCTTCTTTCAGCATGGTGACCTCTCTGCCTGTTGTGCATTTTATTTGTTCTTCTTGCCTTTAATCAATTCAGGCTACTAGCAAAGCAAAACAAGGCCACTTTACATTGCCTTAGTGACATAAAGGAATTCAAGGGAAAATGAATTATTCATCAATTCAACATATTCCATAAAAGAAATGGCAAATAAATTGAATTTGTAGTCCATTCCTCCATCCATTTTGTAACCTGTTTAAGTGTTAAGATATTCCTTAGATTCAATTTATTTTAGATACTTTAAGATAATTTTTCCACATTTTTTTACTCCAAAAATAAATTTTATTTCTTTTAGTTTTGTTATTTTTTATAAATTGTGCTTGATGACATATTTCTGTAAACACTTTGCGCATTGGAAAGGCGCTATCCATCCATCATCCAACCCGCTATATCCTAACTACAGGCTCACGGGGGTCTGCTGGAGCCAACACAGGGTGCAAGGCAGGAAACAAACCCCAGGCAGGGCGCCAGCCCACCGCAGGGCACACACACACACACCCACACAACAAGCACACACTAGGTACAATTTAGAATCACCAATGCACCTAACCTGCATGTATTTGGATTGTGGGAGGAAACCGGAGTACCCGGAGGAAACCCACGCCGACACAGGGAGAACATGCAAACTTCACGCAGGGAGGACCCGGGAAGCGAACCCGGGTCTCGTAACTGTGAGGCAGTAGCGCTACCCACTGGAAGGCGTTATATAAATAAAAATGTATTATTATATTATTTTAATACTTGCTATTTCATCTCTTTTAAGACTAAAAGACAAAAGTAAGTATTGTCTGTACTCTCACCCACTCTAACCCACTCTCACCTTGGTGTACTACACCCTCCACCCATCCTTCTGCTGATACCAGCATAGGAGAGACATCCCCACCCACAATTACAGCAGCGCAGGTGAGCAGAGAGCTGAGGAGACTTCATGCCAGCAAAGCAGCGGGTCCAGATGGAGTAGCGCAATGACTGCTGAAGGTCTGTGTGCTGGAGCTGGGGAGTCCTCTACAGTGCATCTTCAACCTGAGCCTGGAACTGGGGAGAGTCCCGAGGCTTTGGAAAACGTCTTGTATCACCCCAGTCCCAAAGGTATCACGTCCTAGTGAGCTGAACGACTTCCGGCCTGTCGCTCTGACGTCACATGTGATGAAGACCATGGAGCGGCTGCTGCTTCACCACCTGAGGCCACAGGTACGCCACACCCTCGACCCTCTGCAGTTCGCATACCAGGAGAAGGTGGGAGCGGAGGATGCCATCCTCTATATGCTACACCGATCATTCTCCCACTTGGACAGAGGCAGTGGTGCTGTAAGAATTATGTTTCTAGACTTCTCTAGCGCCTTCAACACCATCCAAACTCTGCTCCTTAGGGACAAGCTGACAGAGATGGGAGTAGATTCATACCTAGTGGCATGGATCGTGGATATCTTACAAACAGATCTCAGTATGTGCGTCTCAGGAACTGCAGGTCTGACATTATGGTCAGCAACACAGGAGTGCCGCAGGGGACTGTACTTTCTCCGGTCCTGTTCAGCCTATATACATCGGACTTCCAATACAACTTGGAGTCCTGCCATGTGCAAAAGTTTGCTGATGACACTGCTATTGTGGGCTGCATCAGGAGTGGGCAGGAGGAGGAGTATAGGAACCTCATCAAGGACTTTGTTAAATGTTGCGACTCAAACCACCTACACCTGAACACCAGCAAAACCAAGGAGCTGGTGGTGGATTTTAGGAGGCCCAGGCCCCTCCTGGACCCCATGATCATCAGAGGTGACTGTGCAGAGGGTGCAGACCTATAAATACCTGGGAATGCAGCTGGATGATAAATTGGACTGGACTGCCAATACTGATTCTCTGGGCAAGAGAGGACAGAGCCGGCTATGCTTCCTTAGAAGACTGGCATCCTTCAACATCTGCAATAAGATGCTGCAGATGTTCTATCAGACGGTTGTGGCGAGCGCCCTCTTCTACGCGGTGGTGTGCTGGAGAGGCAGCATTAAGAAGAAGGATGCCTCACACCTGGACAAACTGGTGAGGAAGGCAGGCTCTATTGTAAGCACGGAGCTGGACAGTTTGACATCTGTGGCAGAGAGACGGGAGCTCAAAAGGCTCCTATCAATTATAGAGAATCCACTGCATCCACTAAACAGTGTCATCTCCAGACAGCTTCAACGGCAGACTGCTGTCACTGTCCTGCTCCACTGACAGACTGAAGAGATCATTCCTCCCCCAAACTATGTGACTCTTCAATTCTACCCAGGGGGGTAAACGTTAACATTATTCAAAGTTATTGTCTGTTTTTACCTGCATTTTTATTACTCTTTAATTTAATATTGTTTTTTGTATCAATATGCTGCTGCTGGAGTATATGAATTTCCCCTTGGGATTAATAAAGTATCTATTTAAAAAAATAAAACAAAAACTCTCAATAAAAAGAATTCAAAAGTGAGGCTTTTGTTAAGAATTTCAATTGACCAACTAAACACTCTTGACTCTGCAATCTACGCAAGGTTATAGTTACTGTTTAGGATGTTCTAATTGGTAAACTCTTAAGCTGTAAAGTGGTGTAAGTGATGTGCCACATCACCATTTTGTAAGTCAATAAAAAGATTCTAATTTTCTGAAGAAGGGTGTACAATTTAAAGTAACCCCAGATTATACTGGTTTTTGACATAAACTTTAAACCTAAATATTTCTTTTATTTTAAACATTAACAATTAAGGTATTTAAAAATTCTTTACAATTTAAGATATATATAGACTTCCAAAACACAGTAGTAAATACAAAAGTAAAATGAGTAACAGATTCAAAATAGTTTGCCTTAATGATAAACACACCAAAAATAAAACAACAACAACATTTATTTATATAGCATATTTGCATACAAATGATGTAGCTCAAAGTGCTTTACAGGAGTCCAAAACAAGTGAGTTGGAGTTATACAGTGCATCCGGAAAGTATTCACAGCACATCACTTTTTCCACATTGACTTTTTCCTCCCTGACTAAGGCCCTCCTCCCCCGATCGCTCAGATTAGATGGCCGGTCAGGTCTAGGAAGAGTCCTGGTGGTTTCGAACTTCTTCCACTTACGGATGATGGAAGCCACTGTGCTCATTGGGACCTTCAAAGCAGCAGAAATTTTTCTGTAACCTTCCCCAGATTTGTACCTCGAGACAATCCTGTCTCGGAGGTCTACAGACAATTCCTTTGACTTCATGCTAGGTTTGTGCTCTGACATGAACTGTCAACTGTGGGACCTTATATAGACAGGTGTATGCCTTTCCAAATCATGTCCAATCAACTGAATTTACCACAGGTGGACTCCAATTAAGCTGCAGAAACATCTCAAGGATGTTCAGGGGAGACAGGATGCACCTGAGCTCAATTTTGAGCTTCATGGCAAAGGCTGTGAATACTTATGTACATGTGATTTCTCAGTTTTTTTATTTTTAATAAATTTGCAAAAACCTGAAGTAAACTTTTTTCACATTGTCATTGTTGTGTGTAGAATTCTGAGGAAAACAATTAATTTAATCCATTTTGGAATAAGGCTGCAACATAACAAAATGTGGAAAAAGTGATGCGCTGTGAATACTTTCCGGATGCACTGTATTTTGGATTTTTTTGGAAGGATAGACAGAACAGAAAAGGAGACAGTGTTGCTGTTTATGTCAAGCAAAATTTAAATGCATGTCCTCTTCAGTTGGACAATGAGCCCCATTTTAATGAGGAAATGTGACTTCTTCTGGAAAGCATTAGGGAGAGGCATTATAGGAGTGGCAATAGACAGCTCAATGCAGACAATAATTTTAAAGCTCATCTTTTTATTAATATTAAAAAGGCAAGATTACAGGGGATATTATAGTCATGGGGGACTTTAACTTCCCAAATATTAACTGTGATAACCTTGCAAATAGCAGAGCACAAGAGCAGTAGATGTTAGATGTAATCAGTGACTGTTTATTAACACAGCATGTTAAAGCACCAAGGTGGGCTAAAGCCTGTCTAGATTTAGTATTTTCTAATAATCAGGATAGAATTGAAGGTGTTAATGTGATTGACCCACTAGGGTCAAGTGACCATAATGTAATACAGTTCTCAGTGTTTTGGAAGAGTGCGGATGTTAAGACTACAACTGTTAAGTTTAACTTTGGTAGGGCAAATTTTGAGCATATGCGGCAAACTCTAAGGAGGCTAGACTGGGAAACGCTTTAAAGTGTGGAAACATTTGAGGAGCAGTGAACAGGTTTAAAAATGTTTTACATATAATGCAGGACAAGTACATACCTAAATTTGGAATAAGTAGGAAATTTAAAAACACTCTGCAGTAGGTTAATAGTAAGTTGACAAAGAAGCTGCAAAGGAAAACACAGTGGAGTAACACATATACAGTAAGACTGATAAGTCCAATGTGAGTCATAGGGCATGTGAAAACATGAGGGCAATCATTAAGAAGGCTATTAGGGAGGCTAAAGGGTCATTAGAGAGGAATATAACAGATAAGGCGAAAGATGACTCAAAGTGATTCTTTCAGTATTTTAGTAGTAAAAGAACAGTCAAGGAGGAGGTAAAGTGCATCAGGTATAGTTAGGGGGAATTAAATAATACAGACAGTGAAGTAGCAGATGCTCTAAACTCATATTTTTCTGAGGTGTTCACATTGCTCAGATTAAATAGGCTGAAATCAAACAAATCACCAAGGGCCTCATGCATAATGCCGTGCATAGAATTCACACTAAAACATGGTGTACAGACAAAAGCGGAAATGTGCGTATGCACAAAAAAATCCAGATGCATAAATCTGTGCGAATGCCAACTTCCACGTTCTTCCGCTCCATAAATCCCGGTCAGCGTGAAAAGTAACGCACGTGCCTGCTGACACTCCCCAACTCCTCCCAGAATTACACCCCTTTGAATATGCAAATCAATATAAATAGCCCTTAAGCTCAGCGTTCTGTGAAAAGGCAATGGCAAAAGCATGGGGGAAAAGAAGAATTTCAGCGAATACCAGGTAGAGGTAAGGGAAAAAGTACAATTTGTTGGTTTAAGCTGTGATTTAATCAACAAAAGGAAGTTGATCAAGTGACAGAGTGGCGGAGAAACTCGAAAGTTCAAGTTCAGAAAGTCACAAAGTGTCCAAAATAAATAAGAAGTGGTCAGATATCAAAGTCGCTGTGAAAAAGCGAGTCAAAGCCCACCCTCTGAGTGTCATATGGAAGCATATTAGGGTACAGAGGAAAGAAAAACAAAATAGGGACACAGTTGAAAAAAATGCCCAAATGTCAACTTTAATCTCGAAATTTCCACTTTAATCATGTACTTTATTTTGTCATCAAAGCAGAACGTCATAAACTTCATCTTAAAATCGTTTAATTTACTAGTTTCTCATCTAGAGCCCATTGTAACTAAAGTAGTACGTTAAATGCTTCTTTCTATGTGTTCTTTTATGTGCTCTATGTGTGTGAATCACTACGTGCTTCTTAAAAAGGCTTTCTCTTTCACCGACAGGACACAGAATACATTACATTCATGATATTTCAGCTCTCTGAACAATTTCAATATTAAGATGTATACTTGATATCATTTTCATGATGATAGGAATTAA
The DNA here is from genome assembly GCF_900747795.2 of Erpetoichthys calabaricus. NCBI lineage: Eukaryota > Metazoa > Chordata > Cladistia > Polypteriformes > Polypteridae > Erpetoichthys > Erpetoichthys calabaricus. Next base: position 66,990,972 of record NC_041395.2, read on the forward strand.
AGCATGTATTAAACATGGGAACATGGTGGCGTAGTATTAGTGATGAGCTACACTCTGTCTGGAGATTGTTCCTGCCTCCCGCAAGATGCTTGCTGCGCCGTGCGCAACCTTCGATGAAACAATTTACTGCAGCAGTACTGTCTCTCTCAAACGTACTAACCTCCTATTACTGTCCTTCCTTTTCTTTCTCCAAGTAATCAATCGCCACACATCAAGATGCCAAACCATCTGTAAGCTTAAAACGTTAATTCTTCAAAACTTTTATGAAAAATTGAAATATCTTCGTAGTACATGTTTAATTATTCCATCCATCTACCCATCCAGGTTGCGCCAATCCCAGAAAGCATACAGCGCTAGGCAGGAGCAATCCGTGAACGGGGCACCAGCTCGTCGCTAGCACTGTGCCACCATTTCCTCACATATTTAATTATTAACAATATACATTATTTTAATTAAGTTTAAAACTTATCTGTATAATGTAATAAATATGCTTTACTGCATTTCATCTTAAAAATGATATCAAGAGCTCCAAGAAGATAGCACTTGGAAATCTAAATCGACCTAGAAGCCAGTCATCATCATATGTAAATACGCGCTTTATAAAGTGACTCAGGTTGTGCAATATTATAACTATAATGTAAGTTTACAGTGAGGTGATTGTACTTATAAGTACAAACAGTTCTACCAGGAGCAATTGATGGACTGATTAAGTGCGTTTAGAGCACTTGGGATGAAACTATTTCTGAATCGCGAGGTCCCTAGAGGAAAGGCTCTGAAGCATTTGTCATATGGGAACAGTTCAAATAGATTGCGCACATGGCTGAGACAGCATGTGCAAGATGCTGTACACCGAAAATCCGATCAGCTGCTGTACAGCTATGATTCCACACTCAGATATAATGGGTTAAATACTCAGTGGTGAACTGGGAATAACAACACTAAAGAAGTGATGGCATTTAGAATAGTTTGACCATTCAGTGCACCATTTTATGGCTACGGGTTGATTACAATGAGAAGCCTTAAAATAATAAACTATATGCTGTTAATTTCAGTGTATTTTATAAAGCAGAGTCGGGGATGTGAATCTAAAAACTAAAGGGTAACGGCACAGGAACAGTAGCACTGCTTTGACGCTGGGTGCCACCAGTTTGCAAAACCGACTGGAAAACTTACATACGCAAGGGATTGAGCTAGCGTGAAAATGTGCGTGGCTTTACGTCAAGTTTAGTTTTTATACATCGCAATTTGAGTGTGGAAACGGGCATACGCAATATTTTTTTGCGTACGCACTATTTATACATGAGGACCCAGGACCAGATAAAATTTACCCTTTAGTTTTTAAAGAGGTTAGTGAATACATGTATAAACCCTTGATGCATATTTTAGGAAGTCACTGTGCACTGGGGAAATTCTGAGGGACTGGAAAATGGAAAATATTATTCTATTATATTAAAAGGGTGACTGCACTGATCCAAGCAATAAGCTTAACGTGCATCTTGGTAAAATTAATGGAAGGAATATTAAGGATTAAAGACTGGCAAGAATAGGAATTTTACTGAACAGTCAGCATGGGTTCAGAAGAGGGAGGTCATGTTTTACTAACATCCTGGAATTCTATGAGGAAGCAACAAATCAAAGTGGAGCATATAATATTATTTATCTTAACTTTCAGAAAGCATTTGATAAGGTGCCATATGAGAGGTTGGGCATCAAACTAAAAGAAGTGGAAGTTCAGGATGTGGTGTGTAGATGGGGGTAGAATTGGCTCAGACACAAGAAGCAGAGGGTTATGGTGTGAGGAACCCTGGGTGTTAACAGTGGTGTCGCTCAGGGGTCAGTGCTAGGGCTGCTGCTATTTTTAATATGAATAAATGATTTAGATAGGAATATAAGTAAAAAGCTGGTTAAGTTTGCAGATGATACCAAACTAGTTAGATAAAATCGAATCCATTGAGTCATTATGGGGGGATGAACAGCATAAAGGCTTGGGCAGGTTTTTGTCAGGTGGAATTCAAGTAAATGTAAAGTATTACTTGTAGTATGTAAAAATGTTAGGTTTGAATACACAATGGGATGTCTGAAAATAAAAAGTACATCTTATGAGAAGGATTTAGGAGTCGTAGTGAACTCGACCCTATCAACTGTCAGAGAGTGTTCAGAAGCCATTAAGAAGGCTAACAGAATGTTAGGTTATAATACATGATGTGTAGAGTACAAGTCCAAGGAAGTTATACTCAAGCTTTATAAACCATTGATGAGGCCTCATTTGGAGTACATTGTCCAGTTTTAGTCTTCAGATTACAAAAAGGAAATAGTAGCACCAGAAAAAGTCCAGAGAAGAATGACTAGGAAAATTCCAGGGCTGCAGGGGATGAATTATGAGGAAAGATTAAAAGAGCTGATCCTTTTCGCTATAAGCAAAAAAAAAAAAAAATGAAGAGGAGACATGATTGAAGTGTTTAAAATTATGAAGGGAAGTAATACGGTGGATTGAGACTATTATTTCAAAATGAGTTCATCAAGAACATGGAGACACAGTTGAAAACTTAAGGGTAAATTTCACACAAACATTAGGAAGTTTTTCTTTATAAGGAGAACCACAGACACATGGAATAAGCTACCAAGTAGTGTTGTAGACAGTAGGACTTTAGGGACTTTCAGAACTGGACCTGATGTTATTTTATAAGAATTAAGTGCATAGGATCGGCGAGCATTGTTGGACTGAATGGCCTGTTCTTGACCATATTGTTCTAATGTCATAATATTCTAATGTTCTAGTACAATTTTTGTACATTATTTACTGATATCATGATCCAGTTTTATTGTTCTGATTGTAAAAGTAAGTTTTTTTTAATTACAGTATAAGGTTGATGTTCCATTTGTTCACAAGCTCATGATGTGTTGTTCCTTTCATCCATCATTTGTTAATTAGATGATCTCTTGTTCTCACTTTCCACCATACATACAAAGCTCCAAGATTTAACCTTCTCGGTCAAACTGTATCTAAATACTTAAGTTACTTGGGAGTTAAACTCATTTTCTGCTACCAAAAGTCAGAATGTTATTTAATATTCTGAAACCTACCTTGAACCTCGAAAAATATCTAACTTTCAGTTTAAAGGATTAATTTATCTTTCTCCACAAATAATAAAAATATGGCTGACAACTTATAACACAAGTGCTACAGTTGTTGTCTAGGAAGCATGCTTTCCAGACAACGTTCTTCACTATATGCACTTTTTCTTTCCTAAATCACCTACCTACAGACAACTCACAAAGTTCACAAAATATTGATTCACAAAATCTGTATACAAGTGGCATTTGATTCCATCTTTACAGTTTTGTTAATGATATTAGGAATTAGGACTATTTTTCTGATTTTGTTGTGTCTCTATTTTGTTTCATGGGTACCACTTGTTGGTTCTTTTGATTCCTATGGGTGCTTACATATTGTTTACAGCAACCTGAGAAGACTGAAAGATTTGCCAGTCAGTTCAGGACAGCTTGTTTACAGTCAGAATTTCTGCTAAACATTTTGCTAATAAGAAAGGGTAAATTCCCCCAGACTATTCAATTTGGCAAAAGGTATGGCTCTCTACACAGGACTTCTGTTTGATGCCTATAGACTTTGACTTTGATGTTATTATTAAAAAAACTAGCCACGTTACCTGTTAAAGAAAGGTAATAGAGTAAGTTTGAAAGTATTTCATATCTTTTGCCCTACGTATACCTTCAGTACCCTCAGAATCATTGTGAGTCTAAATCTCTCTTACCCAATGCTCCCCCTGTTAAGCATGTTCCAATAAAGCCTGCTTCTCAGACTCTGTCATTTCAAGGTGCCTTGCTTATCTCCTGTCTGCTTTTATACTTCCCATCTTCTAAGGCAACTCTCAGTGTGCCTCCTATACCTTTACTCTTCCTTATCTGTCTCCCGCTCCTACTTCCTATTTCGATCGCATTACCAAAGCCAGATTGACCAATCAGATTGCTCTGAGGGACCAGATGCACATACATTTTATTATTTTGTATATGTCCTTGTGGTTTCATTTAGGCTTACTTTAACAGCTGATTTCATAGTTCACTCATTTTTACCATTCCCTTTTCACATTGTGTTATAACTCCTTGGTGGTGATGGTGGATTGCTGAACCTTAGTTTGTTAGTTAGTTTCAAGATGTTTGAGTTCCTAAGTGCAGCATCTGTTTCTATGGATAGGTTATGGTCTGGAGAATCAGCTCTAGGTTTTACTTAATAATGTTCATGTTCTCTGTCTCCATTTTGTTTAATGGTCACTCTCATTATTACCACGCTTATTTTAACTTCACCTATTTGTTGTCTGGTACAAATCTTGTAATCAATATACCCACTTCCTATTGTCCAAATGACTTGAAATTTTGCACACTTACTCACTTCCGATGACAATACATGAATCAATAATCAGTTTCACTAATTGATCAATTAATCCATGTTAATTAAGAAATTTAATTTTCATATGAAGAATAGTTCAAGATTTCACCAATAGATGCCACTAGTAACGGATAGAACTATTAAAGGAAGTGTTAAAATATTGATTACAAAATTATACTAAAATAAACCCAAGACTAAAAAGTTATAATATATACTGTATATAAAAAATACTTTTTAAAAAGCACGCTTATAAAATGTACTAAAAAGTAAAAAATAAGTCGCTCATACATCACTCGTAAAATAAAAGGTGGACACTTTTGCTAAGATTTTAAGAAGTGTTTTTTGAATGTTGATTGATGAAAGCGCCCACGCTTTTATTTTACGAGTGATGTATGAGAGACTTATTTTTTACTTTTTAGTACAATTTTAACTTAATATAAGTGTGGTTTTTAAAAAGTATTTTTTATATATATATATTTTATTCTGTTTTCCACAGGTGCCATCAAATTATTTAAAGCAACACCACCCATTTCACATCACATGATGTGGATGTTGCACAGTATTTGATGTCATGAAGCAGCAAATTAGAAAACATGATGGCACCTACAAGGAATTGTCTGAACTTGGGCTATTTTTCAAAGGAAAGATATAGTACCAGAGGCTAAAAGATGCTTTCATATTCCATTCATGGTGCAGGGCTTTTGGTTTGGCCTGCTTATTTTCTGTGCTGTATCTTTTTTGCTTTTGCTTTTAAGTTTTATAATTTTTACCTTGCTTCCAAAAGATTTTCTAATTTACTTGTTAATATATGTATCTCTACAAAAAATCACATTGTTTCAAATTATCCACATGTGTTTTGTGGACTTGGAAAAGGCGTTCGACCGTGTCCCTCGGGGAATCCTGTGGGGGGTGCTCTGGGAGTATGGGGTACCGGACCCCCTGATAAGGGCTGTTCAGTCCCTGTACAACCGGTGTCAGAGCTTGGTCCGCATTGCCGGCAGTAAGTCGAACCCGTTTCCAGTGAGAGTTGGACTCCGCCAAGGCTGCCCTTTGTCACCGATTCTGTTCATAACTTTTATGGACAGAATTTCTAAGCGCAGCCAGGGTGTTGAGGGGGTCCGGTTTGGTGGACTCAGGATTGGGTCGCTGCTTTTTGCAGATGATGTTGTCCTGTTTGCTTCATCAGGCCATGATCTTCAGCTCTCTCTGGATCGGTTTGCAGCTGAGTGTGAAGCGGCTGGGATGGGAATCAGCACCTCCAAATCCGAGACCATGGTCCTCAGCCGGAAAAGGGTGGAGTGCCCTCTTAGGGTTGGGAGCGAGATCCTGCCTCAAGTGGAGGAGTTCAAGTATCTTGGGGTCTTGTTCATGAGTGAGGGAAGAATGGAGCGTGAGATCGACAGGCGGATCGGTGCGGCGTCCGCAGTGATGTGGGCTCTGCATCGGCCTGTCGTGGTGAAAAAGGAGCTGAGCCGTAAGGCAAAGCTCTCAATTTACCGGTCGATCTATGTTCCTACCCTCACCTATGGTCATGAGCTATGGGTAGTGACCGAAAGAACGAGATCGCGAATACAAGCGGCTGAAATGAGTTTCCTCCGCAGGGTGTCTGGGCTTTCCCTTAAAGATAGGGTGAGAAGCTCAGTCATCCAGGAGGGGCTCAGAGTAGAGCCACTGCTCCTCCGCATCGAGAGGAGTCGGATGAGGTGGCTCGGGCATCTGATCAGGATGCCTCCTGGACGCCTCCCTGGTGAGGTGTTCAGGGCTCGTCCAACCGGGAGGAGGCCCCGGGGAAGACCCAGGACATGCTGGAGGGACTATGTCTCCCGTCTGGCCTGGGAACGCCTCGGGATTCTCCCGGAAAAGCTAGAAGAAATGGCTGGGGAGAGGGAAGTCTGGGTATCTCTGCTCAAGCTGCTGCCCCCGCGACCCGACCTCGGATGGATGGATGGATGTTTCAAATTAGTATTTTGATAGAGACTTATAAACCAAAACAACCTTGAATGAATTAAGCTGAAACAACATAAACCTGCCAAGATGTTCTCCATGTCTGATTTGGTTTTATCAGTGTCTCCTGCAACCTAATCTCACATGGTGATAAAAAGCAACGTAGGACTTTGGCCAGGTGATCCCACCCCACCCTCCTCCATTAACTAAGCTCTAATTCAAACCCCTCTTTAATCAATAGAACAGGCATACTACTAAAATAGCAAATTAATATGGTACTTTAAAACAAAGATTCAAAATAGTTTACATGTGGATTATAGTTTTTAATTATTTGTGTGTATCTATTTTAGTAATCGTACCACTGAAAAATTAACCCAACAATTCTACTTTATTTATAATTTTAAACAATTGGTAAAATTGGAATAAATTACTATGGTTGTCAAAGAGGAATGCATTACCATTTACTTTGAAGAGAAATGAAGCAGAATTGTTAACTTCTTTCTCAAATCACTATGCGGCATCTTTTTCTTAAAAAGAGTGTTTCTACTGACTTTCCCAGTTTCTCAACTGTGGTTTAACAATTATTTGCAGTACATTACATCTCTTTAATGAGTCAGTTTTTGAAAGTTACTTGAATTGGGAATGAAAGCACCTTATTTAATAATTTATTAATTTAGATTTTATCCTCCATAAAGCTATGACTAGATTAACTACAATATATGCAGATAGTCTTGTATAAAAGTTGCTCATTCATTCTCATATCGTGATTATTTAAAAAAAAAAAAAAAACAGCAGACAGAACTCTGGATGGGATGCCAGGTCATCAAAGGGCACACTACATCTCCCAGCCACAGTCATACCACGACATGTACATTTGCCAATCAACCTAACTTTTATATGTTTGGGATGTTGGTGCTGCACCTGTTTATTTAGCCTAAATTCATTTTGGAATTTTGAATTATGTAACTCACTTGACCATGCAATGTGATTTCAAAACTGTCTCTTTAGTAATTTACACAATATAGATGGTATTTTAATATTTAATTTTATGAAGTTATTCATCTTGATTCATACCATCATGTTTAATGATCAGAAAAACTATCTACTACAAATGATGTTGCTAATACTAGGCTTAATGAAAAATTGTAAAACTAGTATACTTATCTCAGAAAGTGTTAGTGTTTTTTCTCTTCTGAAATTTGTGAAATATGTATTATTTTTATAGACTTTTCTCATTGTTTAAGTGATCCATAGTTCACTTAAACTTTATGTTCTTAACATATGAATGTTTCATTTTATCTTCCTTTCCAAAGCACACAAGCCATATGAATTTGCTATAAGAAATACAAAACAATTTAAAATCATTAAAATAGCAACAGCAAGAGCATGAGCTGCTTGCTATCTTTCAGAAAGAGAAACTTGTTTGTAAAGATAGTAGAAATCTATTTTATAAGATAAATGAAATCAAGAATCCATGTGATCAAAAGTGACATTCCTTTCCTTGTAAAAATATTGTCTTTGTCTGGTTTATTGATTCATTGGTTAATTTATTATTATTATTGTTATTATTTGTATTCTACTGGGCACAAAGGAATTGTTATCCTCACTGGAATGAGTATTGCTGACAAATAACAAAGGCATGAAAATGCTGCTCTTGGCATTTTAGATTTTTTGATGCGTACTTGATATGTTTTTATCGCTTTTAGGTCCCTAGACTGTGAATAACACATTTTATCAAGTAAATCATACTATGCATTGCTCTGTAGCTCCCTGAGGTCAACACAAGAGGATCTTCTGTTGCTGGAACATCTTGCAAAGGCTTGAACTGTTCCTCTTTTCATGTGTCATGTGCTATTCAAGTTTTGATCACTGGCAAATGATTTGATGGTTTGGGAATGCATTCAAAAGTGTTCATGCTTTGTTCCAAGTGCCAGTAAGGGGCAAACACTGTGCCGCAGTACATTTACTTAACAAATTGAAATGCCGGGTAAATTCCACCTCACTTTTCAGACTGAGGAAAAGATTTAAATCAAACCATAAAAGCAGAGGTGAATTTGGGGAGAACATTCAGACAACTACAAAATCCTTGGTGTTTTCATTCTAGGTACTGTTTTGTTGTTCATTATATTATCTAATTTGAATGAGAGAAAAAAAACTCCTTAAAGATTTATGCATCTAGTTCTTCCTATGTAGATTTTACTGTAAAAAAGATAAAAAATATAAACTGCCCACAGCTGTATGTATTTTAATCTGTTACTACATCATATTCCTAAATTATTGTAGCAGAATATTAAAGTATCACTTACCAGCAAGATTAAAAAATTATTTTTGATAAAGTATAAGTAGAGTAGATTTTATGTTGCTGTCTAGAGTACTGTATCCAAATATTTGCTCAATTTGATTTACAGAAAACTGTTACTGTCAGGATCTAAAGGAACTAAAGTAATCAATAGTTATTATTTCTTTAAAATGACCACAAATGTGAGCTCATGGACAGCTCATGGTACTGTATAAGAATCAGATAAGGCCAGCTAAATTAATACCAGCCAAAATCAAGGTCTCCTTATTTGAACCCATACTCTACAGGCAGGGCCATTTAGATGTAGTAAAACATTTGATGAAATGCACAACACAAGCAAGGTGGGTGTAAGTTGATTCTTTGCCAGGAAGCAAAAATGTACAAGTTAAAACTCTGAACTTCTTAGGTGTTTCCTCATATTAATAATTAATTTGGGAAGTCATAGCTGCACTATTGCTAAGAAAGCAGTACATCCAGAAACTGACCCCTGAATTGGGAGCATGTATTGAGATTTAAAAGACTCAGTAAGACACAGGATTGGAAAAAATAAATGACAGCTCAGTGGAAGGAGGAAATGTGGAAAGAAGAGGAGGAATGTAGTATGTAACCTGGGTAAAAGACATATTTATCAGAATATTGGGATATCACAATAGCTGCATTAATAAGAATCCTTATATCTTAATAAGATGGTGACCCAGAAAGGAAATTTATGGTGTATGCTGTATTGTTTTTATTTCAGTTCTGTGTATATCTCTGTCACATGATGACAGTATAGCTTCATTGTGCTTTATGCTAATTAGATTCTAAATTAGTTTAAATGGGTATTGTATCTACTGTATTCCTTATGATATTTAGTTCATTCCTCTAATGCAAGTTATTAAACCTGCCTGAGATCCTACTGTAAAGAAAAAAAAAATAAACTACTGATAATTTAAGTTACCTTTGGTGATGTTGTTTGCAGAATATATCATTAGTAAAAAATAATAGTAAATGATTGGTTGAGAGTATCATTGTTCATTCTATTTTAAAAACGAAAAACGCAAATTTAATTTAAAACAACAGTAAAAATCAGTACTTAGTACACACCAATACACATGCATCTGAATGTACAACTTTGCACTATTTACTCAAAATGTGTCATTTTATGTATTGCTTTCCACTTTTATTTTCAGTTACTTAAGGTCTTTGTATTTGTGAGGAGCTTGTGTGCTAAGAGCAGAAAAATTGTAGAAGATTTGAACTTTTCATGCCATTTGTTTTTTTGTAAGTCTGCTTGGCCTTATAAACCTAATTTATGTCTATTGTGCATAGTAACAATAATTGTTTCTTTCAACTATCCCTGCTGAAAACCGCAAATATAACAAGCGTTCTAACAGGATGTCACTGATGCTATTGTCTCTTGTCATATGCTTAATTATATGTTGTGATAATAAAATTTCGCTCATATCTGCACATTCCTCACTCTACTTTTGAAGTACTGTCTTTTTCTGAAATGATTAACAGTAGTTTATGTCATATCACTTGACTGTGTGACAGCCAGTGAGAGTGAGCTAAATTAGACAGAAAAAAATGAAATGGTTTTGAATTAAATTAAAAGCCGCTTAGAAGCTATGTGTATTAATTAGCATATGTTGTACACAAAAAGGATGTATAAAATAGAAAATGACTTTATTTTCTTAACAGCTTCTATAACAAGCTAATTTAATATGACTGGGCAAGCCTTATTTAAATACATTAACAATTCATTACAATAAAAGAAAAGGCCAGTTGCTCCGGGCACCTTTTATTAATTATGAAAGGCAACACATAGTATACAAGAAAGAGGAGAGCTGGAAGCCCCTAATGTTAACATTATATGACAAAAACATGTTTTACTTCTTATGAAGTAGGTTAGAAAAATATCAATAAGGCAAGTTGTGTTCAAGTTTGCAAAGTTATGGGTTTAAATTTTATAACATATGCTAAATAGGGTGCATATATTCCATCATTACCTGTATTGAATTAGCCCACAGGGCTGTTTCATTTTCACTTGAAGACAAATTCAAAAAGGCAACTACATCATAAGCATTTAATTTCTTTAGACTACTGGTAGCATATTATTAAACACCATGCTATATGGACTGTGGGTGGTTGCAAGATGGTTTGAGGTTTTAGCAGATTTCAGTCTTGAGGACTAAGTCTTTTGTACATTAAAATAATATGAATGTAGGCAGACTGATTCTGTGCTTAAGATGAAGATTAAGTCACCTTCTGTGACTTAATAATCACACAAACCAAGCACAAACCGAATGTAAGACATGCAGAACTTTTTTCATAGGTAACTTACTTTATATAAAGAATGCTCTGAACATGTGCATTTAGAATAAAGGGATTTTTTTTAACTACGCCACTTAATCTTTACTATACACTTTGTGTTTTTACAGAAAACTTGATTTGCTAAATGAGTTATATTAGGAGATTTACGGATTATAAATTAAACTAATTACATTGGATTCCCACAAATTTTTCAAGGCTGATTTTTGGTCTGTCTGCATTTGCTTGGGAAAGATACATGATAAAGCAACAGTACATTGTATACATGTTAATATTTATTTGATCACTGATGTGGTAATGTGAACAAAAGCTGAATTAAACAAAGGACGATTTAAAAGTGTGTTTTTTATGATAAGAACAGATCATTAAATGGATACTTTAGATGCTTTGTCTAAACCTAAATTGAGGTAGGGCCAATAAGTTGTAAGCCAAGCTTCATTTGAGGTGCTGTGTAGTTTCAAGCCATTGTGGTTGGTTGCATGTTAAATACAATGGTATAGGAAAAATTGTGAAAACAAGCTAATAGAAAAAAAATGATTGGAAAGAAATGTGAAACAAATATACATTTTTGAAGACTGGGAAAGCTAACATGGAAAAGTGTTTTTGTTAAAGACATTCATTGTTCCACTGTTGATTTTCTTGCTTCAAAGAAGTGTCATCAGTAACATTGTTACGATAAGTGCAAAAAATACACACAAAACATAAAAACACAGTAAAGAAAGATCTTCCAGGTCTCCATAAACACATTTGTTGTATCAAATCTTCATGGAAAAACACAAAAAGATAATATCTTGATGAAAGCAAAAATCAAATTTTTACATATAATAACAACACTACACACGGCCCTCACCCCCTCTAACCCCAAACCAGCCATGCAAACTTAAAAGTTCTAGATGACAACAAAAGAGGAACCTGAGTGGACTGCAAAGTCAGGGGCAGCACTGCATCAGCCCTGTCAAGGAGATAAGATGTTAACTTCAGCACTGCGGTGAAGATTATAGACCACCCAATCAAGGGATAAATGTATCATGTTTGGCAATTTATCAATGTAGGGACTAGACACCCTTGTTGATCCTGCCAGCTGAGAGTTCCACAAATGTCATATTAAAAATAAGAAAGATTTTAGTAGAGAGAGAGAAAGGCCATTGGAAGATTTCCAGCGAGAGGTAAGGGTAAAGTTGCAGTGATTGTCCCAAAATCAAATAGGGATATCACTTACTGTATGTAAAAGGAATATACATGGTGATGTAAAAGGAATATACATGGTGAATATACTGGACTTGATATTGGTCTGGTGATAATTTGAGTTTCCAGACACCAAAGAGATATTTTAAAAAAACTAAACTCCCTGAAATAGAAGGGATAATGAAGGAAGATTTTAGCAACTAAAATGCTTGAGCTCTAATTTATTAAATACCAGTAACGGCACACTGTACGTTAACGTGCAGTGGATACACTTGACTTGAGCATTCGTAGTTTTCATATTCTTTCTCTGTATGTTTAGCATTTGTTTGCTCAGAGGTTGATGCACTTGCTGCTTCCTGAGCAGCTCTTCTTTTCTCCACCCTAGCAGCCTGCTTCTTCTCTTCGTTAGTCGGCATCTTTTCGCTTTAAAACTGATTAAGTCAGTGTTTGTGTTGCAATTACTTAGTACATGGGGCGGCTGCTGCCTAGCAGTAAGAAGACCTGGGTTCACTTCCCGGGTCCTCCCTGCATGGAGTTTGCATGTTCTCCCCGTGTCTGCGTGGGTTTCCTCTGGGTGCTCCGGTTTCCTCCCACAGTCCAAAGACATGCAGGTTAGGTGCATTGGCGATCTTAAATTGTCCCTAGTGTGTGCTTGGTGTGTGGGTGTGTGTGTGCCCTGCGGTGGGCTGGTACCCTGCCCAGGGTTTGTTCCTGCCTTGTGCCCTGTGTTGGCTGAGATTGGCTCCAGCAGACCCCTGTGACCCTGTGTTAGGATATAGCTGGTTGGACAATGACTGACTGACTTAGTACGTTTTCTTTAATTTTTCACTTAAGCTGGCACTTAAATCTTCAATCTGCCTCAAGAATGATTTAAGATATGCAGAGGTAAGGGAAGTGACGGCAAAGGTGTTAGGAAATGAGAACGGTGCCTGTACGCATGCGCCTAAAGGACATCCTGCTGGTTGCTGTTGAGAGTTGATTCTACAATAAAATAAAAATAAAAAGAGGAATAACCTTGGAGGTCAATCATCACCCTGAAAGTAGACATCACGGAGTATATGTGTACCAAATTTCAGGTCAATAGGTCAAACGGTTTGCAAGCAACAGATGATTTCAAATCCTGGACATACAAATGAACAGCCACGGTAGTGTATTATATATAAAGATATCATCAAGAGTATTAATTAAAATAATGGAATTACCACCAAAAGACAAGGCAGGACCATGGAAAATACCGGTAACAGTATGTAATGCTGTGTAAGAACCAAGACGTCTCTTCATTTTCCACCTTATTCCTAGTACATATTAAATTTGAGCACCCATTTTTAGGATCAAGATCTGAGTTTGACAACGGAAAAGGGAAGAATAGGGACAGAACTCAGTACTGAAATTGTTCCTATTTATTATGTAAAGTTTAATAGCAAGTCCTTTTGTGTCCCTTAAGTCTGATAGCAAATCTCCATAAAGTTGCAGTGTTAAAATACTCAGCCACAATAATAGACATGGTGAGAAATGACTTTACGATGGAACTAAGGAAGACAAAGGTCATTAAATTAGAACTAAGTAAGCCTGTAGTCTTTCTTGTTCAAGGACATTATAGAAAGAGTTAATAAGCACATCCAAAGGTAAATATCTGAAGAACAAATGAGAGAAATATGGAATAAATGGAATGAAAAAATAGAATTCATAGAAAAAAGTTGTATTATCATATCTGAGAAGGAAAACCAGGCTTGTCATAAAAAGGAATGGACCAGATGAATAGGCACGCTTATGGTCGTTAACAGAACAGATAAATGTGTAAGGGTGGAGGAGCTCATGTGCTGTAACTCCTAGATGGCATTCCGACACTCCCCTGTCAGGGGATTTTTTTGTATACTTTTTAAAACGAATTATGCCTGCTTATGTTTACTTTATTTATCTTTTCTTGAAATTAAAATTTGATCACAAAAAAATTGCAACAAAGCAAAAATGAACAACAAAATTTAAGATTAAAAAAGTTTACAAAGGATTAAAAGCCGAAAAGACAAAAAAGCTAAATAATTAAAAGTAATATGTTTTGAAAATCCAAAAACTTTGATGCTGACTGAAATGCGCTGCCATGTTTTATACCTGCAGCGTTGACATCAGACATTGCACAGTATGAACAGAATGACAACAAACACATAAACAATACGATGGCACCCAGACCTGCAAACAACAAAATGGTGATGCCTTTAAAAAATCAACATGGAGTTGCAATATATAAAAATAATAATTTAGGTAATATTTCTTTAAAAAATAAGAAGGAGAAATAATTAAATGAAAATAATCCTAAGAAATATCAAAGGTGTTAAAAGTAAGGTTTGGCTGCCAAAATTCAACGTTGGGCTACTTTATGGTAAGAGTATAAAAAATGTTTAAAATTTGCCAGAATTTTATGGAGATGCGGTAATGTAAGAATACGCAATAATGGGTATTATGTTTCAATCAGGATTAGTCTCCTGGGGCCTCATTTATAAATGGTGCATACGCACAAAAATGTTGCGTATGCCCATTTCCATGCTCAATCACAATGTATAAAACCTAAACTTGGTGTAAAGCCACGCAGATTTTCACGGTAGCTCCAATCCTGGCGTACGCAAGTTCTCCGCTCGGTTTTGCAAACTGGCGGCACCCAGCGTCAAAGCAGTGCTTTTGCTCCAGAATGGTTTTCCTTTCTATTTAGATCCACATCCCTGACACGGCTTTATCATATACACTGAAATTAACCGCATATTGTTCACTAGTTTAAGGCATCTGATTGTAATTAACCTGTAACAATATAATGGTCCACGGAATGGCCAAACTATTCCAAATACCATAGCTGCTTTAGCGTTGTTATTCTCACTGCACCTTCTTCTTCTACTTTCAGCTGCTCCCGTTAGGGGATGCCACAGCGGATCAACTTTTTCCATAATACTATTACTGCACCACTCAGAACAGCTGATCGGAAAGAGAATTATTGGTATACAGAATCAAGCACACGCTGCCTCAGCTGACAAACGCATCAGAGCCTTTCCTGTACGGACCTCGCGGTTCAGAAACCGTTTCATCCCAAGAACTACAAACGCACCCAATCAATACATCAAGTGCTCCTTATAGAACTGTTTGTACTTACAATAACAATTACCTCACTGTAAACTTGGAATACAGTTATAATATTGCACAACCTGCGCCACTTTATAAAGCGCGTATTTACATATGATGACGATATCATTTTTAAGATGAAATGCAGTAAAATATGTTTATTACATTATAAAGATAAAATGTTAGCGTCATTTAAATAATCTATATTGTTAATAATTTAACATGTGAGGACATGGTGTCAAAGTGCTAGCGACAAGATGGCGCCCCGATTATTCCTGCCACGTGCAGTATTCTTGCTGGGGCTGGCGCGACACTGCGGAAAGACAGATGGATAGAATAATTAAACATGTACTATTTTCAATGTTCCTTAAAAGTTTTGAAGAATCGGCGTTCTAAGCTTACAGATGGCTTAACATCTATTACAGAGCTGATTGTGTGGCGATTGGTTACTTGGAGAAAAAAAGGAAGGACAGGAATTGGGGGTTAATATGTTTGAAAGAGACAGTAGTTCTGCAATAAATGATTTTATCAAAGGTTGCGCACGGTGCAGCGAGCATCTTGTGGGAGCCATGAACAATCTGTGGACAAGACGCCTGCTCATCACTATCACTGCACCACCGTGTTCCCATGTTTAATAACATGCTTTAACTCCTATCATCATGAAAATGATATCACGTATACATCTTGGTATTTTGATTATTCAGAGAGCTGTAATATTACGAATGTAATGGATTCTGTGTCCTGTTGGAGGAAGAGAAAGCTCGTTTAAGAAGCAGGTAGTGCACATAGAGCACATAGAAGATCAAATACAAAACAAAGCATTTAATGTGCTACTTTAGTTACAATGGGATTTGAGAAACTAGTAAATTAAACAATTTTAAGATGAAGTTTATGATGTTCTACTTTGATGACAAAATAAACTATGTGATTAAAGTGGAAATTTTGAGATTAAAGTTGACATTTCATGCTTTTTCCCACTGTGTGCCTATTTTTTTTTTTACTTTAAAAAGCTTTCATATGACACTCAGATGGTAGGCTACGACTCGCCTTTTCACGGCGACTTTGATATCTGACCGCTTATTTTTTATTTCAGGCACTGTGTGACTTTGTGAACTTGAATTTTCACGTTTCTCCGACACCCTATCTCACTTAATCAACTTCCTTTTGTTGATTATATCACTGTTTAAACCAACAAATAGTAAGTTTTTCCTTGCCTCCACTTGGTATTCGCTGAAATTCTTCTATTTTCCTCATGCTTTTGCCATTGTCTTTTCACAGAAGGCTGACACTAAGGGCTATTTATATTGATTTGCATATTCAAAGAGGTGTAATTCTGGGAGGAGTTGGGGTGGGACAGCAGGCACGTGCATTACTTTTCACACTGATCGGGATTTATGTAGTGGAAGAATGTGGATGTTGGTGTTCGCATAGATTTATGCATCTGGAATTTTTTGTGCGTATGCACATTTCCGCTTTTGTCCATACGCCATGCTATAGTGTGAATTCTACGCACGGCGTTATACATGAGGCCCCTGGTATGGGCTAAAATTTCTGTCTTTTTTGGTTCTTCTGTCTGAGCTAGTATATTAACTTTTGTTATTTATTTGTATTATTATGTATTTTTTATTAGTTTTGTGCATAATGTTATTTCTTTGTTTTCATACTGGTTTACCATGCTCTGTGCATTTTGTGAGAGGTGACTCAAGAGGTCAGGCCAAATGTCCATTTTCTATCAAGAGACTGCCCTCAACCTTACAATGGCTGAGAAAAGAAGTAGTCCCTTGCAGTTCATTTGAACGTGCTTGGTATTTTTGATGTATATGCTCTGTTTTTAGCTTTGCCTTCCAGATTTGTGTTTTTGGAACTTGTTTGCCTAGCAACTCTTTCCAGGCCTTTGTGCTCTTCAGATTCTCCTTTTTTTCACAGTATTTTTAAAAAATAATCTTTCATTATAAAGATTCTTTGTTGTCCCTTTCTGCTTCAAATGGAAGGTTGACAGATTCTTCTGCTTCTGGGGATGCTTGCTACAGTTTTTGGAAGAATAGAAAGGTACTCCCGAGTTCATGAAAGTGGGTTTTACAAACATAACAGTTAAAGAGAATAATTATTAACCTGGATAATTTTAGAAAACAGCAAACAGTTAAAGTGTAAGTTCGGTATTTTTCAAGTCAAAGTTATTTCTTCAAAATTATTTTATATATTAGTTTGCTATATTAAACTGCATTTAAAATGAAGCATATTTTATACTGTGATGGACAGCCGGCAGCTTAACCCGGCCAAAACCCCCGGGACGCTAGATGGAGACTTCCCGGCAGCGGTGCCCCAAATTCCCGCAGGGCACTATGGGAGATGGAGTTTGGCTTCACAGCCCTGTTGGGTACCGTGGGTGCCGCCAGGGGACGCTGCAGGGAGACACAGGGATTTCCATTTCCAATATAGCCCGGAAGTACTCACAAGTCAAGGGGACGTAAGGACAGAAGTACTTCCGGGCTGAAGAAAAATGTAATTCTCCATCTGACCCGGGAGTGCTGACAAGTCACGTGAACAGAAGAGGAGAAGCATTTCCGGGTCAAGAACTATATAAAGGACTGGTGGAGACTCAGCAAGCGAGCCGGAGTTGGGAGGGAGTGTGAACGAAGCTGCTGGGAGGAGAGGAGGAGAATTGTGGTGTTGAATTATTGTGTGTTTATTATAGTTACTGCCTTTTTATTGTGGTGGAGGTGCTTAGGGGCACTTTACAGAAGAAAATTAAAATATTTCTTAGTGCTTTTAAACCTGTTATCGACATCTGTCTATTGGGTTTCATGGGGCAATAGCGCCCTCAAGCATCTACTTATTGACAATACATTTTAAAACATAACTAGTCTGCTCTTGCATTTTATAATGGGATGAATACTGAGGCCCCATTATAATAAAAATCTTTAAAACTATCGAATATGTCCAATCTTTCAAGCCAAAAACATTATTGAGTATTGATCCACATCTTGAGATTACACACGTATTGCAAAATAGCATATCTACTGTATGTCATTTTAAGAAGGAAAAAAGGCAACCATTGTTGTGAGATTCAGCATCTTTTTAGCCCCAAGATGCGGATTTACCAAGCACTATTATTGACATCGAATGTTGATGCTCAGATGTGAATTGCTATCTCAGTTCTGTTGACAACTAGACAATAATAACTAAAAAAAGTCATGTGATTGCTTGAATTATTTTACAATATGGAAGTTTTTTCTTTACTTTGCAAAAAAACTGCAACAGGATTGTTAAAGCACATGTGTGAGAGAAAATATTGAGTAGGCATGTACCCGGGCTTGAAATGGGGTGGTGTACATCAGTGTGCCAAAACATTTTTCTTTTTCAGCAGCAGAATACAAGCTGTTGCACTTCTTCAATTGCAGCGAAAGCCACTCTTCAGTGATTCAGATTGCACCATCACTATAACTTGGTGCAAAAGGTTTACTCTAAGTCACCAGTATTCAATTCTGTCCTGAGCAAGCATTAACTTTTCACTTCAATTATGGAAGCCTCTGAAGTAGTCTGTATGATATATGTTATACGTAAAACACTATCG
This sequence comes from Erpetoichthys calabaricus, assembly GCF_900747795.2. NCBI lineage: Eukaryota > Metazoa > Chordata > Cladistia > Polypteriformes > Polypteridae > Erpetoichthys > Erpetoichthys calabaricus. Next base: position 67,009,797 of record NC_041395.2, read on the forward strand.
AAATTATACTGTTTCAAGGGTGAAATTTCTTATAAGTTAAAACATGATTGAATAATACTTTAATAATTTGTCCTCAGGGGTAATTTGGGGCCTCAGGTATAACACCATGCATAGAATTCACACTATAACATGGCGTACGGACAAAAGTGGAATTGTGCTTACGCACAAAAAAATCCAGATGCATAAATCTGTGCGTATGCCAACTTCCACGATCTTCCGCTACATAAATCCCAGTCAGCGTGAAAAGTAACGCACATGCATGCGCCTGCTGTCCCGCCTCAACTCCTCCCAGAATTACGCCTCTTTGAATATGCAAATCAATATAAATAGCCCTTAAGCTCAGCCTTCTGTGAAAAGACAATGGCAACAGCACAGGGGAAAATAGAAGAATTTCAGTGAATACCAAGTGGAGGCAAAGAAAAACTTACTATTTGTTGGTTTAAACAGTGGTATAATCAACAAAAGGAAGTTGATCGAGTGACATAGAGTGTCGGAGAAACTCGAAAGCTCAAGTTCACAAAGTCGCACAGTGCCTGAAATAAAAAATAAGTTGTCACATATCAAAGTCGCCATGAAAAGGCGAGTCGTAGCCCACCGTCTGAGTGTCACATGAAAGCTTATTAGTGTACAGAGAAAAAAAAAGGCACACAGTGGGGAAAAAAGCACGAAATGTCAACTTTAATCTCGAAATTTCCACTTTAATCATGTAGTTTATTTTGTCATTAAAGTAGAACATCATAAACTTAATCTTAAAATCATTTAATTTACTAGTCTCTCAAATCCCATCGTAACTAAAGTAGCACGTTAAATGCTTTGTTTTGTATTTGATCTTCTATGTGCTCTATGTATGTGAATCACTATGTGCCTCCGGGCTTTCTCTTCCTCCGACAGGACACAGAATCCATTACATTCGTAATATTACAGCTCTCTGAATAATTAAAATACTGAGATTTATACGTGATATCATTTTCATGATGATAGGAGTTAAAGCATGTTGTTAAACATGGGAACACGGTGGCGCAGTGATTGTTCATGACTCACGCAAGATGCTTGCTGCGCCATGCGCGACCTCTGATGGAATACTTTATTGTAGCAGTACTGTCTCTATCAAACGTACTTGCCCCCAATTCCTGTCCTTACTTTTCTTTCTCCATATACCCAATCGCCACACAATCAGATCTGTAATAGACGTTAAGCCATCTGTAAGCTTAGAACGCAGATTCTTCAAAACTTTTAAGGAACACCTAAATATCTTCGTAGTACGTGTTTAATTATTCTATACATTCAGTGTAGCATCAGACCCAGCAAGAATACAGCGCGAGGCAGGAAAAATCCGTGAACAGAGCGCCAGATCCTTGCTAGCACAGCAACACCATGTCCTCACATGTTTAATTATTAACAATATAGATTATTTAAATGAAGTTAATATTTTATCTGTATAATATAATAAACATATTTTGCCGCATTTCATCTTAAAAATGATATTGTCATCATATGTAAATACGCGTTTTATAAAGTGGCTCAGGTTGTGCAATATTATAACTGTATCGCAAGTTTACAGTGAGATAATTGTACTTATATGTACAAATAGTTCTACCAGGGGCACTTGATGGACTGATTGAGTGCGTTTATAGTTCTTGGGATGAAATTGTTTCTGAACCATGAGGGCCATACAGGAAAGTCTTTGAAGCGTTTGCCGTGTGAGAGCAGTTCAAATAGGCAGCATGGCTGAGGCAACATGTGCTTGATGCTATATACCGATAATTCTCTGCTGTAGATCTGTGATTCCCCACTCAGATATTGTGATATAAATACTCCGAGTGGTGCAGTGAGAGTAATATGGAAAAAGATTATCTGCTGTGGCAACCCTTAATGGGAGCAGCTGAAAGAAGAAAAAGAAGGTGCATTGAGAGTAACAACGCTAAAGCAGTTATGGTATTTGGAATACTTTGGCTATTCCCTGGACCATTATATTGTTACAGGTTAATTACAGTCAGATGCATTAAACTAATAAACAATATGCAGTTAGTTTCAGTGTATATAATAAAGCCGCATCAGGGATGTGGATCTAAAAAAGAAAGGGTAACCACGCAGGAACAGTTGCACTGCTTTGACGCTGGGTGCCGCCAGTCTGCAAAACTGAGTAGAAAACTTGCGTATGCCAGGCTTGGAGCTACCATGGAAATGTGCATGGCTTTACAACAAGTTTAGGATTTATACATCGCAATTTAAGCGTGGAAACGTTTGTATGTAACACTTTTGTGCGTATGCACTGTTTATACATAAGACCCCTGGTGAATGATCTGTTGGCTGAAAGTCCTCAGTGTTAGTGTGTCAGAGAGATGGTGTGCCGCATTGTTCATAATGCAACTGAGTTTTGTTCTCCACCTGACTCCTTTCCTCTGTCTTCTTCTTCTTGTTTCGGCTGCTCAGGTTTGGGGTTGCCACAGCGGATCATCTTTTTCCATATTTTTCTGTCCTCTGCATCTTGCTCTGTTACACCCATCACCTGCATGTCCTCTCTAACGACATCCATAAACCTCCTCTTAGGCCTTCCTCTTTTCCTCTTGCCTGGCAGCTCTGTCCTTAACATCCTTCTCCCAATATACTAAGCATCTCTCCTTGGCACATGTCCAAACCAATGCAATCTCGCCTCTTTGACTTTCTCTCCCAACCGTCTAACTTGAGCTGACCCTCTAATGTACTCGTTCCTAATCCTATCCATCCTCGTCACATCCAATGCAAACCTTAGCATCTTTAACTCTGCTATCTCCAGCTCTGTCTCCTGCTTTCTGGTCAGTGCCACCGTCTCCAACCCATATAACAAAGCTGGTCTCACTACCATCCTGTAGACCTTCCCTTTCATTCTTGCTGATACCCGTCTGTCACAAATCACTCCTGACACTCTTCCCCACCCATACCACCCTGCCTACACTCTTTTTCACCTCTCTTCCACAATCTCCATTACTCTGTACTGTTGATCCCAAGTATTTAAACTCATCCACCTTCGCCGACTCTACTCCTTGCTTCCCCACCATTCCACTGACCTCCCTCTCATTTGCACACATATATTCTGTCTTGTTCCTACTGACCTTCATTCGTCTCCTCTCCAGAGCATATCTCCACCTCTCTAGGGTCTCCTCAACTTGCTCCCCATTATCACTACAGATCACAATGTCATCAGCAAACATCATAGTTCACGGGGACACCTGTCTAATCTCATCTGTTAACCTGTCCATCACCATTGCAAATAAGAAAGGGCTCACAGCCGATCCCTGATGTAATCCCACCTCCACCTTGAATGCATCTGTCACTCCTACTGCAGACCTTACCATTGTCACACTTCTCTCGTACATATCCTGTACAACTCTTACGTACTTCTTTGCCACTCCCGACTTCCTCATACAATACCACAAGTCCTCTCGAGGCACACTGTCATATGCTTTCTCCAGGTCCACAAAGACGCAATGCAACTCTTTCTGACCTTCTCTACACTTTTCCATCAACATCCTCAGAGCAAACATCACATCTGTGGTGCTCTTTCTTGGCATGAAACCATACTGCTGCTCATTAATCATCACCTCACTTCTTAATATAGCTACCACTACCCTTTCCCATAACTTCATGCTGTGGTTCATCAATTTTATCCCCCTGTAGTTACTACAGTCCTGAACATCCCCCTTATTCTTAAATATCGGCACCAGTACAGTTCTTCTCCACTCCTCAGGCATCCTCTCACTTTCCAAGATTCCATTAAACAATCTGGTTAAAAACTCCACTGCCATCTCTCCTAAACACCTCCACGCTTCCACAGGTATGTCATCTGGACCAACGACCTTTCCATTTTTCATCCTCTTCATAGCTGTCCTTACTTCCTCCTTGCTAATTTGTTGCACTTCCTGATTCACTATCTCCACATCATCCAACCTTCTCTCTCTCTCCCTTTATAAATACACCCCATAAGTGCAGAATCATCTGAGAATTTTTTCAAGTGACATGACCTGGTGTTATATTTATGTAACATAAAATTCTCAAATCCACTTAGATGCATTTAAGTTGGTTAACTAATATATTTTGAACTAATTCTGCTGTTGCATGACAACCCTTTTCCAAAATGGATTTCAAGTATTAAAGGGATTTACTACATGTCATTTAAATGGAACTGAACGTATAGCCAAAGTGAGACTATTCTATAACACATTAAACACTGCAGAGTGTGCTTTGTATGGAATCATATGGAAAATTATTTATTTAGATTTTTTCTGACAGTTTCCCCTGGGCCTCACTACAGTGATGTTCCTGTATCTCCAGTGGGATAGCTGGTGTACTCCTACCTATTCAAAAATAGTTCCACAGATACAAAACCAATCTATCACTTCTCTTCCAAAATTTCACTCCCCTTCTCTCATCTTCAGCTCTGGCCATAATATCTCATTGCCACTTTCAGCTCATCCTTAATTCACTTCCCAGCTCTAATCTCATTGAGCCACTAACAAGGACTGGACTTTAACCTACAACCCCATAAATACCTCTGCAGCACACCTTGCAACCAAATCCAGGGTCAGGGACATTCTGGAGGTCCTACAGACTTCTTCCCAGTGCTCCTCTTTCTGGTCACAGGTCTGCCTGCACTACTGAGGTCCATTTCTTATTAAAAGGACCAGACACTTATAAGAGGGCATAGAGCCACTCCTGTCTTATGTTGTCTTATTTTAATCTAATGTTGTCTTATTTTTATTTTCTTCACTATGTAAAGCACTGAGCTACTTTTCGTATGAAAATGCGCAATATAAATAAATGTTGTTGTTGTCCCAAAATGGCATCCACCTAATTGTGTAGAAGACACTCCTGGCTTTCAACCCATTCCTCATGATGTTCCCATAATTGTAATTCATGTAATTCCTTCTGGGACAGTGCACAATTATTTTCGGGCACACTTCTATCTAGTGGCTATGTACTCACTTTACCGTATCCTTGGGTCCTCCATAACATCTGTATGAGGTGTGAGAGCCCTTCTTGTCTGTTTTTTCATAATATAAATCTGTTGAGAAAATCTATTCACAAAATATGCACTGTACCTGGTGCATCTCCTGTTACGTCTCCATTTCCTGTCCATTTTAATTTTGGCACCACACTAAGCCATGTGTTAGCCTGGCACAAAATACGTAGCGGTGTGCTTGCAATAAGTTTACAAGCGTTTTAGTTGTACTTTATCTAGCATGTTGCACATATCTATCTATGTATTAAAAATCAAATGTCTGTTTGTTAGTCTGGTCCTTCTGAACAATCACATTTGTAGAGTTTCTCTGTGGTTGGTCAGGCATTCATGATAGAGACAGGAAGTTCTGGGTAAGGCAGGTTGATGCACATGAGGATACCAAGGAAATTCCCCTTCAAACACGAAATATATTTTAAAGAATAGGAATGATGTTTTCAAACCAGTAATGAGGGCCCATCTACCACTGCTGGTAGTCAATAAGCAGACAAGAACCAAGCACTGTGCCTCAAAGTGACAGAGTGTTAGAAGCAGATTTAATGGGAATGCAATTGAGACAAGTTGAAAAACACAAGACTACCAAAGAAAGGAAATGGATGCAAACTGAGGATACAAGTAAGGCAAGAAATACAAAATATAAAATATTTTAAAATGTATTCTTATTTATCCTGCCTGGCTTCTAATGCTGCCAGGATAAGATCTAGCCCATCACAACCCCTAACTGAACTAAGATGTTTAAGAATGTTATATTATTTTGATTAAATTCTTTGTAAGAGACTCAATTTATTTATTTCACAACACTTATTTTTATATTACAAAAAAGAATACTATAAAAGTACTCCTGAACAAAAAACAATGTTAGGAACAGAAAAAGAATCCTAGTTTGATTCCTAGATGGGTGTCTTTTTGAGTATGCTTATTTTCCAAATTTCCGCAAGGATTTTTATCCTGAGATGACAGTTATTTGGGACAAAAAAGACATGGGTAATAAATTAACTGTCAATTCCAAGTAGGCTCCACAAAGTGAGAGTGCTGGTGTGAGCATAAGTGTGTATTGGAATAACCTAGCATTCAACATTTCTGGAATGGGTTCTGATTCCTATGACAGTGAATTGAATTAAATGGCCTTAAAATTAGGATGACTACTGGCTCTGGCTCCTAGTTCATGCCTTGTACCTGATGTTGTGGCCTAAATTCTGGTCCCTTAGGTAAACAGGATTTAAACTCAACAACTGTGCTACCCTCTAGTAGTTATGTTAGCCAAAATTCTAAAGATGAGCTATCAATTTGTTTTCTGATCTTGTGTATCCACGTACAGGGTTGAAGAAGAGCTGATGGTGAACATGATCTACAAAACACAATAATACAGTACAGCAGATGCCACTGCACCAGCACTAGTAATTAATGCATAATGGGTCTTCAGCCTCAGTTTACATACTGCATATTTTAAAAGATCACTCTAATGTTTAGGACCCTTACTGTTATCATCTGAATAATGGTATAGACTACTTTTAGTGAATGGTGAACATTACCAGTCTAAAGCAGTTAATACGGTGGAAAATAGAAAGTGGAGCTTTTCTTGTTGTTACAGAAATTAAAAGGAGAACCCTGAATCTGGTACTAAACAAACTAAGAGAACAACAAAGAGAATTTAGAACATTGGCAGCACAATTTAACAATTTTTTCATGAAATGATGGATTGGAAAATTTAGTAGCAACAAAGAAGCAGAATCAGAAACAAAATTTAAAAAGGTGTCAGATATGTGGCATCTAAATGGGCTATGTGCCCTGCTAGTGTCCCATCTAGACCTCATGTGCCCAGATATTGGGTAAGTGGTTTAGAAAGTGTTACTTTTGATAACTTAGAATACATTTCATTTATGAATTATGACTATCAACTGAGCCAAAAGTGATTAATTAAAAATATACCGTACCAATTTTCTAACTTGCATATTTTCAATACCAAAGAAACTGAACTTGACTGAAAGCCCTTTAACGTGTGCGCGACTTGCCTAGGATTTAACTTTGTTAAAGCCATATTAGGGGCTAACACAGGAATACAAAGAATGAGCCAAGCAGATTTCAGGACAAGCTTCTCTGAAAGTGGCGCACCAATCTCAATGCAGATGGTAATGAACTACAGATCCAAAATTGAATCTGTCCAGTGCTTTTACCAACTCGACAAGACCCGGCATTGAACAAAAGACAAACAGGATAACGATATCTTCCCGAAAAACACTGCTCCAAGGCAGAATTTGAAACTTTTCAATTCATTCCATGTTTTTTTCGCTTTAAAAATCGTGAGCTTTTTTAAGTACCTCCCACGAATCACTCTGAATTTAGTTTAAATATATGAGGGCTATTTCCAGAAGCTCCACGTGTGATATCCAAAATTCGTTGCCACATAAGGAAGAGACAAGATTTCCACTTCCTGCACAAATCCTTGCAAGAGAGTCAGTTTCCCAGAGACTAGTGTACAGCGTAAGCTTGCAACGTGGCGCTGGCTTTACTGTCACTTTCCGGCGCTGCAAGCAGCCAATAGGAAGCCTTGTTACGCTTCGAGTTGAACTCAGTCTTTATGTTTCGAGCAACGCGAGTGGCCGAAGGTACCACTTGAAGAATTTCTGTAGTTGGTGCCTTTGGTTGAAACTGATAGCGGTCAGCCGGCAGCTTTCAAAAAATCAGTGTGTAGGTGAGATGTGCTTTTGCGTGTGATTCTGTAACTTCAATCAGTGGCTTACCTTTATGATTATGCCTACGTTGCTTTTTTATGCATCGCAAATTGGGGTGTCTTGTTAACTTTTTTGAACTCGTCTCTTCACAGATTTAGAAGCCAGACAGTCTTACTGCAATGGACCTGCGTGCCTTTACGTGCTTGCTATGTGTATATGCTGGAGTGGTCGTTGCGAAGCCAACCTACAAGAAAGAGAGGGTCCATGTGGAATCCGAGTTAAGCAGAGATCGCCACGAAGACAACCAGAGTTATCGATACGATCACGAGGCCTTTTTGGGCAAAGAAGAAGCCAAGACATTTGATCAGTTAACCCCCGAAGAGAGTAAAGACCGACTAGGGTGAGTTGAGCACGCCTAACACGTGTCATGTTTACTTTTATTTATTTATTACTTTTAATCGCGCAATTAAGCTATTAAAATTGCTGCTTATTGGAGTGTATGGGGTTACGCTTGATCTTTCTTTTTTAATTATTTCACTGTTACGTCAGTGCTTTCATACTGCAGATATGAGGACAGCTTATCATGTCCAAGTTCATGTATACAATATTAAGTTGATATTATATTATGCATTTATTTTCTTTATGTTCTACTCCAGACGATGTTACCTGTTGTTATCCAGGGGATTTCTTGCAGATCATCGTTGTCTATCTAGTTTGTTATTTGGATGATGTAGTAATGCCAGAATTATTTCATTTCTTATTTGTTCATCCCAAAAGGTGCTTGAAAAGTTGCTGCTTTGATGAGAATTTAACTTTGGTAAACTATTGAGTTGTTGTTTTGCTTAAGATAACGCAGAAATAATAATATACATCAGATGCCTTTTTGTAACCTTCTGTTATAATTTTAGTACAAGACATAGGTAATTTTTGCAGTAATCCGTGTCATTTTAAATTCTCAAACATCCATTTAAAACGCAGAGCATGGTTAACGTGAACAAGCAGCAACAGATATCCATAAATAAGGGAGGGGAGGAAGATTGGCTTTAATAAACACAACAACGTGGCACAGGAACTTTAGGGCGTCTCTGACTACAACAACCAAAAAAAGCTCATCCTAGACGTGGCAAAAAGAACAGCTCTTTATTTGGCGCAGTAAGATGTGTTATTTCATGAATAACTACAAGTTTAAACCACAACAAGTAAGGTTTATTCTAAAATAATATTCACAATTTGTTAATTTTATATTAAAGTATGTTTCATGAGTGGTGGGTACATTTCTGCTAAATGTTTAACTTTGTCATTGATTGAGCATTAGGTAGGGAATTATTGTCATGAGGAGCAGTGTTGGGACATTTAGTTATTATGTGACAATGTTTACTTACGAGAAGTACTGTTCTCCTGTGAAATTAAGGATGATAATGCATGATCAGTTCCAGTTTGCTATTGTATATGGCACTGATCAGTACACAGTTTTCTTTTCATTAGCAAGATTTGCTTCCTATGTTGTCCCTGCACCAATTCCATCTTTGTATTTTTTATATATACATCAGTAGAAAGAAGTCCAATATTTTATGTGTTGATATATTGATCTGTATGTATGCCAGCATAAAAATAACTTTTTATCTGCACTATTAATGAGTTAAAACAGAAATACAAGTAACACTAATGTAAGACTGGCACACACAAGATAGAAAATTTCTGTCAACGGGGATAAAAGAGCAGAGCACTAAGGAAAGAATACAACTGACTAAAGTTTTGCTGTAGAAAATTAATTCACAATCAGACCATTTGATCTAATTATTGTTATTTATTTATTGGATTATTTTGATGAGTTAATGTAGGATGAAAAACCACTTATGCTGCTTTCTGCTCCTTCCAATTTGCATTTCTAATTTAATTTTAAAGAAACAAATCTAATGAGTAGTTTAAAAAAAAATCCTGTGTCACTTGACTTCAGTATACTGTTGTAATGCTAAAACCTTTAAATACAAAACAGAAATGCTTCCAAACTGATTCTAAATCAATATTACTTCAAAAAGAAAATCTGTCTTCAAGAGCTGCTAAATGCTACAATAAACCTAACAAATAATATAGGTTAAACAAAGTTTCTCCATTCAGTTCAGTTTTTTGTTGCATGGGCTGCACAGTTTGCTGTAAGAAAGCAGTTTCACTAAATATAACTTTGTTACTTACTAATTTGTATCAACCATGTACTAGAGAATCATGGATATGTAATGTCAAGCTAGGCTGCTGGAGACAAATATTTCTGTTATAACTGAAGTGCCCAAGAAAGGAGCCGGAATTGATTAGGTGAGAGAGGGTGGGAGTTGGGGATTGGGAGGGTGACTGGAGTGCCAATCCTGCAACCAACCACCAGGTTTTCCCTGTGAGTTGGAGGACCTGCTTGCAGTGCTGGATGCAGATTAACGTCATACCCAGGATGAAGCGACAAATTGTAAACCTAAAATGATATGGATAGCTATAATCGTCACTTAGAGAACTCATTAAGAGACAGTTCTAAAAAATATATTATAAACCAAGGTAAATGTTATCCAGATTTATCCAATTTGCTGGATAATGATGATTTTACAGTATTAGTATATCTCAGCTTCCAGACTGATCAATGTTATGTTAAGAGCCAAATGTACAATGTTATTGTCCTTATTTGGTTTTTAATGTAGTTAAATCTCTTCCGTTTAACCATAGAAGTTTTTAGCTGCTTTACATATTGTAAATATGACTGTTTTTAATTCTAGTTAGAAACCCACATTTTTCAAAAGTTACATACAAAGACCTATGCACCTCTTCATTATGTTCAGGAGAATTATACCTTGATATCATTGGAGTCCAGTTGTAGTTATAGAAGAACTTACTGTAGTTTATTTTCTTTGCATCTTATCTAATTTGTTTTAATTAACAGTAAATTCAACAGTGCAATCACATCATTTATCAATCAGTCTTTATTTATATATCACCTTTCATGGTGATGATTATTCCACATTACTTTATATAGCATGGTTGGTAAGTAACACATTAAAAACCCACATACAGTCATATGAAAAGGTTTGGGAAACCCTCTCAGCCTGCATAATAATTTACTCTACTTTCAACACAAAAGATAACAGTGGTATGTCTTTCATTTCCTAGGAACATCTGAGTACTGGGGTGTTTTCTGAACAAAGATTTTTTAGTGAAGCAGTATTTAGTTGTATGAAATTAAATCAAATGTGAAAAAATGGCTGTGCAAATATTTGGGTACCCTTGTAATTTTGCTGATTTGAATGCATGTAACTGCTCAGTACTGATTACTTGCAACATCAAATTGGTTGGATTAGTTCATTAAGCTTTGAACTTCATAGACAGGTGTGTCCAATCATGAGAAAAGGTATTTAAGGTGGTCCGTTGCAAGTTGTGCTTCCCTTGGACTCTCCTCTGAAGAGTGACAGCATGGGATCCTCAAAGCAACTCTCAAAAGATCTGAAAACAAAAATTGTTCAGTATTATGGTGTAGGGGAAGGCCACAAAAAGCTATCTCAGAGGCTTAAACTGTCAGTTTCAACTGTAAGAAATGTAATCTGGAAATGGAAGGCCACAGGCACAGTTGCTGTTTAAACCCAGGTCTGGCAGGCCAAGAAAAATACAGGAGCGGCATATGCGCAGGATTGTGAGAATGGTTACAGACAACCCACAAATCACTTCCAAAGACCTGCAAGAACATCTTGCTGCAGATGGTGTATCTGTACATCATTCTACAATTTAGCACAATTTGCACGGAGAACATCTGTATGTCAGGGTGATGAGAAAGAAGCCCTTTCTGCACTCATGCCACAAACAGAGTTGCTTGTTGTATGCAAATGTTCATTTAGACAAGCCAGATTAATTTTGGAACAAAGTGCTTTGGACTGATGAGACAAAAATTGAGTTATTTGGTTGTAACAAAAAGCGCTTTGCATGGCAGAAGAAGAACACCACATTACAAGAAAAACACTTGCTACCTACTGTCAAATTATGTCCATCATGCTGTGGGGCTCCAAATTCTTCAGGATAATGTTCAAGCATCAGTCACAAAGTTGAAGTTACGCAGGGGTTGGATATTCCAACAAGACAATGACCCAAAACACAGTTCAAAATCTACAAAGGCATTCATGCAGTGGGAGAAGTACAATGTTCTGGAATGGCCATCATAGTCCCCTGACTTGAATATAATCGAAAATCTATGGGATGATTTGAAGCAGCCTGTCCATGCTTGGCAGCCATCAAATTGAACTGAACTGGAGAGATTTTATATGGAAGAATGGTCAAAATACCTCCATCCAGAATCCAGACACTCATCAATGGCTATAGGAGGCGCCTAGATGCTGTTAAATTTGCAAATGGAGGCTCGACTAAGTATTGATGTAATATCTCTGTTGGAGTGCCCACATTTATGCAGCTGTCTTATTTTGTTATGATGCATATTGCATATTTTCTGTTAATCCAATAAACTTAATGTCACTGCTGAAATACTACTGTTTCCATAAGGCATGTCATATATTAGAAGGAAGTTGCTATTTTGAAAGCTCAGCCAATGATAAACAAAAATCTAAAGAATTACGAGGGATTCCCAAACAATTTCATATGACTGTAAGTACATAATTGTTACAATATCTTATAATAAACTCATTGCTTAGTAATCACTGTGTAAACTTTCCAGAATTATGTGTAAACCAGCACAGAAAGCTTTTCAGGATTTATCCAATGCTTTGCTCTGTAACAGTAAAAAATCAGCATTGGTATCTTATTTCATGAAATGATTGTGTGCAACTGTTTTGCATGTGATATATAGTATGCATTTTGAGAATTATAGTTGTAAGAGCCTTTTTTAGTAAGTAAATGTTTTATAAGTATTCACTTAGCTACATTAAAATATTTGGTTTATATTACTATGCTATAGAGAACACATAAATAGATTATGTAAGGTTCTGTCTTAACCCCCTATAAGCTAACATATAAGTGGAATATGTTGTCTGAGTCCAGACTTTTTCAGGTTTTGTTCTGCATTGTAGTTGGCATGTAGAGCAGTTTCAATCCATAATGTAATGTAACTAGTAACCTGTACTTTGTAAGTTTATTAGAACATACTATAGGAAAAACAGCATAACTTTAAGCATAGAATGTATCTGAAGCTTAACATGAGTAATGAGTTTAGAACCTTTGTTCTACTTCTCATTTGTCTTTCCCATACCACCTTGATGAGAGGCTGATTGTGCATTGAAAATCCATTTGATTTCTTTGTTCATTGTGGCATTGCAAATTTTTTCTTGGTCAAGATTTTCAGTTGCTTCATGTAGCTCTCTTTCTGCTCCAGTAAAGTTTGTTCCATTATCTGAGTGCATGATTTTAACTTGTCCTCTTCTGCAAATGAATTAGCATATGGCATTGATATAAGAATCAGTGCCCAAGCTGTGTGCAATCTCAGTGTCTACAGCTCTAATTGTTAGACAAGTGAAAATTACATCGTACCTCTTGACCAAACTTCATCCTCTTTCAACTTGAAGAGGACCAAAATAATTAACATTGGAAAAAGGTGGTTGGTCAGGTAATAAGTGAGCTTCTGGCAAATCTTCAATTTTTTATTCACCCGCTTTTGTTTGTGTCTTCTGCATGTTGCACACTTTGAAATTATTTTTCTGATAGTTGAGTTTGCTTGAGTTATCCAATATTTCTGCCATAACTGTGCAAGCATATAGTTGCGCCCACAATGTCCAATTTCTTTGTGAATGTGCTACAATATAAGTGAAGCAATATGTCAACACTTGTGGAGAATTGCAGAATGCTTAGCTTCTTCAAAAATTGCAGCTTTTTTGAATCTGCCTCCGACTCTGAGTATTCCATCTTCTAAGACTGGGACAAGTTTGAAGATTTGACTGTTCTATAGTTCCTAGTGATAGTTTTTGGTGGAGGTATATATACTTATTTGGTGCTGGAATAATTTTGATTTTGGGTTTGGTGCAATTTTTTTTCTTTTTGTATATACACACACTTATTTTTGTTCTTGTGCATTTTTTTTCTTTTCCTGTTGGAGGAGCTTCTTGAGCCAGAGATAAAGGAAGACTGCCTTCATTGTTGGAGTGTGTGTGAAGTTTTCGTAGGAGTGCACTGTTTTTGTAAATACACCATATTTTTCCTTTTGTTGTTTTTATTTATGTTTGAAGAAATGTCAGTGCTGAAGGACTGTGCCTTAAAGCCCGCCTGACACTACTGCATTTTTTTGTTGTATAGTACTCCTGTAAATAAACTTGCACCATTCATCCTTCAGTTTTTGTCTGTGTCTCATCTCTCCACTGATCCTGTTTGGTTCATAAACTATCAGATGTCCAGAGTGTAGGCTGGGGCCACTTTCCGACTTCTCGGGATATCACAGGCAGGTGTGACATACTTCCATTGCGATGATCGTGAATGATCTCTTACCACTGTGATTCTGTTGGCAAGGTCTTAAATTAAGTGTTTTTGTTTGAAATGTACAGTATGGAGATTCTTGCAAGGGTATTTGAAGTTTGCTTTTTATCTTCTTTTCCATTTTGACTGCAACAACGGCTGCTTTTAGCTCCAGTCTTGGAATTATGACATGCTTCAACGTTGGCACTCTTTGACTTCCCCATGAGGAGTGAATAGTGTTTTTCACCTCTTTCATTGGACAAGAGTAGATACAGTGTATCCGGAAAGTATTCACAGCGCATCACTTTTTCCACATTTTGTTATGTTACAGCCTTATTCCAAAATGGATTAAATTCATTTTTTTCCTCAGAATTCTACATACAACACCCCATAATGACAACATGAAAAAAGTTTATTTGAGGTTTTTGCAAATTTATTAAAAATAAAAAAACTGAGAAATCACATGTACTGTACATAAGTATTCACAGCCTTTGCTCAATACTTTGTCGATGCACCTTTGCCAGCAATTACAGCCTCAAGTTTTTTTGAATATGATGCCACAAGCTTGGCACACCTATCCTTGGCCAGTTTCGCCCATTCCTCTTTGCAGCACCTCTCAAGCTCCATCAGGTGAGATGGGAAGCGTTGGTGCACAGCCATTTTAAGATCTCTCCAGAGATGTTCAATCGGATTCAAGTCTGGGCTCTGGCTGGGCCACTCAAGGACATTCACAGAGTTGTCCTGAAGCCACTCCTTTGATATCTTGGCTGTGTGCTTAGGTTTTGTTGTCCTGCTGAAAGATGAACCGTCGCCCCAGTCTGAGGTCAAGAGCGCTCTGGAGCAGGTTTTCATCCAGGATGTCTCTGTGCATTGCTGCAGTCATCTTTCCCTTTATCCTGACTAGTCTCCCAGTCCCTGCCGCTGAAAAACATCCCCACAGCATGATGCTGCCACCACCATGCTTCACTGTAGGAATGGTATTGGCCTGGTGATGAGCGGTGCCTGGTTTCCTCCAAACGTGACACCTGGCATTCACACCAAAGAGTTCAATCTTTGTCTCATCAGACCAGAGAATTTTCTTTCTCATGGTCTGAGAGTCCTTCAGGTGCCTTTTGGCAAACTCCAGGTGGGCTGCCATGTGCCTTTTACTAAGGAGTGGCTTCCGTCTGGCCACTCTACCATACAGGCCTGATTGGTGGATTGCTGCAGAGATGGTTGTCCTTCTGGAAGGTTCTCCTCTCTCCACAGAGGACCTCTGGAGCTCTGACAGAGTGACCATCGGGTTCTTGGTCACCTCTCTGACTAAGGCCCTTCTCCCCCGATCGCTCAGTTTAGATGGCCGGCTAGCTCTAGGAAGAGTCCTGGTGGTTTCGAACTTCTTCCATTTACGGATGATGGAGGCCACTGTGCTCATTGGGACCTTCAAAGCAGCAGACATTTTTCTGTAACCTTCCTCAGATTTGTGCTTTATGTGATTTTTGATTATCTTTGATTGGCAATACTCACACTCCATTTGATTGGTTTAGATCCTACCTCTCAGGCCGCACTCAGTTCATACAGCTTAAAACCTTCACATCCCAACCCACCGCTGTTACTTCTGGTGTGCCCCAGGGCTCTGTCCTGGGGCCTCTTCTTTTTATTATTTACCTTCTTCCCCTTGGCAATATTTTTCGCAAATATAACATTACTTTTCACTGTTATGCTGATGACAACCAGCTCTACCTTGCTGGTAAACCCACCTCCTCTTTTCCACCACCCTCGCTTATTGACTGCATTTCTGAAATTAAATCCTGGTTTTCTTTGAATTTTCTTAAATTAAACAGTGACAAAACTGAGGTTCTCCTCATTGGTTCAAAATCATCATTATCCAAAACCAATAATCTTTCTCTTATTATTGATAACTCTGTTGTTTCCCCATCATCTCAGGTCAAGAGTCTGGGTGTCATCCTCGACAGTACTCTATCTTTCCAATGTCACATTAATAACATCACCCGGTCTGCTTACTTCCACCTGCGTAATATTAATCGCATTCGCCCCTCCCTCACTCCTCATACCACTGCCATTCTTGTTCATAGTCTTGTCACTTCTCGGCTGGACTACTGCAATTCACACCTCTTTGGTCTCCCTCATAAATCTCTTCATAAGCTTCAGTTAGTCCAGAATTCTGCAGCACGTATCATCACTCGAACCCCATCTATTCACCATATTACTCCGGTCTTGCAGCAGCTTCATTGGCTCCCGATCAAGTTTCGTACTGATTTTAAGATTCTGCTATTAACATTTAAGGCCATCCATAACCTCGCCCCTCCATATCTGTCTGACCTTCTTCTTCATGTTGCCATTCCATCCCATAACCTTAGATCCTCTTCCTCCACCCATCTGACTGTCCCTCCTGCCCATCTAACCACCATGGGGAGCAGAGCTTTCAGCCGTTCTGCTCCCAAGCTCTGGAATTCATTACCCGCGGATCTCCGAAATATCAAATCATATTCATCCTTCAAATGTAAACTTAAAACACATCTGTTTAAAATGGCTTTTTCTTTTTCTTTATGATTACAGTGGTTTTGTTTGGTTTTAATTTTTAGATTTTCTGATGTTTTAAGTTGTTTATAATTGTGTCTTTTATTTATTTATTTATTGTTTGTTCAGTGTCCTTGAGTTCTCTGAAAGGCGCCTTGTATAAATAAAATGTATTACTATTATTATTATTAATAAATGTGCACTTGTTTTATTAAATATGTAACTTTTATAAAAGTGTTTTATTTGATATTTGGACTTCAGTCATGACAGATTAAACAATTCATGTCAAAATTTTGTCATTACTATTATAACATGCTAAAAAGTTTCTATTTTAGGTGTGCGTTAATTTCTTGCCTGTCTTCCTACATTTACATAGATCATTGTAGACACAGAATACACATGAAATGCCTGTGTTCCAAATAACGATATATTTACCCTATACAACTTCAGGCACCTCACACCAAGAAAAACAGACTTGATCTGGGAGAACTTTTTGCCCAAGTTGAGCTGTGGCGGTGGGGGGATGGGATAGCAGGCTGCTTACTGCTTGTGCTGATCAACACATTTGCAAAACAAAAGATGCTAATGAAGAGGAGGGAAGGACTTTAAGGTGGCTCGGGATTATGAGTTTTTTCATAGGCTTCAGGGGTTTCTAGTGTTAAAATAAGCTTTGCTGGCAGTATAGCTGGTGCTAAAAAAAAAAAAAAAAGGGGGCCATAAACTAAGTTACCAACAGATAGGATACCACGCCTTGTAGAGGGCTTGTTTTGTAACTTTATCTGAAATTTGAAACTGTTTGTTTCTGTGCACCACTGGACGCCCAGGGCACATTCCTTTGGGAGCAAACAATGCCTTAAGACTAAATCCTTTCATTCAAGAGCTCTGTCTTCTTTCAGGAAGGGACAATAAAACTGTTCTGCTGTTATTCACCCACTTGGTCAGGTGGAATCCCTCTCGGAAACCTAGAGCTTGGAGATCTTTTGCCAGGTTTATGGCTTGCTCTTCTGTTGCCAGTGACTTTAAGCAGTCAGATACGTAGAAATTATGGAGCACAGTGTTAACGGCTTCTGCAGGAAATGTATCTCTGGCATCTTCAGCTGTTCTGTGCAAATCATAAGAAGCACGACTGGGTGAAAAAGTATCACCAAAAAGATGTTCTATCATTTTGAATTCTTCCTAGTCTTTACTTAGGTTACCTTCATGCCACCACAAAAAGCATAAATGATCAGAATCGTTATCTGGAACTTTTACTTGGTAGAACATCGATTTTAATGTCTGCTATTAATTCCACTGGCTTCTTTCTAAGTCTTGTAAGGACGCCAATGAGTGCGTTAGTTAAGTCGGAACCTTTCAGTAGTTGTTCATTAACCATAGAATTACCAGAGCCTACGAAAAAACTCGTAGATCCGGCCCACCTTAAATCTCTTCTTAAAACTGTTCTCACCTCTCCGCCAGCGTCTTTTGTCATCTAAATGTACTGATAAAGACATGCTGCAAGCAGCCGGCTATTCCATCCCCCCACCGACTTAGAAAGTAAACAAACTTCTCCCAGCTCATGCCTTGATTGATTATCTGGGAGTGAAGTGGAGTTTTAGAGTGGAAATAATAAATCGTTATTTGGAACACATGCATTTCATGTGTGTTGCGTTTCTACAATAATCTGTGTAAACACATTTTTAAACAGAAACGTTTTTTATATTCTAGTAACAAATGACAAAATGTAGGCATAAACTATATAATGTATGAAGCCTGAAGTCCAAATATCAAAGAAACACTTTCACAAAAGGTACAAAAAAAAAGCCGCCACCAAAAAAAGCCACCTTAGTGTGTGACATTGACACTCATTTACTATGACTTTCGCAGTGGTGCAACAGTATCAGTTGCTGACTGGCAATCAGAAGGTCATGAGTTCGATCCTGCATGACTCCCTTTTGAGAAGTGTTCTTATTTTTGCAATTTTAGAATAAAAAGATACATTTGATTTCAGTCTGTAACAGCCGGTGTAATTTATGATATTTGCAATGGTTAGCTTTTTTTTTTTTTTTTTTTTTTTTGATTCACTTTTCATTCTCTGTCACGTTCAGGATCCTTCCCTACCACCACCCCCCCTCCCCCCACCTGACACTGCTGTTGTCACATAAAGACGCGCTATAGCTCTGCAGTGTATCATGATACATACGACCACGTGTTTTTTTTCCCATAATCTTGCCAGTCTCCACATGTTGCTGTATGCTGTTTCTTTTGTACTCCAGGACATGCAGAGGAAAGCATAGTAAAGTGTAGTAACTTCAGCGCTATATGCAATCATCAGACACTCCCCATCTGTCACTGCTGTTTTCACATAAAGACATGCTATAGCTCTGCAGTGTACTTGTGACTGCATTGTCGTACCAATGCTTGCGAACTGAAGTGTCTGCATGCACTTTTCTTGGCATTATACGTGTATTTTTTGAGCATGCCCATGTAGCTCAAACACAGGAACATATGTTGATGTAAAAGTATAACAACACAAGTGCACTTTTATTCAAGACTATAACACTATAACCGAAGAAAAAAGAAAGCAAGTTACAGTAGGCGGATGATATGACAGCTTGCATGGTGGAATGCTAATAACTGCTGATTTCCATTCCGTGCTATATAACTTAACTGTTAACATTTGAATCTGATGATTGCATATAGCGCTGTCTTATTCATTGTGCGCAAGAACATGCAGGTGGCCAGTTGCTGCATGCTACAACGCACATTTTAAAAAAAGAAAGAGACAAATATATGTGACGTTTTGAAGAAATCATTTTATGATTCGAATAGTACCAATCAGAAAACATCGTCGAAGTAATGCAATATTATTTGAAAACCAACAGCGTCAGGTTGGGTGTGAAGTTATACTGGCACTGTTTGAGTCAGATCAGAAGCTGAACAAGCTCCTATTCTGACTCTAAGTAAAAAGCATGAATTAATCAACAGACATAACAGCGATCGACATTTTAAACTTAACAATTTACAGTGCATACCAATTTATAAATTGTATGTCCGTTTGAGGAAAAAAAAAAAAAAACACTTTCTCCAAAGCTGGGAATCGAACTCGCGTCTCTGTAGCACGGCAGGGTTGCTGTGATCCAAGTCAGCAAATCTTAGCGTTAAGCCACAGAAAGTGTTGTAGCATCCTTGAACCTTTTGTGAAAGTGTTTGTTTGATGTTTGGACTTCAGGCTTCACACATTCTATAGTTTATGCCTACATTTTGTAACATTTATTACTAAAATATGAAAAAGTTTCTGTTTTAGCAATGTGTTTACACAGACTGTGAATTTCCCCTTGGGATTAATAAAGTATCTATCTATCTATCTATCTATCTATCTATCTATCTATCTATCTCTCTATCTCTCTATCTCTCTATCTCTCTATCTCTCTCTCTCTCTCTCTCTCTCTCTCTCTCTCTCTCTCTCTCTCTCTGTAGAAATGGAACACGCATGAAATGTGTGTATTCCAAATAACGATCTATTATTTCCATTCTAAAACTCCAGCAGTTCAGTCACTCCCAGATAATCACAAAAGGCATGAGCTGGGAAAACTTAGTGAACGTTCTGCGACGGTGGGGGATGGAATAGCCGGCTACTTGCTGCCCGTCTTAATCGGCACATTTAGAAGACAAAAGAGAGGTGAGAACAGTTTTAAGGTGGGCCGGATCTACGAGTTTTTTCGTAGACTCTGGTAATTCTAGTGTTAAATAAAGTCCCCTGGTAGGTGGCCCGGGATGTGGAATGTACCATACCCTGCCTTCATTGCAATTCAGGCTTTCTTTGGGTACCTTGACAGAGTAACCTTTCTCAATAATGTCTCTCATGAAAGCTTTGTAGTTTTCATGGAAACCTGAATTTTTGCTGTTTTCTTTTGAGCCCAATAGCACACTGTTCAGCAATGCAGTAATTGTCTAGCATTTTCAGTGTTTCATCTTTTAAAGGCAGATTTAAACAGTAGTGGCCACCTGCCAGTCTTGCAGTTTCTGAGGCTATACGCATGAACTTTATGTATTCCTGTGACATTTCTTTTTTTCTCTTCACAGCTGTACTCTGGAAGTCTGTATTATACTGTTGTTGCAACATTTCTTCTAGTTCTGTTATTGACACACAACTGATTTGAATGTTTAAGCAGCTTACCACAGTTCTTTGCGAAATCATCCATTTCCTTATATGGCCCACTGACCATCCATCCAAGTGCAGTCTTCACAGTATGAGGTTCACCTCCTCTGCTAGGTGTGATTTGCCACAGCTCATAGACCTTGGGGTTGTTGTTACCTATTAAGAGATCAACTTCAGAGTCTTTGAATGGCAGACGTACTTCCTCAAGATATGTCCACTTCTCGATGTCTTCCTGCCATGGAATATTTTCTCGGTACAGTGGAACAGAGACCTGTGTATAGTCTTTTAGAAAATCAATATATGCATTACCATTGAGACCACAGACATGAAAATCTGGTAGGATAAAACACTTGGTTAACATTTTTGAATCATTGTTATAATTACTCATAGTTCTGAGGAATACTTGAGTTCTTTTCCCATGAAGGTTTAACTGTCTCTGAAGTTCAAATTGTTACTCTACTACCAGGGTCTGTAAAAGCATATGTTTCTACATACCTTTCGCTTTTCTTAGATTTTTACCTTAACTGGGAACAAATACAGTACATATCCTTCTCTGGTTCCACAAAGAGCACAGATTCTCTTCTCAGTTTTCTCCCCAGTAGATGTAACTGTATTGGACATTGCTCCATCCTATTTCCTAGTTAAGTTAACACTCTGTTCTACAGATATAGCTAAGAAAGTTCTATATCATGTTTACTTACATGGGGTGAAAGGCTATACCATATTCTAGGTAGCTATAAGAATCTGATATTCTGTAGAAATTAAGCAAAATTAAGCATTTAACAGCGAATATTAACATTCTAAAATTGTCTCTTACAATGAGAAAGTTATGATTGCAGTGATTCTTTTGTTTTGTGTTTCTATAATAATTTTTAGTATTGTTTTGTGATTTGCCGTTGTTTGAATTTTCACTAATGTTTTTATGTTATTGGCCTGCTTGATTTTGGGGACTGGGAAAATATGCAACTCTAATAGTGATGAATAAAATAATACTTTTTGATTCTTTAACTTTATTTTACACTGCAAGGTAACATGTTTAATGTGTTAGTAACTGTTTTCTGTCTGTTTTTCAGAAAAATTGTAGACCGAATAGATAATGACAACAATGGTTATGTCACTGTTGAAGAGCTGAAAAATTGGATTAAAAGAGTACAGAAGCGATATATTTATGAAAATGTGGCTAAAGTTTGGTCTGATTACGATTTAAATAAAGACAATAGAATTTCTTGGGAAGAATACAAACAAGCCACATATGGCTACTACCTTGGTAAGAAGATTTTTCATTATAATAATCTACATTGCTCAAAAGTCATTTATTGAATCATTAATTAAATTTGCAAATATTTTTTTATTCTAGACTTTTTAACATGGCTTACTTTTAGATTTCATTCTACTAAAAATGTTTTAACTTAAACTGATAACCTATAGGTCCAGGAGTCTGTTTCATACTATGTGAGATTTCAAATGTAGTGGCCAGAGTCATATCTTCTGTCACTTGTGAAAGTGACACTTTGTATTGTGCAAAGTTTATGTTACTTTCACATGTACAGTAATCCCTCGCTATATCGCGCTTCGTCTTTCGTGGCTTCACTCTATCGCGGCTTTTATATGTAAGCATATTTAAATATATATCACAGATTTTTTGCTGGTTCGCGGATTTCTGCGGACAATGTGTCTTTTAATTTCTGGTACATGCTTCCTCAGTTGGTTTGCTCAGTTGATTTCATACAAGGGACGCTATTGGCAGATGGCTGAGAAGCTACCCAATCAGAGCATGTAGTACGTATTAAATAAAACTCCTCAAATATATTGTGAGCACAGGGGCTGTTCGCACCCCTAGAAGATACGGCCACTCCTCAAAAAACACTGAAAGATTACCTTCACGTTGCTCTCTTCCTTGCTGGGCTTAAATGTGGCTGTTTTGTCAAGCGATATGCTTCCTGCATGGTGCTTCGCATACTTAAAAGCTCGAACGGCACGTATTGATTTTTAATTGTTTGTTTTTCTCTGTCTCTCTCTCTCTCTCTGACATTCTGTGCTCCTGACGGAGGGGGTGTGAGCGGGGGGAGGGGGGCTGTTCGCACCACTAGACAATACAGACGCTCCTCTAAAAAAATGCCGAAAGGCTACCTTAACATTGCTCCCTTCCTAGCAGCTGCGTTGTCCGGGTGGTGCTTTGCATACTTAAAAGCCAAACAGCCCTATTGATTTCTGATTGTTTGCTTTTTTCTGTCTATCTCTCTGACATTATCTGCTCCTGACGTGCACTCCTTTGAAGAGGAAGATATGTTTGCATTCTTTTAATTGTGAGATGGAACTGTCATCTCTGTCTTGTTATGGAGCACAGTTTAAACTTTTGAAAAAGAGACAAATGTTTGTTTGCAGTGTTTGAATAAAGTTCCTGTCTCTCTACAACCTCCTGTGTTTCTGCGCAAATCTGTGACCCAAGCATGACAATATAAAAATAATCACATAAACATATGGTTTCTACTTCGCGGATTTTCACCTTTCGCGGGGGGGGGGGGTCTTGAACGCAACCCCCGCGATAGAGGAGGGATTACTGTAGTTCAAGTAGGGCTGGGTGATATGGACTTAAATTGATATTATGATTATTTGGACCCAAAATGCAATATTTGATATTTCTCAATATGTTCACAAAGCAGCAAGATAACAACTCAAATAACATAACAATTTAATTTCTATTTAAATATTTCCACTACTTATATTTCAGTTTCCATTGTACGTATTGCATTCAGTACTTTACCTGCCTTTTTAGCAGTAGTGTCTGCCCATTAGTGGACATTGCTCTCACTCTGTCTCAAAGCTCTTGAATTATTACTATTAATGTTGCAAGCATATTGCTTTTTTGCAGTGAAAATGCTGTTTGCCGGTAACCTTATTCACCAAAAATTTTCTTACAATCACAATGCAGCCAGCTTAGACAGACAGTACCCCATGATGCTTTGCAAGGCCAGTGTGATATCACAGAGCTGCGGCTGCCATGCACAAACCTTTCATGCATGCGTACTGTAAGTGTACTCCACATTTAACTCTCTGCCCAAACTACTTTGCACATGCATGAGGTCACTACTCCATTATCATCGCTTCATTGTTCTGCATAGATTCATTGTATGTTGCATCTTCACTGATTGATTAAGTATGTTATACTTATTGCAATATAGCACAGATCAGGTACTTACAGGCACTCACATTACAGGCTTTCTGGTTGTTTTGGTACGCACCAGTACATACACCAACATCGTACTGGGACCTTATAAGGGAAGGGAGTGTGGTCTGAATGTATATGCAATTAGCCACAAATCTTACAGGAATCCAACCAAACCTTGAGTCAGAAACCACACGATACCCTGTGAAATAATAATGATAATAATAACAAAAGATTTAGTACTATTTACAAAGCATTTCTACCTTTTTGATGGAAGAAGAAAGTGTGAGGCATCTGCACAGATAGATTAGATGCACTTAGAGTGGAAACAAACAAGGCATTCCATCTATGCAGATGCTTCTTATGTTTTTCTTCAATCAAAACACCTTTTAAATAATGTTGAAAGATTCAATACTAATTTTGTTTCAAATGTTTAAAATGTGTACATTCATTCAGCCGGTGTATTCTTACCTTGTATGAACCTTGCAAGCAGGCTTTGGCTCCAGCCACACAAACTTATAGATCGGTTTGCTCTCTCCATTTCTTAGCACAGCCAGTTAGTACTGTAAGGACTTAAACTCTGCGAGCCCAATGATATATGTATTTTTTTTCTTATTGCTAGTTTGTGGCCATTTGTTGTATTTTGTTTGTGGTTATTGATTCATCTATGTCTTTTGCTGCTTGAAGCAGGGTGGTTTATTGGTTTGTACAACTGCCTTACACCTCAGGTCACATTTTTGGCATTACTAACTGGTTCAGCATAGTTGGCAGGCACATCTCTACCACTCAGTGACACTTAAAAGATTATTGCACCATTATAATCAACTGAAAACTAGGTCAGTTCACCAAGTTTCAACATTTCCACAATTTTGCCAAATTTGCGGTATAGCAAACTCTGCAGGGTTTGGTCATCATTAATTACTGTGCTAATCACAAATCATAATAAATGTGCTTATGGCTATTATTCATATATTATTTTATGATTTAGATTACTTGTAATGGTTCTGAATTACTTATTTACATATGGATGCTTTTTCTTGTCTGTATGATTTATGCTGGTATTCATTTTATAACACTCACCACCATAGTAAGTACTGTAAATGTACCTATCAGAAACCAGGCTTAATTAAAAAAGTAGTCTTCACCATTTCTTTAGCAAAAAAAAAAAAAAATATAATATATATATATATATATATTCTCAGTCTATCCATTTGCAACTAAATGCTGCTTAATGTAAATAATGTAATAATAAAAAATTAATGAGCTATATGTTAAATATCCATTATTGTAATCAGAAAGCTCAAATTCCATAAACAAAAATACAAACTCAAAACTAAATAAAATATCCAGTGCAGTTTACTCCATAACTGATACACGAGCATTGAATAATTCAAACAAAGGAAAGCTAGGAATGCTGCTATTTTAATATAGAACGTACAGTAAATGGTGTGAGATGGAGGGATGAGCATCTAAGCTGCATGGATGCCTGACTTCTGGTGTGATGTGAATTAGTTATTAGTGTAGTTATTTGACCAATGTCAAAGTTAGAGCAAGTTAAGTATGCACAAGTGTATTTTGAAATTGGCAAGTCACTGCAGCTGTTTGGTTCCTTCCCCCTGCTGCTTGTCCTCTCATACTGTATGCAACATAACAGTGAACATTATAAGGAAGTTTGCTGAGCAAGGACTTGTTTTGCCAGGGAGAAAAGAGGGCACATTACAGACTCCACACATGCCTGGATGACCTCTTCATATACAGTTACATGTTTTTTCTTTAGATGTTGTACTGCTTCAGCTGTTATCCTGGGTAAAATCAAACCATTTGCATACAGCAGAGTTAATCCTACTTGTTCCATGCTCTTCCTTTTCTGATCCTCTCTCCATTGTTTTTTTTTTCTTCATGATCATCACCACCAGGCAGCATGGGCAGTGTTGACATAAACACACTTAGAAAGAACTCTGGAGATTTTATGGATTTTATTTAACATCCAGAAGTAGAGGAAAATCAATAAAAGTTTTGAACATTGTGATATTGGCCTTTGCAAACTGATTTTTCTTAAATATTGAATCAAATTGAACATTACATATATTGCTCAGCCCTATATTACACAGCAAAATAATTTTACATCAAATTTTAATTTGTAGTTTAAATTAATTGTGGTGTTTTTTTGCTTTGTCTTCACCATTGTTTATTGGAAGCTCATAAAAATACCTTTATATTGACACTATAATAAGGTATTCTGTCTCCTCATCATGTATTACAATTATTTGGATTAGAAATAAAGAGAAAACCCTGGAAAAATGGTAACATTTCTTACTGTACGCATATTCCTTTCATTAATTAGCAAATCCTGAAGAGTTCCAAGACACTAATGACCAGTTTAGCTTCAAAAAAATGTTACCCCGAGATGAAAGAAGGTTCAAAGCAGCTGATCTTGATGAAGATTTGGCAGCCAGCAGAGAGGAGTTTACAGCATTTCTTCACCCTGAGGAGTTTGAGCATATGAAGGACATTGTCGTTCTTGTAAGTAATCATACTGTTTAATATGATTTAATGATTTTATGTTTAATATGATATGATTAATAAGGGAAAATCTATTTTCATTAAATATAAATTCCAGGGCTTTTAATATGTGCCATTCCTACCTTTGTATATAGTCTTGTGAAGAACAAAGTATACCCTGCTTTAATTTTGTTGTTTCACATACAAAGACATTTTAACAATCATCTAGTCCTCAAAAATCCTAAAATTAATTAACCAGAAGAAAATGAATACATAACTGATTTTACTTTGTTATTATTTCTCCAACAAAAAAACAAAAAAAAAAAAAGCCAGAAGGCCGAAGCCATACTTTAAAAAAGCAATAACTTAACTAATTTTCTGTGTTGCATTCTACAGGTAAGTTTCTACTGTATATAATCCTCCTTATCCATCTACTTCAGTTCATTGATATTTGAGGACATTCATTTATGGTTAGAATTATATAAATCTAAGACTTGGTATTGACTAGATAGTTGTAAGTTATCTTCTGGTATGCAAAATTATGAAATTGGTAAGGGGTATGAATTTTTTTTTAAGTAACTGTAGTCTTGCAAATTGTAATACTCTGTCCGGCCAGAAGAATGTCTTTGAGGCAAGCTTCATGGGAATCTTGTGACACCTATACCCTTAAGATACTGCTGGAAAAGGTAGCCAATCACTTTGCCCAATTATATCAATTAGTTAATTGTTATACAGTTAAAACAATTTTTTACGTTTGTTTTTACTGCATGTTCATTATATTCAGGTCATATAATTCTTGAAAGTTATGATTCTTTATTTAGCAGATACCTTTATGTAGAAGCTGGTTTACAAAAGAAAGTGTCAGTAAAACTGCAGATATCCGGAAAGACAGCAGAGCATGACTAAGCAGTACAAAGAAATTTAATAAATAGGTGTGCTTTCAAGAGGTACCTGAACATCATTAAACTGGGAGAAGTTTGGAAGTTCATGTTAGGTCAGTCTGCTTTTGCTGTGATTTCTAATGGGATAACATGCCGAGCTGGAGACACTATCACCAGCAATAGTCTCCATCCTCTCCTAGGAAACACCCAGACACTCACAGGCCAGCTAAGAAATGTAATTGTTCCAGCATGTCCTGTTTGATCCAGGCCTTCTCCTAGTGGGATGTGTTTGGGACACCTATAGCGGGATTTGCTAAGGGTCTGTCCTAACTGCATCACCTGATTCTTCTCAGTACAAAGAAGCAAGGTTGCTACTTCCAGGACCTCTCATATTTGTAGGACTCATCACTTTGCCACTAAGTGTCATGATCAGCGTCCCTAAACAAGAACCATTTTTTTTGACACTGCTACTCATTTGCTCATTCCTTCAGCAGCTACTTGGAATACATGACCATAGGTGAGCATAAGGATTTGTCTTTATTGGTAAATCAAAAGCTTTCTTCAAAACTGTTTACTGTTAACACTCTGGTACCATATTGCCAAAACTCTTAACGGGTGCATCAATTTCATAACGCTAAGAGGACATTATCATCTACAGACAGCAGAGATTAGCTATTATAATGCTAGTTTAAAAACAAATTGCTGGATATTATTTTACAACATTTGTATGAAAAGAAGGATTGAAAAAAATCCTTTTAAACTTTTATGGAAGTTAGTACAGTGACACATCTAATGAAGCCAGTTCTAGTTTTGATCCTCTCTATTCTGCATTAAATTAGCTAAAGTAGTAGAACAGCCTTTATAATAAAGCATCACAGTAGTCAATTCTACTTGCAACAAATTAATTCACTTTTTAGACCCTTTATTTTTAAGAAACGTGAATGCTAAAGTTTCAAAGATAACCCTTATATCTCAGATGGGGGTCAAACTAAAATTTGATTAAAGCATACTCTATTTGAAGAATACTACTTGCTAAAATAGTTTAGTTTTCTTCTAATGGTAAACACTTTTCATTGATTAAATTTTTTTAGCTCGTCAAAGCTGTTAATTAATGCCTTAATTGTAGTAACATTAAGTTTAAGTTATAAGTACAGGCGATTGTCATCAACATTTGAATAACAGTTGGTATTATGGTTGTAAATTATATATGAAAATGGTAGTTTATAAAAAGAAAAAAAATGGTCTTATACCAAATCCTGAGGAACATTATGTTTAAATGCAGACAAGAATGAGGTTGTACTGTCTTCAGAGTTACAGTGTGTACGTATTGAAAATGAGTTGAACATATTAGGTGATAAAATATGAACCGTGTTTAATAATCCAAGTAAATTTTCAATCCTGTGTAGTAGAGTGCAGTGGTAAAAAGTTGCCAAAGTTATGCTTAGATCTAAAAGGCATTGCATTCATTGGAGGAAATTACAATATAATCACACCTGATTTAATGCTGTTTCTGAACCAAGACTAGGATAAAAGCCAGACTCAACTTTCTCTTAAAGATTTCATTTTTTTAAATTAAGATTTATGTTGTAAAATTATAATTATCCCCAAGGCTGTAAGAGCAAGTGTTGACATGTGATACAGTGCTGCTAAATCTGTAGATTAATTGCTCATTTTGTAATCTTCTATCCAATTTATTATTAAGTCAAAGTTATTACTACTGATATTTATATAGCACTGATTCATATTGATTAAGATAGCAGTTGTTTTAAATAAAGTTTGTAAAATGCCAGGAAAGTATGCAAACTAATAGAAAAATTGGTTGAGTTAATAAGAAAACTAGGATGTTGTTCTCTGAGACAGTAAATCCTACATACTCTCAAGATTATGTTGTAATGCTTAATATAACACATGATTTTTCAGCTTTTGGACACCAACTTAATTTTAAAGATTGACATTGCTTGTTTCTTCATGAGGGCAAGATTACATTTTGGATAAGAGTAAGTTTATTTGGTAACTGTTCTACTGTGTGCTTTTTAAAATTATGATTTATTTCTTAGGAAACACTGGAAGATATAGACAAAAATGGTGATGGATATGTGGATGAAGATGAGTACATTGGTAAGCTATGATTGGTACCACTTTATTCTAATAAAGATGTGTTGCTTAATGTAGGTCACTAACTGCAGCAAAAATAACATTTATTTATATGGCACATTTTATTGCAAAAAGTGTAACTCAAAGGGTTACAAGTAAAAGAAATTACTTAAAATTACCAAAAAAAGCTAAAGAAAAGGTAAATGCATATAAATAGAACAAATAAATAATAGAAATGGAAGAGTACTTAAGCATAGCTTAAACTACTATTAAACAAAGAGTGTTTAAGTCTGTAATGTTTATAGTATTAAAAAAAAGAATCCAAAGATATTGTCATTTGGCTGGTTAGGAGAGGAAAACAATTTCTCCAGCTGGTAGGATACTGGAGAAAATGAAACAATAGAGGTTGAAAGGCCTAAACACTACCCAGTCCCCACTGGGCATTCTACAAACCCTAAATAGATAGACAGATAGATACTTTATTAATCCCAATGGGAAATTCACATTCTCCAGCAGCAGCATACTGATACAATAAACAATATTAAATTAAAGATTGATAATAATACAGGTAAAAAACAGACAATAACATTGTATAATGTTAAATGTTAACGTTTATCCAACCCCCCCCCCAAAGTGGAATTGAAGAGTCGCATAATTTGGGGGAGGAACGATCTTCTCAATCTGTCGCTGAAGCTGCTCTTCTGTCTGGAGATGATACTATTTAGTGGATGCAGTGGATTCTCCATAATTGATAGGAGCCTGCTGAGCACCCGTCGCTCTGCCACAGATGTTAAACTGTCCAGCTCCATGCCAACAATAGAGCCTGCCTTCCTCACCAGTTTGTCCAGCCGTGAGGCGTCTTTCTTCTTAATGCTGCCTCCCCAGCATACCACCGCGTAGAAGAGGGCGCTCGCCACAACTGTCTGATAGAACATCTGCAGCATCTTATTGCAGATGTTGAAGGACGCCAGTCTTCTAAGGAAGTAATAGTCGGCTCTGTCCTTTCTTGCACAGAGCATCAGTATTGGCAATCCAGTCTAATTTATCATCCAGCTGCACTCCCAGATATTTATAGGTCTGCACCATCTGCACACAGTCACCTTTGATGATCGCGGGGTCCATGAGGGGTCTGGGCCTCCTAAAATCCACCACCAGCTCCTTGGTTTTGCTGGTGTTCAGTTGTAGGTGGTTTGAGTCGCACCATTTAACAAAGTCATTGATTAGGTCCCTATACTCCTCCTCCAGCCCACTCCTGATGCAGCCCACGATAGCAGTGTCATCAGCGAACTTTTGCACGTGGCAGGACTCCGAGTTGTATTGGAAGTCCGATGTATATAGGCTGAACAGGACCGGAGAAAGTACAGTCCCCTGTGGCGCTCCTGTGTTGCTGACCACAATGTCAGACGTGCAGTTTCCAAGACGCACATACTGAGGTCTGTCTTTAAGATAGTCCACGATCCATGCCACCAGGTATGAATCAACTCCCATCTCTGTCAGCTTGTCCCTAAGGAGCAGAGGTTGGATTGTGTTGAAGGCGCTAGAGAAGTCTAGAAACATAATTTTTACAGCACCACTGCCTCTGTCTAAGTGGGAGAGGGATCGGTGTAGCATATAGATGATGGCATCCTCCGCTCCCACCTTCTCCTGATATGCAAACTGCAGAGGGTCAAGGGCGTGTTGAACCTGTGGCCTAAGGTGGTGAAGCAGCAGCCTCTCCATGGTCTTCATCACATGTGATGTCAGAGCAACAGGCCGGAAGTCATTCAGCTCACTAGGACGTGATACCTTTGGGACTGGGGTGATGCAAGATGTTTTCCAAAGCCTCGGGACTCTCCCCTGTTCCAGGCTCAGGTTGAAGATGCGCTGTAGAGGACCCCCAGCTCCGATGCACAGACCTTCAGCAGTTGTGGCGATATTCGATCTGGAACCGCTGCTTTGTTGGCACGAAGTCTCCTCAGCTCTCTGCTCACCTGCGCTGTTGTAATTATGGGTGTAATGTAATATAATGTATAATATAATATATAATATCCATCCATCCATCCATTCTCTTCCGCTTATCCGAGGTTGGGTCGCGGGGGCAGCAGCTTGAGCAGAGATGCCCAGACTTCCCTCTCCCCGGCCACTTCTTCTAGCTCTTCCGGGAGAATCCCAAGGTGTTCCCAGGCCAGCCGAGAGATATAGTCCCTCCAGCGTGTCCTGGGTCTTCCCTGGGGCCTCCTCCCAGTTAGACGTGCCCAGAACACCTCACCAGGGAGGCGTCCAGGAGGCATCCTGATCAGATGCCCGAGCCACCTCATCTGACTCCTCTTGATGCGGAGGAGCAGCGGCTCTACTCTGAGCCCCTCCCGGATGACTGAGCTTCTCACCCTATCTTTAAGGGAAAGCCCAGACACCCTGCGGAGGAAACTCATTTCAGCCGCTTGTATTCGCGATCTCGTTCTTTCGGTCACTACCCATAGCTCATGACCATAGGTGATGGTAGGAACATAGATCGACTGGTAAATTGAGAGCTTCGCCTTGTGGCTCAGCTCCTTTTTCACCACGACAGACTGATGCAGAGCCCATATTACTGCGGATGCCGCACCGATCCGCCTGTCGATCTCACACTCCATTCTTCCCTCACTCGTGAACAAGACCACGAGATACTTGAACTCCACCACTTGGGGCAGGATCTCGTTACCAACCCTGAGAGGGCACTCCACCCTTTTCCGGCTGAGGACCATCGTCTTGGATTTGGAGGTGCTGATTCTCATCCCAGCCGCTTCACACTCGGCTGCGAACCGATCCAGAGAGAGCTGAAGATCACGGCCTGATGAAGCAAACAGGACAACATCATCTGCAAAAAGCAGTGACCCAATCCTGAGTCCACCAAACCGGACCCCCTCAATGCCCTGGCTGCGCCTAGAAATTCTTTTTTTTAATATTTTTATTTTATTAATTTTCATTGTAATCATTCCATACAAACAGATCAATTTATAACCCAACATATTTGAAGACAAATCAAACCCCACCCCTGAGAAGGAGAGCTTAGCTAAAGGAA
Source organism: Erpetoichthys calabaricus (assembly GCF_900747795.2). NCBI lineage: Eukaryota > Metazoa > Chordata > Cladistia > Polypteriformes > Polypteridae > Erpetoichthys > Erpetoichthys calabaricus. The sequence continues at coordinate 67,042,223 of NC_041395.2, forward strand.
AATTGCTTTAAGCTTTTTAACATTAGACAAAAGAAGGGGAGAAGTAAATATCTATATAAATAAGAGATTGAGAAGGGAGTTAAATGCAATAATAGTTAATTCTCTTATTCTAAAATAATATTGATTAAATCCTGCCATATTTTGAAAAAATTTTGTACAGATCCTCTAACTGAAAATTTGATTTTTTCCAATTTCAAATAATATAAAACATCGGTTTCCCACTGACTTATAAGAGGAGAATTAGGATTCTTCCAATTTAACAAAATAAGTCTGCGTGCCAAGAGTGTAGTGAATGCAATCACCGTTTGCTTGTCCTTCTCCAATTCCAGTCCATCTGGAAGGACACCAAACACAGCTGTTAGTGGGTTAGGAGGAATTGTGATACTAAGGCTGTCTGAGAGGCACTTAAAAATTTTTGTCCAAAATGATGTTAGTTTGGTGCAGGCCCAGAACATGTGACCCAGTGAGGCAGGAGCTTGGTTGCAGCGCTCGCAGGTTGGATCCTGGCCTGGAAACATTTTGGACAGTTTTAAGCGAGACAGATGAGCTCGATATATAATTTTTAGTTGAATAATTCTATGCTTTGCGCATATAGAACTCGAGTGAATTCTCTGCTTTGCTACCTTCCACTCCTTTTCTGATATATTGATTAAGAGATCTTCTTCCCAATGTCCTCTTGGATCTTTGAAAGGTAGGGACTCTAATAAGATTTTATATATTGCGGAAATAGTGTTTGTTTCCTCGGAATTGAGCAGTATTTTTTCCAGCATTGTGGAGGGTGCAAGGTGGGGGAAATCGGGCAATTTCTGTTTAACAAAATTTCTAATTTGAAGATAGTAAAAGAAATGTGTAGCTGGGAGGTTAAATTTTGAACGTAATTGTTCAAAAGATGTAAATATGTTGTCTATATAAAGATCTCTGAGCATTTTAATCCCAAAACTTTTCCAGGTATTAAAAACTGGATATACTTGCGAAGGTTGAAAGAGGTGGTTCTCTTGCAGAGGTGCCACTGATAAAAGATTTTCCATCTTAAAATGCTTCCTAATTTGGTTCCATATTCTGAGTGAGTAAAGCACAATTGGGTTATTAGTATATTTGCGATAACTTTCATTTATTGGAGAGCAGAGCAGGGAATATAAAGAAGTACTACAGGATTTTACTTCTATTGCGGACCAAGCCTGTGTATGTTCATTTATTTGTGTCCAGGTTTTTATGGCTTGTATGTTTGCTGCCCAGTAATAAAACTGAAAATTAGGTAAAGCCATGCCACCTTCTGCCTGAGGTCTTTGTAGGGTCGCTCTTCGGATACGTGGGTGTTTTGAGTTCCAAATGAATGAGGTTATTATTGAATCTAACTGTTTAAAAAACGATTTATTGATATATATTGAAATGTTTTGAAATAAAAAGAGAAGTTTAGGAAGGATATTCATCTTAACAATGTTAATTCTTCCGGCTAGAGTGAGATGAAGAGTTGACCATCTATGCAAGTCTTGCTTAATTTTTTCCATACAGACGCCAAAATTTTGTTGATAAAGAGCTTTATGTTTACTTGTGATATTTACCCCTAGGTATTTAAACTGATCTGCTATGGTAAAAGGTAGGGTGTCTAATCTAATATTATATGCTTGTGAATTCACTGCAAAGAGTATACTTTTATTCAGATTAATTCTAAGACCAGATATCTTTTGAAATTCTGTTAGTGCTGTTAAAACAACAGGGACAGTGTTTTCTGGGTCCGATATATATAAGACCATATCATCTGCATATAGAGAAATTTTCTGTTCCAGTCCTTCTCTGACAATCCCCTTTATCTGATAAGAATTTCGGCAGTGAACCGCCAGTGGGTTAATAGCGATTGCAAACAACAGTGGCGACAAGGGACATCCTTGTCTGGTACCACGTTCTAGTTTAAAGTAGTCTGAGCAAATGTTATTAATACAAACTGAAGCTTCTGGACTGGTATACAGTAGTTTGATCCAAGCACAAATATTCGGGCCAAACCCAAATTTCTCCAATGCAGTGAAAAGGTAATTCCATTCGATCATGTCAAATGCCTTTTCTGCGTCTAATGATAGTAATATCTCTGGGGTGTTTGATTTTGCTGGTAAATATATAACATTAAACAAGCGTCGGAGATTTGAAGATAGATGTCGGCCTTTAATAAATCCAGTTTGATCTTGTGATATTACCGAGGGCAGCACTTTCTCCATCCTTCTAGCTACGATTTTTGAGAGTATCTTAACATCATTATTCAGGAGTGAAATTGGTCTATATGATGCACATTGTAACAAGTCCTTATTTTGTTTAGGAAAGACGGTGATTAATGCTTGTCGAAATGTTTGAGGTAGTATTTGGTGGTCTTTAGCTTCTGTAAATGTTGCCAATAAGAGTGGAGCTAGCTGAGTGGAGAATTTCTTATAAAACTCTACGGGGGTAACCATCAGGGCCTGATGATTTCCCGCTTTGTAGTGACTTTATAGCGTCTAGTAATTCTGTTAGCGTTAGAGGTTTATCCAGTTCCTCAGCACTTAAAGCATCTATTTGTGGTATTTGTGAATTATCCAGAAATGCATTAGATTGCGTGTTGTCTTCTTTGGGCTCAGTGGAATATAAAGACTTATAGTAATCTCTAAATGTGTGCATTATTTTATTATGGTCGATGATTTCTTCTCCATTCTTGTTGGTGATTACTGGTATTGCATTGTGAACTTCTTGTTTATGAATTTGTTGAGCTAAAAGCTTATTAGCTTTTTCTCCGTGTTCATAGTAATGCTGTCTAGACTTATAAATAAGTTGTTCAGTTTCTTTAGTTGTTAAGATGTTAAGTTCTGTATGCAGGGCCTGCCTTTTCCTGTGAAGAGCTTCACTTGGACGCCTGGCTTGTTCTTCATCTATTCTAGTAATTTCATTTCTTAGCTCTGACACTTTCTTGGTTTCTAATTTATTTCTATGGGAAAGATATGAAATAATCTGGCCTCTTAAGAAGGCCTTTAGAGTTTCCCAGAGTGTTCCTGCAGAAACCTCTGTGGAGGTGTTTGTCTCTAGGAAGAAGCTGATTTGTTTGGATATAAATTCTGTGCAGTTCTCGTCTGCCAATAAAAGAGGGTTAAGACGCCATCTGCGAGGTGAGTGTGAGGGGCTTAATGATTTTAGCTCCAAGACTAGAGGGGCATGGTCAGAGATAACAATTGTGTCATATTTGCATGATTTAATTGTAGGCAGGAAATTATTATCTATAAAAAAATAATCAATTCTTGAGTAGCTATAATGCACTGGTGAGTAGAACGAATATGTTCTTGAGTTTGGGTTAAGAAACCTCCAGGGGTCTGATAAGTTGTGATCATTTAAAAACTGTGTAATTATCTTTGCAGTATTAGATGTCGTCCCCCCTGTCACAGGAGTCCTATCTAAGAGTGGATTTAAAACACAATTAAAGTCCCCAGCCATTATAATTTTATGAGTGTTCACATTGGGAATGGATGCAAATAGATTTTGCATGAATTCCTTATCATCAACATTGGGTGCATAAACATTTATCAAAATCATTTTACTGTTATATAAGTTGCCCATGACCATCACATATCTCCCTTCAGGGTCCGACACTACCTCTGATGCTACAAATGGAACTGTTCTATGTATGAGAATTCCCACCCCTCTAGTTTTCTTTATAAAGCTAGAATGGAACATTTGGCCATTCCAGTCTTTTTGTAATCTGAACTGATCCTTGGTTAGTAAGTGGGTTTCCTGTAGAAATACTATTTTAGCGTCTAAGCCTGTTAGGTGAGAGCATACTTTCTTTCTCTTTAATTCGTGATTCAGGCCTTTAACATTCCAGCTCACAAAGTTAACTGTCCCATCATGGAGACATTGATTCTGAGTTTTTAATGTCATTTATAGTTTTAATTGGTAATATGGCAGTTTTAATCTTAGTTTCAAGATTCCCCATGAGTTATTGCGCCTAGAAATTCTGTCCATAAAAGTTATGAACAGAATCGGTGACAAAGGGCAGCCCTGGCGGAGTCCAACTCTCACTGGAAACAGGTTCGACTTACTGCCGGCAATGCGGACCAAGCTCTGGCACCGATCGTACAGGGACTGAACAGCCCTTATCAGGGGGTCCGGACCCCATACTCTCGGAGTACCCCTCACAGGATTCCCCGAGGGACACGGTCGAATGCCTTTTCCAAGTCCACAAAACACATGTAGACTGGTTGGGCAAACTACCATGCACCATCCAGGACCCTGCTAAGGGTATAGAGCTGGTCCACTGTTCCGCGACCAGGACGAAAACCACAGTGTTCCTCCTGAATCCGAGGCTCGACTATCCGACGGACCCTCATCTCCATAACCCCTGAATAGACTTTTCCAGGGAGGCTGAGGAGTGTGATCCCTCTGTAGTTGGAACACACCCTCCGGTCCCCTTTCTTAAAGAGGGGGACCACCACCCCGGTCTGCCAGTTCAGAGGCACTGTCCCTGATGTCCATGCGATGTTGCAGAGGCGTGTCAACCAAGACAGTCCTACAACATCCAGAGCCTTGAGGAACTCCGGGTGTATCTCATCCACCCCCGGGGCCCTGCCACCAAGGAGTTTTTTGACCACCTCGGTGACCTCAGTCCCAGAGATGGGGGAGCCCACCTCTGAGTCCCCAGGCTCTGCTTCCTCATTGGAAGGCATGTTAATGGGATTGAGGAGGTCTTCAAAGTATTCCCCCCACCGACCCACAACGTCCCGAGTCGAGGTCAGCAGCGCACCATCCCCACCATATACAGTGTTGACACTGCACTGCTTCCCCATCCTGAGACGCCGGATGGTGGACCAGAATCTCCTTGAAGCCGTCCGAAAGTCGTTCTCCATGGCCTCCCCAAACTCCTCCCACGCCCGAGTTTTTGCCTCAGCAACCACCAAAGCCTCATTCCGCTTGGCCTGCCGGTACCTATCAGCTGCCTCCAGAGTCCCACAGGACAAAAGGGACCGGTAGGACTCCTTCTTCAGCTTGACAGCATCCCTCACCGCTGGTGTCCACCAACGGGTTCGGGGATTGCCACCACGACAGGCACCGACCACCTTACGGCCACAGCTTCGGTCAGCTGCCTCAACAATAGAGGCATGGAACATGGCCCATTCGGACTCAATATCCCCCACCTCCCTCGGGATGTGGTCGAAGTTCTGTCGGAGGTGGGAGTTGAAGCTACTTCTGACAGGGGGCTCTGCCAGACGTTTCCAGCAGACCCTCACAACACGTTTGGGCCTACCAGGCCTGACCGGCATCCTCCCCCACCATCGAAGCCAACTCACCACCAGGTGGTGATAAGTTGACAGCTCCGCCCCTCTCTTCACCCGAGTGTCCAAGACATGTGGCCGTAAGTCCGACGACACGACCACAAAGTCGATCATCGAACTGAGGCCTAGGGTGTCCTGGTGCCAAGTGCACATATGAACACCCCTATGCTTGAACATGGTGTTTGTTATGGACAATCCGTGACGAGCACAGAAGTCCAATAACAAAACACCGCTCGGGTTCAGATTGGGGGGGCCATTCCTCCCAATCACGCCCTTCCAGGTCTCACTGTCATCGCCCACGTGAGCATTGAAGTCTCCCAGCAGAACGAGGGAGTCCCCAGAAGGTATGCCGTCTAGCACCCCCTCCAGGGACTCCAAAAAGGGTGGGTACTCTGAACTGCTGTTCGGTGCATACGCACAAACAACAGTTAGGACCCGTCCCCCCACCCGTAGGCGGAGGGAGGCTACCCTCTCGTCCACCGGGGTAAACCCCAATGAACAGGCTCCAAGTCGGGGGCAGTAAGTATACCCACAACTGCTCGGCGCCTCTCACAGGGGGCAACTCCAGAGTGGTAGAGAGTCCAGCCCCTCTCAAGGAGATTGGTTCCAGAGTCCAAGCTGTGCGTCAAGGTGAGTCCGACTATATCTAGCCGGAACCTCTCAACCTCGCGCACTAGTTTAGGCTCCTTCCCCTTCAGAGAGGTGACATTCCACGTCCCAAGAGCCAGCTTCTGGACCGCCAAGGTCCCCGCCTTTGGCCACCACCCAACTCACACTGCACCCGACCTCCTTGGCCCCTCCCATAGGTGGTGGACCCATGGGAAGGGGGACCCACGTTGCCTCTTCGGGCTGTGCCCCGCCGAGCCCCATGGGTGCAGGCCCGGCCACCAGGTGCTCGCCATCAAGCCCCACCTCTTGGCCTGGCTCCAGAGGGGGGCCCCGGTGACCCGCGTCCAGGCAAGGGAAAATGCCGTCCAAAGTTTTCATCCATCATAGGAGGTTTGTTTAACCGCTCTTTGTCTCATCCCTCACCTAGGACCAGTTTGCCTTGGGTGGCCCTACCAGGGGCATAAAGCCCCGGACAACAGAGCTCCGAGGATCACTGGGACACGCAAACCTCTCCACCATGATAAGGTGGCGGTTAAAGGAGGGGTATATGATATATATTATATATAAATATATAATATATATTTAATATAATGTAAATGTAATAAAGTAATTGGTTATTTTTATGTTACACTGTACAAAAAGTTAGATGCCATAGGTATTGTCAGTAGTTAGAGCATCTACATTCCTTCTGAAGTCAAAGGCTACAGTTTAAAAGAAACGCCTTATACAGTCTTTTCTCGTTATCCATGGAGGTGTGGAAACCACAGAATCTGCAGCATTGATCCTATGGGAAAAATGGGGTTAAGGTATAGGCAAGATGCCAGCCTGGGAGGAGAATCAGTCGGGGGGAGATGGGGTCTGGCAAATGTGCCATTCCCCTTGCTGTTGCCCCTCAAGGTTTGGTAATGATCCTTGCAATTTTTCACCTACAGAAACCTTATTACAACTTTTAATTCTTTTGTAGTCGAGTTTGATTGTCTTCAAGTCACTCTGCTAGATGCCATAAGGAAAACCGCAAAACAAGATTCTCCCTCCACCCCCCCATTGCAAAGATAAAAAGTAGAGATCCTTACAAGTCTCAGAGTATGGGAGCATAGTAGAAGTGAGTTCACATTTAACATTGAGTCTGTAATCGATGGTGGGATTGGCAGGTTTGATGTCTCAAGCCAACTGGTTGTGGCCAACAGCGACTGCCAGCATGAAGTTTATCTGATACCTTTTACTTTCTTACTAAGCTGCATCTCTTGAGTTTATACACTCAGTCTTAGAGCCTAAATGATTTGCATTATGATCTGGTGGCATAATTGCAACATAATTGCAACAAACGTATGAGCAGCTCTTTTCTCTGTAACAGTAGTGTAAACAAGACCAGCGAAGCATCTAGTAGGATACTAGACACTCCCTAAACTTGTGTGCATCACACACATGTGCACAGTTGCCAACGTGAAAGTAGAAATGAGGCTATTAATAAAAATCGTGCGTGTGCTTGAAGTGGCAAAAGTTATTGCCCAAATGTTGAGGATTGACTATACCTCATTATTTTACTTGAATAGTTGTAAAAACATGGGTTACTTTATCAAAATGAGAATATTAACTGAAGATGTCAAATTAGCCAGAAGATAAGATTTGAATGTTCAGATTAAAAATAAGTACAGGTATATGTTGGAATACATTTGCACTTAGGTTAACGATTCTGGGTGTTATACAGTATGTCCTCTAGTAATTTTTTTTATTTTTTATATAATTTGTTGTTATGATAATGACTGCAATAGTGGTCACAGCTGAAAAAAAAACAATAGCAAAAAAAAAAAAGAAGAAAATCGTAGCAGTACTGTAGTAACAGCTTTTTTTAAATATAACAGCAATCAAAATCCTGAGCAGGTGCACCCAAATAAAAGGGAAACATCTGCACCATCATCTTGTTTTTAGTCTAGTACTTTTGGCTGGGTGCACAAGTCTTTATCAGGGCAGCAAGTCATTAAAACAGCCACAAAAAGCTTAAATTCTTACAAGCCACATGTGTTGGCACTGTGCTTTGCTACATTACTATTAATTTTTGTACTTTTTTTTTTTTTTTTTTGACTTGCGGTGTGTCTGCAAAGTATGATGTTGTGTGGGTCCAGCTGGTTTCTCATGCTACAAACATGTTATAACATATCTTCCTGTTGTATGGACAGATATTGGGAATTTGAAGCATGGTTGGAGTGGAGCTCAGGGTAAAGCACCTTCAGTGAGGGCACAGAGCACCTCCTTAGGAAGAGTTGAGTGATAGGTTTGAAGGTTTGAGGCATAGTGCTTTCGTGACAAAAAGCTGGGCGATTTAAGATCTAGAGGAATATGGGTTAGTTAGTAAGATAGTAACAAGGTGACTTGATTTATTTTTGGAGATGTTCAAAGGGCAGTGACAGGGTAATGTTTATATTATGGCATCCAGAATAAAAAAAACAGTTGGCTCCTGTGGACTTACCCAGAAAAACGGAATAATTACGGTATCAAGTCAGGGTCCGCATAATCTGTCTACTTACTTTTTCTTTTACAGATGCAACAATATTTTAATAAAAGTGTCCTGTATATTTTTAATTGCACCTCGTTTTTTAGGCATAACGTGTCAAAACAGCAACTAGCTCTTTAAATTGTGTATTTTGAAGTATTGTAATAAAAGGAAGAAAAGATCTTAGCATTAAATGAACAGTCCCCTTTACTTTTTCTTTTCTCTGTACCCATTAGACTATAAATATAACACAAGGCCATGTTACTTGCAGAATGTCTGCACTTATGAGGTGTATCAATAGGAGGGATGATATAGGAGTCGGGTGGAAAATATAGGATAAAATATAGGAGTCAGGTGGAGAAGTTTGTTTCTTTGTACAGAAAAATTGTCTGCCACTTAACATTAGCAAAACGAAGGAACTGGTTATTTATTTTCACCACACCAAAGAGTCTGTATTTCCAGTCTGCACAGGGAGTGGATGTGGAGGTGGTGCACATCTGCATGTATTTGAGTGTCCACATCAATGACAGGCTTGACTATTCTTGTAACACAGATGAACTGTATAAGAAAGGACATAACAAGCTCTTTGTCTTAGGAAACCGTGTTCCTTTAATGTGGGTAATGACATTCTACAACTCTTTTGATGGCCAGGTGTGATTTTTTTTTTTTTTTTTTTTTTTTTTTTTTTTTTTTTGGTGGTGTGCTGGGCAAAGTGAGTTATGTGATGCACTCGGTAGCCCCTGGAAGTAGTAGTGAAGGAGAGAAATAAAACAAAATTAAGAAACATTTTGAACAATGTTGCACATCCTCTCTCTGACACCGTAGTATATATTTGTCCGTCTTTCTATTGATTTGTTTAATTAGTTTCTGTAAAAAGCTAGAATTTTTGTCCTTAGGAACAAAGTTCTATCCATTCGTCCATCCATTTGTCCAAATACTTTGAGGGCACTGGAGAAGCGTTTAGATAAACTGCTCTAAATACACTTGTAGACCAAAGTGCAGATTAGTGAGATAGAAAAGAATGCTATAAAAGGGTTTGGCTGTAAATTATTCTAATGAAGATGACAAGCTAACCATTCAAAATTACAAAAAGAATGATCATGTAAGTGCAGCACAAAAACAGACCTGTGAAATACTGGAGCTTTGCATAGCACATCGGGAGTAACTCAATGCCAAAACTACTGTGGGTAAAATAAACCACAGTTCTTTTACAACTGAATGTCTGCTGTTGCCTTTGACTAAGGCCTTTGTTAAAAAAATTTGAATTATATTCAAATAACAATGTTTGATCTGACAACACTACTGTTAACTACAAGCCAGGAAATTACCAGGTTAATCATCACAGATATTCAGTTGGATATGTTTATTCACATATACCACAGTGACTTAGTGATTTCCTGGATCAACAGAGCTCATGGGCACAAATCTCTTTTTAGGTAGGAGGACAGAGACCTATAGAATCATGTTAAAAATTGGGGACTGCTAGTGCTACAGTTGTGTTTATGCTTGGCTAAATGAAAATGTGTTGGTGAGCATCAATAGGTCAGGTACAGCATTTATTCTGTTTTCTTGAATTATTTTTAAAACCAGGCCTTTTAATGTGAGCCATTGTATTTGAGACAATAAGGCATTGCTTTAGAAGTAGCTGAATAAGAGCAGAGATGATGTGAAGCAGCAGAAATCTGAAAGGCTGGCTACTGTGTTTTTACTATTCACCAATGCTTTAGTTTTGCTGTTGCTCACTTCTTGTGAAAACCACCACTTATAAAGTGAATAACACACTCACACTGCTTCATCTGGTGGCAGGAGGACTGATTTATTTGCATATACATCAATGGATCTTATTTGAGGACATCAAGATATTTGGCAAACTTTAGCAGGCTATTTTCTTAGTGCTAAGTACTGAAAATCTTGATACTGCTTTGTAGACACTTCAACTCCAGTAGATTCCCGGTATACTAATCGGAACAAATGCATAAGGACAAACTTTTTTCCCCCCCACGGGAATACCGTACTTTTAATATACAGTATTTTTTTTTTTAAGAGATTTGTAATTGAGCCAAAACCCAAGAGTTGTTGCAGACATAGAGCCTGTCCTGTTGTGATGTACATTTTTGAGTGGGAGAGAGATCTATATTATGAGAAATATTCACTTGCCTTGATTGTTTTGAGTTAAAGCTAAAAAAGTCTGCCCAAGGTAGAATTAATGAAGTAACAGTTAAACATGAGAAAGCAATACGTTAACTGCTTAAATACTAGTATTTAAATTTTCTGCCACAGATATTCTGTAGACTGTAATGCATTAAATTTGGGCTTTAGTGTAGTCTAGTGGTACTCTGTCTTAACAAATGATTCTTTGCCCATGCTTCTCCATTCGTCCTTAGCTTGATCTGGCTGGTGATGTCCTTTCTATATACTTGGCATTAAATGTGTTACTAGTTCTAATGTGTAATTTAGATATCTTTCACTGCCTGATGGGTAGTTTTCTGGGCTTGGAGCCAAACTGAAGAGCAGCACATGTGGACATAAAGGCAGAAAGCAAATCCTGCTTGACTGCAGGCTAAATTCACTTGCAAGCGTCAATCAAAGCTGACCTATTTGACATTCATGGGTGTGTGACTGTGCATAGCAGACTCGGCAACAGGTCCACATGATATTTAAGGAATTTTTCATTCATTGTGCCTCTTGTTGTGGCAGACATGTAACTTGAGCTTAATGAATCAATTCTCAGTGCATAATTAAGAAGGCAAGCTGAATCCTTAAAATTAATTTTCCAACCATTTTTCCCCACGTCTGGAGTTTACAAAGGAGATATTGGTGGGGGAGGAAGAGCAACTGCCTTTCTACTAAGCAGCCTCTGAGTTTGTATCTCGTGTGTATTGTTTTTGTAGAGGCAGACTTGTGTGACACTGAAAGCCTAGACAAAAAAGCTTTACAGACCACTCACTCCTACACTACAAATTGTTTTCAAATTTTCCAATTTTGTTTGGCCTGCTTTATTTATCCAAGAAGGTAAAAGTTAAATATTGAGGCTTGAAAGAAAAATAAGAAAATATTCACAAAGGAAGTGCTGCATTTTAATAGCTTGTGACAGGCAAAATCAAGGGCAGTAACACAAAAATTATATACAGTATGACTGTCTGTGCAGTTGTTACCAGAAAGCATCCTGGAATGTCTAACTTCACATGTTAAAAATCCAAGTTCAATATTTTTGTGTTTCATTTAAAATAAATATTCCCAAAAAAGTTTATGTAATTGCAGCATTTCTGATGTTTATTTGTGTTAGCAGTAGATATAGCAGTGTAATATACATTTTCTATGCATTTTGGAGCTTTACACACTAAGTAACATTACAGTACTTACGTTACAAAGTTATGAAGTTTTCAGATGATTCTAAAACCGAGGATAGCAAAGAATTAGGAGGTAACAATAACAATTAGGCCAATGTCACACTGAATGACTTGTGTAGCAATTTTTAGTTGTAGCCTCCATTTACATAATTTTACCAAGGCATGGATTGACACGGAGTGCAACTGTGCCAATGGTTTGACTAGTGAGACTGTGACATCCCAGCAACTTAGTTGGACTGCTTTACAATGAGCCATTATTTTGGTGTTAAGTTCAAGTGCTGGGCTTGTGTGTGTGTGTAAGACTTGACAAAAAATGAGTCTTCATCTAAATATTTAGTACATACAATTTGGCCACAAAGGAGGAAGGAAATGGGTGTTTTGGATTACAAAAACAGAAGAAAGGCTTTTCTGTACAATGTTTCATATTTGTTGTATCATAACAATGTACAGTGGAACCTCGGTTCACGACCATAATTTGTTCCAAAACTCTGGTTGTAAACCAATTTGGTCGTGAACCGAAGCAATTTCCCCCATAGGATTGTATGTAAATACAACTAATCTGTTCCAGACCATACGAACTGTATGTAAATATATATATTTTTAAGTTTTTAAGCACAAATATAGTTAATTAAACCATAGAATGCACAGCATAATAGTAAACTAAATGTAAAAACATTGAATAACACTGAGAAAACCTTGAACAACAGAGAAAACTAACACTGCAATAGTTCACGCTATAGCGCTACCAACCGCTGGCTAAAAACACTTTTTTTGAATGAGTTTTAAGCACAGGGAAAATAATGAACATTTGAAAAAATCCGTAATATAATAAACCACCAAGAAAAGTAACATTGCAACAATGCACGCTATGAACCGATCACTGTAAACAGAAGTGAAAACAAAATCAAGCCCAGTGCATTCTTTAACTGCCTTCTCTACCTTATGCATCCAGCTCTCTCTCTCTCTCTGGCGCTGCCTGTGTGTGTGCGTCTGTCTCTCTCTGGCGCTGCCTGTGTGTGTGCACGGCTCTCTCTCTCGCTGCCTGTGTGTGTGCGTCTGTCTCTCTCTCGCGCTGCCTGTGTGTGTGTGTCGCACGCTGTCTCACTCTCTCTCTTGCTCGCTGCACAGGAAATGCACAGGGAGAGACTGAACATGTACAAACCGAAAGGGAAACTGGCTTGTTCGTATGCAGAGTATGTGGTCGTGAACCGAGGCAAAAGTTTGGCAAACTTTTTGGTCGTAAACCGATTTGTACGTGTACCGAGACGTTCGTGAACCGAGGTTCCACTGTAAAAGGGAAAGATGGTCTGAGACTGTGGGAGCAGTCTTCATACCTGAGAAAACATTCATACAGCCAATGGTGCTGTCAGGCAGCAAAGTAAATGGCTGTCAGAATGTATGAAGTCTGCAGTACTTTTCAAGTTTGAAACTGCACAGAAACAAGTTGAAACCTAGTCATGCAATCCATCATCCCTTGTGATACCTAGTCATGTAATCTGACATTCTAAAGGTGATGACATTCAACAACTGCATTCGTTAAGTGTGAGATGCTCTCTGACTCAGTCATGTAGCTTGATGCCAGTCTTAGGAAGACCTACACAGAAATGAACAAACACTTTGAAAATGCAGTTTAATCTAGAGTAAGATAAATACAAGTAGAAGGAATATGAATTATGAATAGGCAGTGATAACGTGGAGGAAGCAAGATAGATAGATGCAACATTTTACATTTCTAGGCAGCGTGTGGAAACAAGGCAAATACAACCTCAATTCCAAAAATGATGGAATGCTGTGTAAAATTTAAATAAAAACAGAATACGATGATTTACAAATCTCCTAAGCCCATGTTTTTTCATAGTAGAACATAGAAAACTTATCAAATGTTTAAACTAAGAAAATTTACCATTTTATGAAAATAAGGTCATTTTGAATTTGATGGCAACAAAATGTATCAAAAAAGTTAAGACAAGGCCATGCTTACCACTGTGTAGCATCCCTTCTTCTTTTAACAACAGTCCATAAATGTTTGGGAACTGAGACCAGTTGCTGGACTTTTGGGAGAGGAATGTTGTCCCATTCTTTTCTGATACAGGATTCTAGCTGTTCAACGGTATTGGGTTATCTTTGTCATATTATTCATTTCATGACGTGCCAAATGTTTTCAGTTCAGATGAAAGGACTGTGAAGCCATTCTGTTGTAATAGACGCAGTATGTGGTTTGGCATTGTCTTACTGTAATATGCAAGGCCTTCCCTGAAAAAGGCATTGTCTGGATGGGAGCATATGTTGCTCTAAAACCTGTATATACCTTTCAACATTGATGGTGCCTTTCCAGATGTACAAGCTGCCATTTCCAAAAGCACTAATGCACCTCCATAACATCAGAGATGTAGGCTTTTGAACTGAGCATTAATAACAAACTGGATGGTCCCTTTCCTTCCCTTTAGTCCAGAAGATGCATATTCATGATTTACAAAAAGAATTTAAAATTTAAAATTGTCTGACCACAGACAATTTGTCACTTTGCCTTAGTCCATTTTAAATGAGCTTTGGCCCAGAGAAGACTGTGGTATTTCTGGATCATGTTCAAATTTGGCTTCTTCGTTGCATGATAGAGCTTTAACCTGCATTTGTGGATGACACAGCAAACTGTGTTCACAGACAATGATTTCTGGAAGTGTTCCTGAGCCCATGCAATGAGTGATTTCCAGGATAGACTCATACCTGTTTTTAACGCAGTGCTGCTTGAGGCCTCTAAGATCATGGGCATCCAGTACTGATATTCAGCCTGGGTCTCCTCCCTTGTGCACAGAGATTTCTTCAGATTCTCAGAATCTTTTAATGATATTCTGTACTATAGATGATGAGATATTCAAAGTCTTTGACAATGCTCGACAATTTGTAGATAGTTTTTTTGGTAATCTGTTTTTGTGAGGTGGAGTGGTGGCTCTGAGGCTAGGGATCTGCTCTGACAATCAGAAGGTTGCAGGTTCGAATCATGTAAATGCCAGAAGTGATTCCACTCTGGTGGGCCCTCAAGCATGGCCCTTAACCTGCAATTGCTCTGCTATGAGGATAAATTAAAAAGTAAAGGCAATTTGAAAATGACATTATAAGCTGACGAAATACAACACATTTGCAATAGTTTATTAGTAGTTACAACATGCATAGTGCAGTACTCTGCCGTAAGTCTAGTTAAAGCCAAGGTCAGATGAACATGAACAATGTCCTGTAGTGAGATTTCTTTGGGCAAAGGGATTGAAACCTACTGAAATTCACTGAAGGATTTTGCCTTGTGCAGATCAGTAAGCTGTTTTGGTACCCATCTTGCACAGACTTTACAGTCAACCAAGTCATCATGTACTATGGCATGTGCAGATCCATAGCTGCTATCCAAATGTGCAGCAACAGTGAACAACATAATCAGCCTGTCCCCACTGATGAAGGTATTTGCAAAGGTCAGTGGGGGGTTGTATGTGAGATGTTGATAGTCAATCGGATCCAACTTTGTCGGTTACACTTGTTCTTTCCAGTTTAAACTTTTCTACCTATTCATAAACTTCTTCTTAAGTCATGCTGTTTTCATTTCTGTACTGAGTGAACATCCTTTGAGGAATTTAAGCAGGTTTCACTCCCTCTGACCAAAGAAATCTCACTATGATGTGTTGTCCAACAATGGTGCAATCCCGCAGTAGAGCATTCATGTACATATGACCTTGGATTCAATTAGACTAATGGCAGAGTGCTGCCCTGTGAGTGTTAAAACTACCCATAAGCCATTGCGAATGTGTTGTACTGTGTCAGCTTCTACCCATTGCAGTTGCTGTATAATTTTCCAATTGCCTTTACTTTTTTATTTTCCCTCATATTTCTTTTTCCCTTATCAATTACTAGTTACTAATTAATATAAAAGATGTTTTAATGAGATATTTGTAATATGTATGAAACACAGGGGCTATTTCAAGTGTTAGTAAGTAATGGGTTTTGAACAGCTTCATTAATTGTTTTTTTAAGTGGCAGATTGATAAGTATAGATTGCTGTACATTTCTTGTGTCATTGGCTGTTGTATACTGTATTATCTCTGCTAAGTATCTAATATTTTGTGGCCATGCAAGTTTTAATAATTAGGTGTGGAGTTTGGGCAGTTATTTGCATATCATGTTTGTATTTATTTTTGAAACAATAAATCAAAAACTAATTTGTATACAGTGATGCCAGAGTTTAAATCATTCAGTGATCCAGTGTACCCATTTGTAAACTTCAACAACAAAAATAAAGTAGGGGAAAAGTTACATGTAACACCTAGATTTGTACATGACAATAATGTTTTTCTTTGGTGTTATACTATACCAAACAATGTCTTGGTAGAAGCAGCAACCATATTTTTTTATTATGGAACAGTATACTTAAAAGTTAATCCAATTAACTGTATCCACAAGACAAAATGTACAGTATTCTTCTGTTTAAGAAAACAATATAGTTGCAAAAAATTTAATAGGCTATAAGCAAATTAAAAAGCTGTACCGGTTAAAATACACTTTATAAAACATTGTTTAATGTGAAGTGTATTGTATTGGAAATTGTTTTTGAATCATATTGGTATATTTTAAAGAATCATCAAACAAAATATGTCTTATAAGGTGTTAACTGCTTTGAGAACACTATTTGAGTTATTTTTGGTTAACTAAAAATAATTGTTCCTTTATTGTCTATGATGGCAGACATATGTCTTGACCACCGGTATCTAATACAGCCCAAAATTAATGTTCAAGTAATGCTAAATGTAAAAATCTCCTCTCCCCATTGTATTTAGAAGAGTAATTCAACATGTTTGTGAAATGTTGCAGCCATTTGTCTACAGGCAAGCAATTCTTTTTCAAATTAAGAATCTCAGTCTTCCCTGAATGTTTAATTCACAAAAGACAGACAGATATTGTCTAAAAATGTCATAGCCATGCCTCTTTGTTCTGTACAAATCGCTCTAGTTTTTATTTTTTAATATCCATAAGGGTTTTTTTCTATGTTTGTGAAATGTTTTTTATGTTTGAATTTAGCCTTGAAATTACAGAATTTGAAAATAATAAATATCGATTCTTTTTTATTTAATCAGATTGAATTTTAAATTTCCTC
The DNA here is from genome assembly GCF_900747795.2 of Erpetoichthys calabaricus. NCBI lineage: Eukaryota > Metazoa > Chordata > Cladistia > Polypteriformes > Polypteridae > Erpetoichthys > Erpetoichthys calabaricus. The sequence continues at coordinate 67,059,086 of NC_041395.2, forward strand.
TAGATTTCAGAAAACAGACTCTATACTTTATATTCTAAAGACATTAGTTGGGTAGAGTAGGCCAGTTCTACTTTCTTCAGTTTGCCACTTCTCTTTTCTGTTCACTAGCTATGCATTATTTGTTATTTTGTCAAAAAAATTTCAAAAAGGATTTTTTTGTCTGTTCTTAAAATCAAAGAACTGCATTTGCTTTGTAATTTTAATGTTTATGTTCATACTCTTATTTGTTCACATTTAATTTGAATTTACTGTCCCCTTTGACATGGATAAACAATGATCAAATCCCAAACATTACAGAAAGGTTCAGGATGGGTCAGTAGATGTCATATATGATTTTTCTTCAGCTCCCGCCCAAGTACTGAGACAAAAAAAAAAATTTTTACTTTCAGCATTATAAAATGGAACATCATGGTTCTTCTAATGAAATGCACAAAAACGGAAATATAGGCAGATGTAATATATTCCAGTTTTGCTAGTGGACCTTTACAGCAATTGGGGTTAGGCTATTCTTTCAAGCTAATTAGAATTATTTTAATGCACACGAATACAAATAATTGTTCCCTGCAGGTCAGTGATTAAAAATTACCTGTTAATGGTATGAGGCAACTCAGTGCTAGCTAAAAAAAATATGACAGCTCTCTTCTGTTCTCATAATTTCTATTTAGTCCAGTGATTTGAATGCTTTACATGTTCGGGTAATACAATAGGGAAGTACAATTTCCACTGTAATTAAAGTCCATTCACTGAAATTACCTTCGTGTAATTACTAGGTAGTTGTCAGCATTTGTTTTGCCATGAGTGGTGTTGTCTACTGTCTTCAGACATGGGTTTGCTGAACGTCACTGCTTTAAGATGTTGACAGTCCTTATGATATTAACCCCAGAAAGGTCAGGCCACATTATTTTGGTAGGGTCTGCCTCTTATATGACACAGTTAATTGAACATGCCAACTTGCTAAAAATTAGTAGCCTGTCTGGTTAAATTAACTGCATCTGTGGAAGAAAATTTGAGCAGTTTGAAGTAAAATGGCAGAAAGGGTTAATAACTTTTAACAGCTAGAACTTTTCATATTTGTATCATTTTAAAATAATGTATCCCAAGAATTTATAACATAGTCACATGTAATACAGATGTAGTCTGATTACATAAACCTTGGCTGTACAAATATTTATGACCTTTGGACCATATTAATTTTATTAAGGTACGAAGTACCAAATTTAATCAATTAATATTTTTGTTATTGATCAACATAATGTTAAAATCAAAGTGAAAACATATTTTACCAATCATTCAAGCAATACAAGATATTTTTTTCCAATACTGCTCTTTTGCATTCAGTATGTTGTAAATTATTGCCCAGATTGTGTAAAGTAACTGGAAGTAGCATAAGCATAGAAGAATGTTTGTATGTGACAATAAGGATTTAAGCCTAGCATAGTTAATACATCGTTGGGAAAAGCATAAGACCTTCTTCAAACCACTGTGTCCAGGAAAAATTGTTAGAGAATAAACAGGAGTATTTTTTGTTAGATGGGAATAGGCTGTCATAAAAACTTGACAAAGCAAATACATAGTGTCTAACGAGAAAACATTTGTCTTTATGTCAGCTGTACTTTGAGGAGCAACATTGAAATTTGGAACAATGTTATGTAGGGTAATTAATTCATTTTAAAATCTGTATTATAGCTGCTCACAGTATGAAAAAACTGCCTCAGCAAAGAAGATGTCAATTATATTGATAAATAAGAATTCATTTACTAGAATTCTAACATAGTACACATCTCTATACTTTGTTGTGGGCATTGTGTTATTTATCTTAGAGAACTGTCTTTTATTTTGCGTTCATTTCTTAAAAAATCTTTTTAGATACCTTGTTTAGTTGGTAAATAAAATACGTAACAGTTACAGTTGTGTCTTTTCTTCCCAACAATTTAATGTATTCGTACTTAATTTTTCCAGACTTGGTCGTAATTATTAAAGTTCCCATCCCTTCTTGCTTGCTGTAGAACTTCTGCTAAAAAACATGTTGAAAGTGCATATATTTGAAAAGTGGCAACTCTTAATTGGCCCAGTGCAAGTGACTGTGAGTGCATACGAACCACAGGTGTCATGCCCAGGACTGATTCCTGACTTTTGCTTCATGCCCCATGTGCTGCCTTCTTAAAAATGGTATAGTACGAATATTTTAACTGTCATATGCCTTAAAAGAAGATGCATGAAGAATGATGTATGCTTTTAATGGGTGTGCGTGACTCCCATGTTTGACTCCAGTTGTATTCCTTATGTGACCTGTAAATTTTGGGAGAAGAAGCAATTGCAGTCTTTCTGTAACAGAAAGTATTTTGGCCAAAGTCAAATTTCAGAACTTGAATTTTTAGTATATGTTTTGTAGTACATAAACCCAGCCCGAGGATTGCTATGTCAATACTGCAGATTAATCTTTTTTAAGCTTATATGGTAGATCTTGGCAGTAGAACTTGCATAGACACTTTGCTCCTATACACATGAATAGGCACAATAAAACAATGTAGAAAATGTGTGCCTGTCATTAGATTCAGGTGCATTTGATGACTTGGTTAAGTGATTTGTAAGTTGAAGGTATTTTACATTTTTTCAAAGAGTCAGCTATCACATTTGTGTTAAATATTTTTTACACAGGTGTCATATTTAAAAATAACAGTGAAAATAGAATGCAATTGCATGTATTAGTTAACTACCTTAAATGCACACTTTTTAACAATACTTAAACTGTGCTTTGTGTAGTTAATAACATAACCCAGATAGGTTTTATGGTGGCACAGTATCTTTCACAGAGATCAGATTATAATTCATGTGATATAAAAATGGCATCATTGATGTCCTGTTGTTAGTTGTGGAGGTTCTGTGACTAACTGTGTTTCAGATGTCTTGAAGATAATATTTTTGAAAGGTATACTTGAAGAAATGAAAACTTGTCTTAATTCAGTTCAGTAAGTGCAGCCTCAGAGTGCTGTAACAAGTTCACAGATACAGTAAATGCATTTACAAACTTTACAAATTACTGATTACCTAATGAATACACATAAAGACAGATTCTTTTTAAACAGACATGAAAACAAAATAGTTCTTATTAAGATAAATGGAAACATTTGTTTGCCAAATGACAACGTAGGAGAGAAAAACAAAAACTCTAATTGGGAACATCCGTGGAGAAGATAAACCTCTTGGGGGTCATTGGCCGGTATAACTGACAAATACAGACACTGTCACTGTCTTGGAGGCCTAGGCTGACTGACCAGCCAGCAAATCTTGGCCATTCTACAGTGGAGCTTGTGCTGGGCAGTCTAATATAATGATAGAATCTTTACCTCTATTGATTGCAATGCACCCAGCATCTCAGATGTCTTTCCATGGGCATGAAGCAGCTTGAAAGTAGAGTAGTGGCACCTAGCAGTATGAAAGCAGTACTGTATACCGACAAGTCTTAAGGTAAAATTGTTCAAATCTTCAGACCATAGAGAGCAGGCCTAGTTTTTAGTGTAACCCATCATAAAAACTGAATATATATTTATTCACTATAGGTGCACTCTACACAGAGTGACACTTGCATAATTCCTGTCTTCTTAAATTAATTTGTAGACAAGTGACATTTTGCTTTTTTTTTTTTTTTTTTTTTTTTTTTTTTTTTACTTTTACAGTTAACTTGTTTTAAGCAATAAAGGTGAGCTAATGTACCAGGGATAAAGCATGCATGCGTGCCTCCCCACTATTTGACTAACTTATATTGTGGATCCACAATGAAAATTAGAAACCATAAACATCATAAATGTAGTGATGTTTTAACTATATTTAAGATAGATGAGTCTGAAAACTATTCAATGCTTTTCATTGGAAGATTTTAAAAATTAAAAAAAATATTAGTGTTCAAAATATTGCAATGAAAATTGAGCTTTCCTGACAAAATATGAGGAATAGGTGTGCCAACAGAAAGCAGGCTAGCTTTTTACAGACAGGTAAACAGACTGCATTTTCTCGAACTACTGAGTACAATTTTGTTGTTTATCTGTAGAAATTAAAGAGTTTAATCTCCAGTACAAATACCTGCAGGAAATTGTAGAGCCTCAGATGAGAATTATGTGAAAATAACACAATCCTTGCCCTTTAAATAAACAATAAAGCTTTCCAAACTCCTCTCAGATGAAGGGATGGCAGTACATTTAAAAGTCCAAGAGTAACAAGTAGAGATGCAATGATCAATGAACCGCCGATCGAAATCAACCGATATTTCACTAAAAACGACTCGGTCAGTGAAAAGGCTGATCACAAAAAAATATAATTTCAGCCCTTGCTTTTCTAAGCTTTACAGTAATTTAGTTGCACTGCACCTTTATGCAAGGTATTATGGTAGTTGAGCTTGCACACCTAATCTTTCCTGCAGTGTAAACAAACAGCAGCAAGTGGAATCTTGTTTTGTCAGAGAATCTGAGGTGATTGGTATTTTAGTATTAATGTTAAAGAAAGGTGAAATTAACTGGAAAGAAAAATTGGAGAAGTCATCCTGTGCAACTAGACAAACGGCAAGAAAACTTCTTTACAGAATTTATTTTGTCCTTTAAGTTAAAACGGATACTGTTTGAGTATGGAAACTGCTGCAGTTTGTTTCTTGTTTAAAATGCTAGACGTTACACTTTTAATTGGACAAAGAAAAGATAAAAACTAATTTGAAATTGCTACTTAGTAAATAGTAGGCTTTTTTTCAGATTTGTAATGTGTTTATTATTTGTTTCAATGTGTCATACAGCATACAGTTAGGTCCATAAATATTCGGACAGAGAGAACCTTTTTCTAATTTTGGTTCTGTACATTACCACAATGAATTTTAAATGAAACAACTCGGATGCAGCTGAAGTGCAGACTTTCAGCTTTAATTCAGTGGGGTGAACAAAACAATTGCATAAAAATGTGAGGCAACTAAAGCATTTTTTGAACACAATCCCTTCATTTCAGGGGCTCAAAAGTAATTGGACAATTGACTCAAAGGCTATTTCATGGGCAGGTGTGGGCAAGTCCGTTGTTATATCATTATCAATTAAGCAGATAAAAGGCCTGGAGTTGATTTTAGGTGTGGTGCTTGCATGTGGAAGATTTTGCTGTGAAGAGACAACATGCAGTCAAAGGAGCTCTCCATGCAGGTAAAAGAAGCCATCCTTAAGCAGCGAAAATAGAAAAACCCATCCGAGAAATTGCTACAACATTACGAGTGGCAAAATCTACAGTTTGTTACATCCTGAGAAAGAAAGCAAGCACTGGTGAACTCAGCAACGCAAAAAGACCTGGACGTCCACAGAAGACAACAGTGGTGGATGATTGCAGAATCATTTCCATGGTGAAGAGAAACCCCTTCACAACAGCCAGCCAAGTGAACAACACTCTCCAGGGGGTAGGCATATCGATATCCAAGTCTACCATAAAGAGAAGACTGCATGAAAGTAAATACAGAGGGTGCACTGCAAGGTGCAAGCCACTCATAAGCCTCAACAATAGAAAGGCTAGATTGGACTTTGCTAAAGAACATCTGAAAAAGCCAGCATAGTTCTGGAAAAACATTCTTTGGACAGATAATACCAAGATCAACCTCTACCAGAATAATGGCAAGAAAAAAGTATGGAGAAGGTGTGGAACAGCTCATTATCCAAAGCATACCACATCATCTGGAAAACACGGTGGAGGCAGTGTGATGGCTTGGGCGTGCATGGCTGCCAGTGGCACTTGGACACTAGTGTTTATTGATGATGTGACACAGGACAGAAGCAGCCGAATGAATTGTGAGGTGTTCAGAGACATACTGTCTGCTCAAATCCAGCTAAATGCAGTCAAATTGATTGGGCGGCGTTTCATGATACAGATGGACAATGACCCAAAACATACAGCCAAAGCAACCCAGGAGTTTATTAAAGCAAAGAAGTGGAAAATTCTTGAATGGCCAAGTCAGTCACCTGATCTTAACCCAATTGAGCATGCATTTCACTTGTTGAAGACTAAACTTCAGACAGAAAGGCCCACAAACAAACAGCAACTGAAAGCTGCTGCAGTAAAGGCCTGGCAGAACATTAAAAAGGAGGAAACCCAGCATCAGGTGATGTCCATGAGTTCAAGACTTCAGGCTGTCATTGCCAGCAAAGGGTTTTCAACCAAGTATTAGAAATGAACATTTTATTTCCAGTTATTTAATTTGTCCAATTACTTTTGAGCCCCTGAAATGAAGGGATTGTGTTAAAAAAATGCTTTAGTTGCCTCACATTTTTATGCAATCATTTTGTTCACCCCACTGAATTAAAGCTGAAAGTCTGCACTTCAACTGCATCTGAGTTGTTTCATTTAAAATTCATTGTGGTAATGTACAGATCCAAAACTAGAAAAAAGTTCTCTCTGTCCAAATAATTATGGACCTAACTGTAAGTTTTGGTAAGAAACAAGTATTACATAATTGTAATCGTCATCCATCTCTCTCTCTCTCTCTCTCTCTCTCTCTCTCTCTCTCTCTCTCTCTCTATATATATATATATATATATATATATATATATATATATATATATATATATATATAAATTCCAACATCTGTATGTCCGTCTGCTTTTCACGAGAGAACTACTTGATGAATTTAGATCAGGTGTTTTTCTATAAATTGCTTGAACCTTCCAGTTGATTTTGCTTCTCTCATTACCCTAAGTATCATAGTTCACTTGCAGCATCAATTTAGTTGCACGAATCTGAGAGAGATGCAGCGGGAAGGGGTCGGGGCCCTCCTCACTCACGCACCAGCCTTGTGGCGTGTACCTTACCTCCGCTTAGCTAACGAGCGAGAGAACTACTTAACGGATTTAGATCAGGTTTTTTCTGTAATTTGCTTGAACATTCCGGTTGATTTTGCAACTTCTCTCATCATGCTAAGTTCGCTTGCAGGAGCAATATATTCGTGCTAATCCAAGACAGAGGCTGCGGGCCAAGGGGAGGGGGAAGTGTGACGTCAGGAGTGGGGAGCTGCGTAGGGCCCTCCTCAGTGTCTTTTTTCACTAATATACAGGTGGAGCCGCGGGGCACGGCATGTATTTTATAATTTAAATTTCAAGAATTACAAATGTGTAGTTGATACACTGAAGAAAAAACACGCCTGGATAAATATAGTAACTGTTTATTTCAACAGCAAAAAGCTGTAGTGCAATTAATGATTTAAAAAATTAAAATGTATATGAGCATGTATATTTACATTTAAGCAGATTTAATTGCCAATATCGATTAATTGATTGTGTGAGAATATATTTGTTGTTTGAGAAATGGTGAAAACTTCTGTTTGTAATTAAGCCTTGTTTCAGATAGGGACATTACAAAAAAAAATTAAACAATATGGCAGCTTGTAATTATGAGAAGCATTTTATTTTCTTTTATGCTATATGTATTATGGATAAATATAAGGAAATTTTATTTATTTTAATATTTTATGGTCACTGAACAATAAGCCTGTTAATTTTCTATTAGCAAAATGAAATTCAACAGTTAACACCTGTGGTCTATAGTTTAATTATAAAAACACTTTAATATAGGACGTAAAACTTGTATTTTTCTGGTTATGCAGGATATCAGTGTAAAAAGGTTTTTAAAGGGATAAGGAAAAAAAATCTGAATCAGTATTGGAATTGGCCAATGAAATAACATATAAAATTAGTGATCAGCATCGACCTTAAAACTACCTGATCGGAGCATCCCTAGTAACAGGTGTCAATCATTCCAACATAATCCTTTAAATACTTACATAGAATGTTGAGATTGATCGTTTCAGAAACTGTATTAGCCTCAAGAGACAGAGGGTGAGTCAAAGTTTACCTGGAATTTATTCACTCACAGAAGAAAAGCTGTTTCAGTATGCATTTTTAGCCATATTTTCTCTTTGTCTTAAACTATATTGCTTAATGTATGTTTTCTCATTTTGCTTTAAATTTTATTTGGTATAATTGTGTAATATTGCTCAGTATCCTCAAGAAAATGCAGCAAAATGTATCAAATTTTCTATAGAATGTAATATTACATTCCAGTTTTTCTTACATTGAGAAATTATGTAGTGCCCTTCCAAGCAAACAAACTACTTTACACAAAAAAGTACTTTCTTTATTATTAATAGTTTACAGCACTGGTCACCACAGCTTACCTTTAGACTTTTGGCTCAGTGAAGCTTTAAACTTGCAGTATATGAATGGTTTGGCAAGAATATACTTGGCAGTTATTCTTCACTGTTTAGCCGAGATCATATGTGCCCTTTTTATTGTACTTATCTGTTGCAAAAGCCATTAGAAATAAAATGATTGATTTGTACATAATTCTGAGAATAAAATAAAATACCTATACTTAAATGCATACATTTTGTGAGCCTTAATATTCTATTGAAATGCTATTCAATTATTTTTCCAGTCACTGAGAGGTCAGTATAATTCTTATTGACTAACAAGTGAATTATTCAGAAAATACAAACTTAAAAATGGTACAGTGGTGCAGTGATTGGCACTTGTATTTCACAACTCAAAGGTAACAGATTTTGAATCTCAAATTTCACGCAGACACTGGCAGAATACAGAGTGTTCGTTGTTTTATTCCAAAATGCAAAAGTAGTGTTGGGTTAATTAGATTGGTATGTTTAAGTGTAGGTGTGTGAATGAATGAGAAAAGCGCTATATAAATGTAATGAATTCTTATTATTATTATTAATGGTCAGGCAATGGGTTTACACCCTGTCCAAAATTCTTGCTTTGTGCCTAATGCTGTATAGGATAATAGGTTCCAGCCTGATTGATTATGTGGTGTAATAAGAATGAGTCTACAGACATCATAAAGGTTTGGTGCAGCCACCCGTGTATTATTTCCCAGCTGCAAATGTTTTTGAAATATTTCAACAGAGATGTTCACAAGACTGAGTCCAAAACAGAACTGATTATTTGGAGGTAAGATGGTGGTTTTAAGGGCTGAGGAAGGAAATGATGTCATCTAGTCCTGAACTGGAGGTGACATCATCAGAGGTGCCAGAACAGGAAGTGACATCATCGGAGGCGCTGGGACCGGACATGGCGTCATCAGAGGCACCAGAACCTGGTGAGATTTCCCGGGAATGGTCTGCAAGAAACTAAGAGAGACAGTCGGCACACTCTGCCACCCCCTGGTCTGGTGTAGTATTAATCCTAAACACGCGTGTGTGACAGTGGGCATAAAAATAGATTGTAGATTGGGGAAATTCTTTCAATACTGAAAGTAACGTTAAAAAGTAATGCGTGACTTTACATAGCAAACAATGTTAAACTGAATTTAAATAATACATTTTACCATCAAAACTGGATACTTGCTTCATTTAACCATACATGTTTCATGGTAGTTTTTAAAGTTATGAAATACCGTGTGTTGACAATTTGAAACACAACAGATTTATTCATATTTTTTTGAATATATAAGAAAAAGTCATTTCAAGAAAAGAACTTCAGACATTTACAGCACAGAAAATATCCTATATATGATAGTGCTTCTGGAAGGACAAGATTACAGTTTTAAAAAGTATTTTGTTTAGGGATGCACGATAATATCGGATTTATATCTGCATCGGCAGATAATGGGTTAAAATTTTATCAGCATTGGACCAATGACTAAATTTGACCAATAATTCGAACCGATATTGATGACGCATTCACTGTGTTCCAGATGTGCCAGACGTTTAGGCGACGCTGGGCTACTCTGTGAAAATACCTGCGATGTGGAAGTTTTTCAAAGTGAGTGAGAGCAACACAAAATATGCCATTTGCAACACTTGTTCGACTAATGTTTTGCGCAGAGGGACTAAAATGCGAAATTTCAATACCACCAACTTAATTATACACTTGAAGACATGCCATCCTTACAAATATACAGAATTCCCCAGAGCAAAAGAGAAACCCTGTGCCACCGCACACAAAATCAAAAACTGCAGTTGCTCAACGTGTTGATCAGTTACTTGAAAAATCAAAGAAATTTGATAAAGATAACCCTAAAGCTCAAACAATTACTGTAAAGGTGATGGAATTTATTGCTCTGGACGATCAGCCATTTTCTGTTGTAGAAGATACAGGATTTCGAAGCTGCTTGAGAATCTCGAGCCCTGTTACCAGATACCCAGTCGCCGTTATTTTTCTATATGGACATCTGATACGAATGCTATTAGTATGCTTAGTTTAACTGCTCAGTGGATCGACCGCAAGTTTGAATTGCAGAAAGCAATCTTTCACGCCCAAGAATGCTCTGGATCACACATGGGTGCTGCACTCTCTGTGGCGTTTAAAAAAATGTTTGAAACATGGAAAATACCCAAAGAGGATGTTCATGTAGTATTACGAGACAACGCACGCAACGTTGCAAAGGCTATGGAGGAATGTAGGATCCCAAGTTTGCCATGTATGGCTCATACTTTAAAGCTTGCCGTGAATGACGGTGTACTATCCCAGTGCAGTGTCTCGGATACAATAGCGATCGGCAAAAAAACAGTTGGTCACTTTATGCATTCACAATTAGCCAACTCGCGTCTCAAACCTATACAAACTAAACTTGGTATGCAGCCAAAAATGCTTCAATAAGACGTTTCGACTAGATGGAACAGCACATTCTATATGCTGCAAAGCTTGCTGGAGCAGAAAAGAGCCCTTGAAGCTTATGCCTCCGATTTTGAGTTACCTGCGACTCTAACGCCTAATCAGTGGGGTTTGATCGAGAACATAATCACATTCCTTGCTCCATTTGAACAACTGACAAAAGAAATTTGCCAGTCTGAAGCCTTGGCTTCTAACGTTATTCCCTCAGTTAATGCTTTAAAACGACTGTTGACTAAAAGCGCTCATACTGACTTCAGAGTCAAAACCAGTAAAAACACTCTCTTGGAGGCCGTAAACAATCGTTTCATTGAGATTTACACAGAACCCATGTACTGTGTTGCCACTATTATAGACCCCACTATCGTAGACCCAAGATACAAAGACCGTTATTTCGATGCAGATGTAAAATCACTGGCATTCAAAATGTTGCAAGCTCAGATGGAACTTGCATCGAATGAAATGCAAACGAGTGAATCACAGATAAATTGTCCACAACAGAAAAGGGCCAAGATAAATGACGAGGTGGCATGCATGTTCTTTGAAATGTACAAGAAAATTCTTGAAGAGAACACATTGATGCCACGGGAAAACAGCCAGATGACAACAGAGGTGAGTTTTAAAAAAAAAAAAAAAAACCTCTGTAGAGATCTTTACAACATTGTTTTAAGTAAATAACTAGGGCTGTCGGAGCGAATATCACTATTCTAACATAATTCGAATGTATTCGAAATGTAATTCGAAGAAAAACAGCAATCGAATGTAAAAGAGCGGTTATTGGTTTTACCTTGTACTAACTTTGGCTTCATGTTACTTAAGACATACTTGACTTGTGGGATTTTACAGATCTGTTTTTGCACGTAACTTTTTAGGATCAGCCTATACGTTTTTCTCAATTGTTAACCCATATTGTTGTTAGTCATTAGTTAAACGGTCGGCATCTTTTGTGTTAAACACACCCATTTTAAAGATCGCTAGTTTTCATCAAGTGACTGAGCCAACTATAGCCTATGCTTCTTTGCTTCATATTTTTGTTCGGTGCGTGTTAACTAAATAGTTTCGTAAATAAACACTTAAACTCATTTTACATTTTACTTGCTACATTGAAAAATGCTGTCTGCTAAATAATTGGTTATAATACACAAAATACTTAAAAGACCACCACAAAGTAACATTTAATACACTTGTTTCATTTGTAAAACACGTAAAGGGTCACAATGCTTCAGTTTATTTACTGTAAACACAGGGATATAAGGTCCTCCGGCCTCTAGGAAAAAAAGAAAAAAATGACTGCATTTACTTTGTTTGAGCAATCACTTACAATTTTGTTTGTTTTTCTTTTGAACATTGTCATTAGAAAGTGCCAGTGCGGTACTTGTCTTATTTCTCTTTGCTTTGCTTTTTGTGGGAAAGCCAATCACATTCATGGAAGCCACTGTTTTCACCTGAGTCTCTTAAGCAATAATGAGCAACTTGTAAGAAGATCATGATCTACAGTGAAAAGCAAAAATATTAATAATAAAATGTTTCAAAAAACAGCAAATACAATACAGACATGCATTCAATTCAAATGCCATATACTTATTTTTATTGTAAAGATTCTAATCTTAATCTGACAGCCTTGGTAAAAGCCAAAATGCAGATCTATATTTTAGATATGAAAGATGACACAGAATATAATGCTGTATATGTATGCATGTTACTTGGCAGGTGCAGGGATTTCTTTCTGAAGCACCAATCCCGAGGAATGAAAATCCATTGAAATACTGGAATAGCAACTGGAGTCGGTTTCCTACCATTACCAAAGTAGCACACAAGTTCCTGTCAGCCCCATGTACTAGTGTGGACAGCGAGAGATTATTCAGTTTGGCTTCTAATGTGATCAACAAAAAGAGAAACAGAATTTCCTGTGACAAAGCAGAGATGCTCTTGTTCGTTAAGAAAAGCCTCCCCATCATGCTTAAAAAATAAAAAAGAATAAGCCTCCAGAAAAAAAGTTATTTATTTCTTTACCGTTGTACGCTTTTCTGTTTTTTAAAATTATAGATTGGTTAGATTTATTCCATCAAAAAGAAAGAAAAAAAGTATTACCGGTATGTAGTATTTAATACTGCAGACTGTAAAACAAAGGATCAGATAGCCAGCCAAATATGGTTGAGCAGAAGCCATTTTAATGATTGTAAATAATCTGCTAAAGTTGTTATTCTCAAGTGGTATTGCTTATTTCATTGTCATTGTACTTTTTACCATTTTTTTCAGTTTTCATTTTTTTGATAATTGTTGTATTTGTTCCATCGAAAAAGAAAGAGAAAAGTGTTATGTAAAGCAACAACCTGCAAAACTGTTTCCCATATAACCAACAGGTCGCCAGCCAAATGTGGCAGATATCATTTGTTTTTAATGATTGAATGTGGTGTGCAAAATTGCTATACAAATAAATGTTCACTTTGTCTGTAATTCTTGTCCAGACAGATCAAGTCTCATTTTTCTCTGTATCTTATAAATATGTATATCGGTATCGGTATCGGCAGATAAGCACATAGACATTATCGGGCATCGGCCCAAAATTCCCATATGGATGCATCCCTAATTTTGTTATTTAGTAAGGTAGTTTATTTTGGAGAATTACTGACCCCTTGGTCCAGAGAGTGATTCTGCCTTGCGCCCTATGCTTGCTGGGTTAGGTTGATTTCTAGTTCCACCAGAATGAAGTTGGGCTAAAAAATGGATGGATGGATAGAATTTGTTGATTTTTTTGTGCTAAAAACATGCATTAAAAAGCATGCATTTTTTATTTAAACAAAAAAGTTTATGCTTTAAAGAATTAACTTTTAATAAGTGACTGCATAGGTATACATTTCTTAAAGATACATGGATATACTTTATCTATAATTATACTTTCCTTGTTAAGTAGAGATTTATTGGTTGTGAACTTTTTATTGACAGTACGTTATTAAACAGCTAATACAATTGCCTTTTAAGCAAATTTTATTGGTCTCAAAGCTAATGCCTAATCCAAGTAGTAGTAACAGTAATTCAAGGAGGTCCAAGGTTCAGATTGTTTCCTGAGCATTTTTTGTGTAGTATGCATGTTCCTTCCATATTCATATAAAGTAGGTTCTCTTGGGTTGATTAGTGACTCTAAATTGGTGCTTTGTGGGTGTGCTCAGAAATGTTCTGACTTCCCATTCATTGTTGATTTCCAGGTGTATCTTAATAAAGTCAGGATAGGTTCTTGTCTGTCGTAATAGCAGTCTTTCTCCATATTAGCCAATATGCAACTCTTAGTAAAATTTGAGCTAGAAAATACAGCACATGAAGCACTATATGCTATGAGTTCTCAGATTTTTTCATCAGATTGGTCATTGATGGGAGACAGGTATTTCCAATTTCCCACTCTGTCAGATCAAAGAGTACACTGTAAAGTAAGGGTTTTCTTTTTTCACAATACAGTGGAACCTCGGTTCACGACCATAATTCGTTCCAAAACTGTGGTCGTAAACCGATTTGGTCATGAACCGAAGCAATTTCCCCCATAGGATTGTATGTAAATACAATTAATCCATTCCAGACCATACGAACTGTATGTAAATATATATATTTTTTTAAGTTTTTAAGCACAAATATAGTTAATTAAACCATAGAATGCACAGCATAATAGTAAACTAAATGTAAAAACATTGACTAACACTGAGAAAACCTTGAACAACAGAGAAAACTAACACTGCAATAGTTCGCGCTATAGCGCTACCAACGGCTGGCTATAAACACTTTTTTTTAATGAGTTTTAAGCACAGGGAAAAAATGAACATTTGAAAAAATCCGTAATTTTAATAAACCACCAAGAAAGTAACATTGCAACAATGCACGCTACGAACCAATTGCTGTAAACAGAAGTGAAAACAAAATCAAGCCCAGTGCATTCTTTAACTGCCTTCCTACCTTATGAGTCCAGCCCTCTCTCTTGCTCGCGCTGCCTGTGTGTGTACAGCTGTCTCTCTCACGCTGCTTGTGTGTGTGTGTGTGTGTGTGTGTGTGTGTGTGTGTGTGTGTGTGTGTGTGTGTGTGTGTGTGTGTCGCGCGCTCTCTTGCTCGCTGCACAGGAAATGCACAGGGAGAGACTGAATATGTACAAATCGAAAGGGAAACTGGCTTGTTCGTATACCGAGTGTGTGGTCGTGAACCGAGGCAAAAGTTTGGCGAACTTTTTGGTCGTAAACCGATTTGTACGTGTACTGAGACATTTGTGAACCAAGGTTCCACTGTACTACAGTATATTAACTCACTGTTGGTGTGTACTGTAAAAGATACTGGTTATGTGCTTCTGCCGTGTGTTCTTATGAAAAAAAGTACATTTTTCAGAAAACCTCTTGTACTAATACTAGACATTTTTCAGTATGCTCAAAAATTAGTTATTAATCAACATGATTTTCTTTTTTGTGTTTATGTAATTTTGACTTGTCTTATAATTTTTGTTTATTTGCATGTACAGCACAGTAGCACCATACAATACATTTAAAGAATTTTTAAAATATAGAATGGTTATGGCTTTACCAATAGCTGTGCAAAAAAATCAAGTGCTTATTCATTACGCAATTACTGCTAAGTTCAGATCTTTGAGTACATGAAACAATACAGTTTGCCTTTTTAAAAACATTACCTATTCCCAAAGGGTGACAAAATGCCACACTTAGCAAATGAATAATATTTGAGTGATGTTTTAATAACTCCTCTCCTAGTCATCTATAGGGCCAATGGCTCCATTTATGCTGTACCAGTATGTATTTATTTACTTACCTCAACCTGTTGTCATAGTTGTCTTATCACTTGCATAACGTTTGCTGAAATAGAGGAAAATTCACTCAATTTTGTGCTAAATACCAGAATTTTAAGTAATTGTTTTTTCCTGTACAGCTTCTTCCATCATTAGGAAAGTTACCACTTTGATATCTAGCAATCAGGCTTTTGAGAGAAACTGGTAATAAGGTGTCTAAATAGCATGATATTTTTCCATTAAGTTTGTTTCTTTTTCTTCATTTAGCTGACATGTTTTCTCATGAAGAAGGTGGGCCAGAACCTGACTGGGTAAAAACTGAAAGAGAACAGTTTTCAGATTTCAGAGACACTAATAAAGATGGAAAAATGGACAAAGATGAAATTCGACACTGGATTCTTCCTCAGGACTATGATCATGCTCAGGCTGAAGCGAGACATTTGATGTATGAGTCAGATACAGACAAGGTAAACTCCCTTTTTTGAGGATGGCAATAAACCTTTGTAAGAGTCACTCTATTTTAGAAGATTTTTAACAAGATCTAGGAGGGGCATCTTATAGCCAATAAATAAAGACAATTATTTAGACTGATTAACTAGAAATACATTTAAAGTGTAATTGTAATACAGTACAGTCGTAAAGTAGACAGTCCTGTTTGTGTGACCACTTTGTTTTATTGTTAGATGCTGTAGACTTATTTCACCTGAGAGAAGAACAAAAAGAATGAAAACAGGAAGCTTTTCCACTCTGTGTGGGATATACAGTCATTTTCCATCCATACTTTACTTTAAGCAGCAGAAGCAAAGTCCTCAGATGTTTCAGCTGCTGATAGAAAAAGCTTCCATAGTATAGCAAAGGAGCAACAGATTTTTTGAGACTTCACCAGCTCCCCCTGACAGAGACCAACAAATCTTTTGAGAGGCTTTATAAAGTAATTATTCAACCTGTGATATTACAAGTCATTGAATGCATACACTAGGTTTTCACATCTGTTACTGTCAGTATGAAAATGATGTTAGTTATCTGTCTCTAATATTTTATTTTGTACTGTTATTATTCAAAATTAAGATGTATGAAGGAGATTTTAAATGTTCACACCGTATAGTACATTCAATTTACATGTGTCTTCTTTCTTGCTATTATAATTCCTGTGCTTGATGTAGAAGATAATCTCACATATCTTTATAAATAGATAAACTGAGCATGTTATCATATAAAGTTCTATTTCTAACAAAATAGGAATTATTGATTATAATCACCATCCATGCCTTTTTCATCATCTTTCTTTGTGTCAAACATTTCCCGTTCCAAAAAAGAAAAGCATTTTTCTGTTTTAATTGTTTATTCAAGCTTTCAGGTTATATAAACCGATATTCATTACATATTTTGAAAGTAATCTCTAAATACAATTACTGAACAATACAGACATCCATTGAGCACTGGGTATAAGGCAGAAGCCAGCTGTGGTTATTGAGCCAGTCCATTTCAAGTCTCCCTCACACTCCTACATTTGGACTCACTTTGGTATCTCTAAACTGGTTTGCCCATTTGGAGATACCAATTAAGGTAGCATTAGTCTTTTGTGAAGTGAAGAAAAATGGAAACTCTACATTTTACTGGGAGTGATTAAACAGGAATTCAAATTCAGTCTCATTGAGTTGAGAATTAGATGTAACAACCAATGCAGTAACATGGTTACAGACCTCTGGAAGATAAAAATATATTCTTAGGATATATTCAAGAATTGTGCGATAACTACTAGCTTGAGACTTGTTTAAGGATAAGCTCATTATTTTTCAAGTCAAAGCTAAAATATTTTTTCACAGTAATTAGTATATATTAATGTGCCACAGAAAATTATATTCCTAAGTATAGCATTTTTATTTTATAAATTTTAAAAAATGACATGCTTGTTCTTGCAGTTTAAAATGGCATGTATGAGACATGGGTCAAAGCTCAAAAACACCTACAGAGTATGTCTATTTTCAAGCAAATAATGTTTTTGAATGTGGATATGTGTCTTGAAAGTGTACACATATTGTAAAACAGCAATTGCTTATACAAAAAAAAATACTTTGAGCTTCTGCCATTTTAAAGGAAGTCCACCTGCGCTGTTTATCTTGTTGCTTGTCTCTGCTGCAGCCTTCCTCCCATCCCATGTTCAATTGTCGCCCAGTGTGAATTCTTAAAAAAAGTATTGTTGTATATACATGTGTTTTTCATTTTTAATGCATGTGTTTTCACATAATAAATATGAACTGAATAAAAATTACTACTGGGCAAAAAGTGTATCAGAATGTAGGAACAAATGTAAACAGGGTTTTGAAGAATTTCAGTTTCCAGACTTGTTGAGTTCAGCTCTTTAGTGGTGAGTTCAATGGGTTAACAACTGTGTTTTATATGTGTATTTTAACCTAGCAATATTATGCATCAGCCATGGTGCAGTTTTAGTTTATTTACTAAGCTCACAGTGCATTAATGGCATTATTTTATTAGGCTTGTTAGCTATAATGAAAGGCTAAGCTATTGAATAGTCATTCTTGAATGTTTATGCCTGTTTATTTTTCTTTCATGATCTCCTGTTGCACAGAGTGGTATGTTTTTTTTTTTATTATTATTATTATTATGATTATTATTATTATGTGTTGGGTTTTCTACATGAGACCATGGAGCTTATGGGTGCCACTTTACGGATGTTTGATAGATGCTGTCTCTGCTTGGCTTTGGGCATGTTGAGAACAGAACTAACCTTAGGTGTGATATCATGTAGGATGAAGCTCTGTTTGCTGCAGTCTGTTGCATATGCAGTCATTTGCTAGGAATTGGAAATGCTGTGAATTTTATCTGTATTGCAATCACACATCACCAACCAATTCAGTGCCACCTTCTTAAATTTGTTCTGTCATTTTTTTGTAGGATTTAGACACATAAGTTAATACTTAATACTTATACATGTCCGTACACACACACACGCATGCACACCCCTGTATCCGTACTGCAGCTTACACTAATTTGGAATCACTGAGTCACATAACCTGCTTGTCTTCAGGGGTATGTGAGAAAAACCTGCACTTGCTCATGGGAAACGTATAAACATCACATGAACAACAACTAGGTGCAAGATTCACAACCAAGATGCTGGATCTGTGAAGCAACAGCACTGGCAACTGTGCTACTGTGCCATCCTGCATAGTAATTATTCATCTACACAGCATTCAATTTGCTAGAAAATGACGTTTCAGTTGCTTGCTGCTATGAGATCAATTTTTCACCCAGCTTCACTTTCATCTGCAGTGCAGTGATTCACTTGGGCAAAGTGTGGAACAACAGTTGGCTTCAGAAATGGATGATCATGAAACAGTTTTAGATACTGTGCATCTATGGTTTCTTGCTGTTTACTGTTATCTCAGGTAAAATAGTGTAAAGATTCTGAGATAAAATGCATTACTGCTCAGTTTCCTTCAGTTGTCATAAGCATACTTCAGAAACACAGAAGGCTTGTTTTGGCCCCTTTGTTGTAGACAAATTTTAAAAGTTTTAAGGCTTTTGTTTTCACATTTGGACTAGTGCCATATGGACCCTGTTTAATCCACAAAAGCAGGCAAAGTATTTTGTAAAATCTATAAAAAATGATTGCCTTAAAAATACAATTCCTCATGGCAAATAGCGTATATGCCATGATAATAAATATGAAGAATAATTAAATCAGTATAGCTTAATTTTCTTACACATCACTGAGGTGTACACATATAATATACACTACCAGTAACGACACACTGCACGATAACGTGCAGTGAATACACTTGACTTGAGCATTCGTAGTTTTCATTCTCTTTCTCTGTACGTTTAGCATTCGTTTGCTCAGAGGTTGATGCGCTTGCTGCTTGCTGAGCAGCTCTTCTTTTCTCCACCCTAGCAGCCCGCTTTTTTTCTTCTTTCGTCTGCATCTTTTCGCATTAAAACTGATTAAGTCAGTGTTTGTGTTTCACTTACTTACTACGTTTTCCTTAATTTTTCACTTAAGCTGGCACTTAAGTCTTCAATCTGCCTCAAGAATGATTTAACATATGAAGAGGTAGGGGAACTGATGATAAAGGTGGTAGGGATGAGAATGGCACCCGTACATGTGCACCACACGGCTGCCCTGCTGGCTGCTGCCAAGAGTTGATTCTACAATAAACTAAAATAAATATAAAAAGAGGAATAACCTTGGAGGTCAATCATCACCCTGAAAGCGGATAGTAGATGTCATGTAGTATATTTGTACCAAATTTCATGTCAATAGTTCAAGCGGTTTGCGAGCTACAGGTGATTTAAAATCCCGGACAGACAAATGAACAGCCACGGTAGCGTATTGTATAGGAATATATTTGTAGTTTCTTGTTTAAATATTCTTATTAATGTTTATAGGTAAGGGATAACATTAATTTGTCTTATGACTATTTTGTGTCTGTTGCTGTAAAAGAAATCAATAGGTTGGCATCTGTAATTTGAGGAGACACCTGAAATTAAGTGAATCTTAAAAGTTAAGGGGAGTGAGGGGAGAAAAATGCAAAAAAAAGAAGTATTACTTCCATTGAAAGTGATGTGTGTATCTGTGTGCTTTTTCTTTGCTACAGGTTAGAATTTCATTGAGGGTTCAAAACTCCCCAAAGTGTTTTGCTACTGACTTTGTACCTTTGGATTCATTAATTGATAGATATCTATCTCTTGGCAATATAGAATAGTATAGCTTACAGTGTATCTTGTCAACCTATTTTAATAAATGCTATTCGTACTATAACATTGGTAAACATTATTTTCATAAATTGAAATATATACTTTATTTTGCAGTAAAAAGTAATTGTCCTACATGTATGTTCCAGTGTAGGTTTATTCACACATTGCTCCACATTCATGAATATCAGGAGTTTGGCGCATTATTACTAAAGAAAAAGTACAAGAAAAGAAAGCAGGAACTACAACAGCAGAAATCTGCTTTTTTTTTCCCTTCTCAATTTTAGATGAATTGATGTATCCTATCAGATGGCTGCCTGCCTTGTGCCTATTGCTTCTGGGATTGGCCTCAGCCTCAGAGACCATGTACTGTTTTACACAGCACAGAAACAAAATGGCTTATAGTAACATAAAATATTGACTTTCTCTGAAAGCAATCGTTAATAATGTCATAAATCATTTTAGATGTATTTTATCCATTTGACCTGACAACAATATATATATATATATTTAAAGAAATTATCTATATCATACTTCCTTTGAGCTAAATGAAACCTAGTATGTAAAGAAAATTGTTACATTAAGTTTTTTTGATGTGCATGTTTTTTCTTTATTATTTTTTATGTGTTTACTTTTTTTAGGATCAAATATTAAGTAAAGAAGAAATCTTAGAAAAATGGAACATGTTTGTGGGGAGCCAAGCAACAAACTATGGAGAGGATCTCACCAGAAACCACGATGAACTTTAACTCTGGTTTACTTCTGAGTCCCTTTCTTGCCAGAAACTGTATGTGGAGTACAACTAGGCACTTTTCAACAGTATTTTAACTGACTGCACCAGCACAGTGGCAAAAGTTTTTTGTTACCTCAGATTAAGTGGAAAGTGACCTTTAGCTGCTTACATGTAGGTTTGAGCCACGCCAGCATAACTTTTGTGATTGTGTGCTGCAGCCTCTTCTCTTTCTATTTACTAAGCTGCTTTTTTTGTGTCTCTGGAAATATGATATGGATTTCTTTTCCTTAGTCATTTGGAGATTTTATGGGGTTGACATCTTCAAGATAAGACACTTCAATTCAGGTGAATCCATATGCAGTTTTTAGAGTGATGTATAGTAATATGTTTATTAAGCCTTATTTTTTGTAATAAATCTATAATGCAATGCCATTTTTACAATTTATGTACAACTTTGCAATACTTCTGTGCAACATCCAGAGTGGGTTATTGTTGCTTTTAGTATTCCTTTTTTTGTGCTTGATTTCAATGTTTTGTCCCACTGTGTGTTTTCAGTGTTAACTCCATCATCCTTTAATGGAACATTTCTTAACATATGCAGCAAAATGTTTAACGTATATAATGTGAATCTTCAGGAAATTAAATTATCGAAATATGTTTTGAAGCCCAGAGCATGATGTTTCTAGAAACTAGATATTCAGTCCAGTAGGAATATACCACTTTATGACTCGTATTTATTCTTGTTATGTTTCATATATCATATAAAATTCAGAAATTCTGTTGTGACTAAGTATTTACAGTGGCACAAGTCTTCCTCTATATTCACACAAGAAATTCTGTTGTCTGTAAATGGTTTCTTATCACTGACATCAAAATAATTCCACCCAACCCAAGCAATTATAAAGGTTAGAGAATCCTTTGATGGTAAATATTTATATAGAATACACATTCCTAATCAAAAATAAATGTTTTCCATAACATATACAGTATATAACAGTAACTGAGCAAAATTTTTTTTCCTGTCAACTAGTAAAAACCACAAATGTACATTACAGTAACAAACCCATTTAGTAACCTTTTCCTCTTTCTCAATTGCACTAAGGAACAAACGTACTTGGTTTTTCCACACTATAGAAATGCATAAAAGAACTAATCCTGGATAGGTAATCCATTCTGTAGCTCCAGATACTTTTGTATTGTTGAGATGTGGTCAAAAAGTGGAAGATAACTTTGAAAAAGAAAAAATCTTAGAGGGTTGTGAAGGTTAGAAAATTTCCATACAATATATAGCTTTGTAGAACTCAAAAGTAAAGTCTGCCAACACCAGCACTATAGTATGTTCATAAATTGCACAGTATAAAATACAATAAAATGCTAATATAGTGAAACTAAAAATTGTGATGAGAATGGTCAACTTGTATTTTTTAAAATTTCTTTAGAGCTATGATTCTTAGAACATATGATGACCCTTAGTGTAAATATGGTTTGCTTCTTACTAAAGGCAACATTTTAAAATTTGTATAATTGATTCATGTGTTTTATTAATGCACGTGTAAAATAACTAAGTGTATATAATGTTGACTTTAATTGGCTTAGTGAGTGTCTTAAGTTTGTTTATAATTGTCCAGCGTTCTGTTGCCTGTTTCTTTACCATCCCTCACCCAAAAGTCACCCAAAATTATCTGAGGAGCACAGAATGTCTTCCAGTTTGAGAATTGTGATTGGTTGGTATGTTGCTTGTTTAACTTCGTACAGTAAAATCATGTATCATTTGTTAAGCTTTTTTTTTTTTTTTTTTGCTTTTAAGGCAAAGTACACTACACTGTTTTATCATATTGCAAGAAGCATGTGATCCATGTAATGTCAAGACTAATGTTTGCTATCATATTGTACTTGTGTTATTGAGTTTTACATCAGTTTGTAAATGAATCATTTTTTGTAGTTCCCACTTACCTTTTTATAAATTGACTGATATTTTGTCATCCTAAATGTGTTTTTCAGTTTCTTTTAATTAGCAAAATGTTTTTTTCATATTTTTTCTATAATGATTTTGAGATTGGAATACAGTACATTTTAATCTACAGACCACATGCTATGTCTTAGTTAAAAACTATACTGTAGCTTAATGTAGTAATACTGTACATTTAAGATATAATTATATGTCCACTCATGTTTTCAGTAATTACAGTGACCCTCAGATAACTTAGATAGTAAGCCATTATATCTCCACTGGTGTTTTCAGCATGAAATGTGTCACATTTGATAACTTGAATAGTAAGCCATGAGGATACTTGTCCAGTTTTAAATTACGACACAAGATAAAGGGCTCATGCAGTTAGGTTGAGCCCATATAGCGAATCCACTACAGATTTAACAAAGTGCAATGATAGGATAACTAATGTCAGTTGATGATGATAACCATAGCAATGCGTCTTAATACGGAATGTTGTAGCAAAGGATATGCATGCTGTGCTGTTCATATCAGATACTAGGACTGGAGTGTGTACAAACCATTGCACTTGTTTGAGTTTATTATTGTGCAGGGTATAATCTGGATGGGTTACCTCAACCGCATACTTGGGTTTTTTGACCCGTCATGATTTAATGGGGCAGCACTGGTAAGCCGATTGTACTTGGCACTAACTGAGGGTGTGTTTACAATGGACAATCCCCTACTCTAGTATATTTGCCTGTTTTGTTATTTTGTCACACCCACAGGATATGAAAGTCTATTTTTTCCATTTTTCATGTTTTTCTGGATACTGTAGTTTCCTCTAACATCCCAAAGACATGCAGGTTAGGTTGGTAAGCAACTCAAAACTCTATGCATGTGTGTCCAAAATTATGCTGTGTGATGGACTTGCTCTTCCTCATAAGGTGGGGTGCTGCTTTGTTTTGGAAGCTACTGGGGAAAAAACAAACTCCAGCATTTGTCTTATTTAAAAAAAAGTGTTTGCACGATTAGACAAGAAAGAGTTACCGTGCCTCATCTAGAGAAGGAAAAGTTAAATAGTCATATTTCCACATACTATTCTCATACAGTATGTGCTATATCAGTCCATGATCATAGAAGATTAGACGGCAGCCCGGGCAGCATCAGTCACAAAGCAGGAACCAATACTGAATGGGAAGTTTGTCCTTTGCGGAACAAGTCCCCCAGGACCACCTACACCACACACATACCACTTCTCACCCACACTTGATCTCACAAAAGCACCAATTTAGGATCACCAATTTACCTAACATGAGCCTTGTGTACAGTTAAGTAAATGTGAGATTACTGCTGAGGTAAATTAAATCACCTGAATAAAAAACAGAGACTTGTACACAGCTTTGTAAGTAAATAAACACAAAATAGTAAATTTGAACAAGCAAGACATTTTAATTGTTTGTAATCTGTATTACGTAACTGTTATTAACACAGTGCCACTAGGCTGTACCCCAAGCAAAGTCAAGTGTGCGAATTTCCATTTTTTTTATCTGATCTGTGGATTAATAAATGTAGTACTAATACTGTATATAAAATATTTATTAATAATAATAAAATATAAAACATGTTGAAGGTGGTGACAAGCTAGCAAGAATTTGTAAAGACATACCCAAGTAAACACCGGGCAGGGGGATGTCTCAGAAAAGTTTTTCAAGAAGGAGAGGGAGCCACACAGGTACCAGGAGATATCATTTATATGATGTTGTTGGAGCAGGGAGGCAATTAGGGAGCATAAAACTCTGCATGCTCTGAGTGTTCATTAGGCAGGCCAAGTGAGAGGAGCAGCTTGTGTAAATAGATTCAGTGTTTCAGCCTTGAATTTAGAGGACATATTTGGTAGAAGTCATGCATAGAATTATACATTCCTTCTAATAGAATGTGTAGCATGGAGACTGTTTGGAACTTGTGTACATTTAAGGACAACTAGAGACTTAGTGGTATGTGGACACCAAGAGCCATTAGGGAGATTTTAGTCTGGTGCCCTGAGGTCAAAAGTGGGCTCACTGATCCAAGAAGTGTAGTCATACTGCAAAACAGAGAATTAAGAAATAAATTTAAAATTTCTCTAATATATTAAAATGTATGTCTCCATATGCATTCTCTGTGTGTATTTTATATATATATATATATATATATATATATATATTAATATAGAGTGACGGATGGCTGGGACACCTATGTCATGGAAAGACCGGGGGAGAGGACATGTTTATGGCAATACAACAACAACATTTATTTATATAGCATTTTCATACAAATAATGTAGCTCAAAGTGCTTTACACGATGAAGAAAGAGAAAAAAGACAAAGTAAGAATTAAAATAAGAGAACACTAATTAACATAGAATAAAAGTAAAGTCTGATTGCCAGGGAGGACAGAAAAAACAAAAAAAACTCCAGAAGGCTGGAGAAAAAATAAAATCTGCAGGGGTTCCAAGGCCACGAGACCACCCAGCTCCCTCTAGGCATTGTACCTAACATAAATGACCTCAATCAGTCCTCATTGTATTCAGGGTTCTCATGGGAGAATTTGATGATGACGGTCATGTGGACTTCTGGCCTTTAATCCATCAATGTAGGAACATCACGGTGCTTTGAATAATGATAATTAATTGAATATACAGAGCATCAGGATTAAACTAAGATGAAGGAATGAGAAAGCCATTTTAAAGTAATATGTTTTCAGCAGTGTTTTAAAGTGCTCCACTTTATTAGCCTGGCGAATTCCTATTGGTAAGCTTTTCCAGATTTTAGGTGCATAACAGCAGAAGGCCGCCTCACCACTTCTTTTAAGTTTAGCTCTTAGAATTCTAAGCAGACACTTGTTTGAAAATCTATGGTTACAATTTGGAATATAAGATGTCAGACCTTCCGATATATAAGATGGAGCGAGATTATTTAAGGCTTTGTAAACCATAAGCAGGATTTTAAAGTCAATTCTAAATGACACAGGTAACCAATGTAGTGACATCAAAACAGGGGTGATGTGCTCAGATTTTCTTTTCCTAGTTAAGATTCTAGCAGCTGCATTCTGCACTCGTTGCAATCAATTGATGTCTTTTTTGGGTAGTCCTGAGAGGAATAATCTAGTCAGTAATCTAGTCAACTGAAAACAAAAGCGTGAACTAATTTCTCAGCATCTAGCAATGATATAAGAGGTCTAACTTTTGCAATATTTCTTAAGTGAAAAAATGCTGTCCTAGTGATCTGATTAATATGCGATTTAAAATTTAGATTACATCAACAGTTACCCCTAAGCTTTTTACCTCCATCTTGACTTTTAATTCTAATGCATCAAGTTTATTTCTAATAACTTCATTATATTCATTATTGCCAATCACAAAAATTTCTGTTTTGGCCCAGAACACAAGAGGGATACCCCCAAGATTGCATTGGGGCCAGACGCACAGGAGCTTGGTAGCTCACCCCTGCTGGGGCCCATGGCCACCACCAGTGGGTGCCTGGACAGTTCCGGAGCCCTGGACTACAGCACTTCCGCCACACCCAGAAGTACTGACAGAAGAGGATCTGGGTGCACCTGGAGCATTTCCGGGAACACTATAAAGGAGGCCACCTCACTCAATTCAAGGAGCCAGAGTATATATATATATATATATATATATATATATATATATATATATATATATAGTGTGTGTGTGTGTTTTACTACTTACCCACACAAATACAGTAGATTGATTTTTGGATTCACTTTTTCAAAAAGTGACAAATCTTCTCTTGAGTATACAAAATTAACTTTACTATTATACAGTTTGTTAGCACTGTAAGCCATTTATACGCAGTCTACTAGTCAAAGTCCCATTTTACTCACAGCATGCACTCCTGCAGGGGGAGAGTGGGGGGTGAATTAAGAAAAAAAAGAGAGATTTCCAATGCAAGATACATCAAGAGTTATGAAAATCTAGGTCAGGCTGCATAATGATTTTCTTTTTTTAAAGTGCCTGGGGAGTTCCATTAGTTTCTCTAAAGCTGCGTCCACAAACTCTTGTGTTGAAGTGCGGCACCAGTTGTGCAGGAATAGCTCTTAGAAAATTCTACAATGTTGCTATCTGAAAAGTGACCTTGATTGAGAAGACTCTTAAAGGAAGGGAACCAAGCGAGATGAGGGTGAAGGCTTAAATACAGGTACTCCTCCGTAAACACTTGAATAACTTTTTTTTTTTCTTTGCCATCATTATTATTATTTGGATGATGCCTTTTATCCAAGGTGACTTGCAACATTTATGATGCAATTGTTTAAGTTTCTTTTTTCCACTTGGAGCACAGACAGGTGAAGTAACTAGCTTCTGGTCACACAGTGTAAGTAGTGGGATTTGAACCCACAACCTCAGGGTTTGAAGTCTAAAGCCTTAACCACTACAACAAGAACAATAAGAATGTGAACCATGATGGCAAATGGAAGGCATTTCTGGTTTGTGAAAGGTGCAGTTTTTTTTCCTGTTAATCTGAAATCTCCATCAAAGAAGAAAGACTTTTTTTTCTTGTGGTAAACCCACCATTCCAAACTGTAAGGCATTTATAATTAGGATGAGCAATATTTACACTCCTCCACCAGTATAAACACCAATAGTCGATATGCTTTGTTGCCACGCTTAACAATTGGTTGTCATCTTTAATAACATCCTTTAAATAAGACGTTGCATTTTCATAAATATAAGTGGCAAATTTTTTGAGGAGTTTACCTCGCCGCCTTTTCACGCTCGACAAATTGAATTACTTTGATAAGTGCAAGTCATTCAAGGAAATGGAAGAAAACAGATAAACACGCT
The DNA here is from genome assembly GCF_900747795.2 of Erpetoichthys calabaricus. Lineage (NCBI taxonomy): Eukaryota > Metazoa > Chordata > Cladistia > Polypteriformes > Polypteridae > Erpetoichthys > Erpetoichthys calabaricus. The sequence continues at coordinate 67,086,716 of NC_041395.2, forward strand.
TTACCGCAGAGCTGAACACCTGAGTGCAGCAGTACTCCACCATTAGCAGACCAAATGCTTGATTCAAAATAGACCCTCAAAGCAATTACTTATAATTTGTGAAGTTAAATGGGTTTACTTAGAATTCAAAAAATTAAATAAGTTTAAAACATTTGCAAGCCAAAAAAAAAACTTTTTTTTTTCTTCTGCCTGAGATTGGAGTTGTTGAAGGAAGCCTTCGTAATTTTGTGCTGCCTAAAGTTTCTCCATTCATTGGGTGACAGGGTCGCAGAATACGTTAGGCTTATAAAGTGTTCTCCCACCCCAGATGAATTCTACTGGCAACAACATTTGCTCTCTAAACAGCCTTTTCAAAGGAAAGTAGCTAAAGGTTAAGAACTTCCGCCTAATTTAACACAGCTAGAGCTTTTACTAAATTTGGAAACCTAAGCAGAATAAGAAATGCACATTAAGGGAGGCTCGATAAGAGAGCTGCAGGAATTGAAGTGCTTTTGAAATATATACACATTTAAACATGTCGGAGAACCCAAAATAAACACCATTGACATTGCCGTCTCATAGTCATGAAGCTGTCAGTCATCCTAGCTGTTCACTAAGTGTCAACCTCTAATTGTTTCTAAGCTTATCCTAAATTGTCGGTAATTGGTCAGTCCTGTCCCCACATTTTACAGCCTCCCTGACCAGCATTTATATGGTAATTGAGAGTGCACCATCTAATTAGAATATACAGTGCTGTATTTAGTATATGTGGAAATTACAAGAATTCTTACCGTTGTACAGAGAGATCATTTAATTGGAAGACAAGTTGACATGCAAACACTAGTGACACACAGCATTACAGGCAGCAGTCGGAATAAACTGGCAAAGGTCACCATTGAAAAAAGAACAATAGAAATTCATTTTGTTCTCAGGCAGTAATAAATGAAGTGGCCAAAAAAATGCCTCTAAAGAAGTATTTCTTTACTGTTTTACAATACTGTATTTTTTTCAATGCTTAATCAACGTGGTGTGATGCCTTGTCTTGATTTTTCTTTAATTATAAACAAGAAACTTTGCTGGAAATGATTTTATTATCCCTATGATAGGTGACTGGATCCTTCAAGATGGGGTTGTGTGTTTTGCCTAGGGAAAAATGAATGGAAAAACTTGGGTTCGGAGAATGGATTCACAGTTAAGTATTTAGTAAAGAGAATGTAAGCTTACAATAAAGATGTGCTTGTTGAATGCTTTTTGGAATAAGTAAACATTTTTGCCTTAATCTAATCATCCATATATGCTTGCCAGCCTGACCTGACTTTGTTTTTGTCTTGAGCCTGATGTTGAGTCCAAATAAATGGATTCATAAAACACATGAACAAATATGTGACTTTTATATTGTAACTAAAAAAAAGTAAGTTTTCAATGACACTGAACACTCTTTGCAATGCCATCTATCCATTCTGTTCTTGGTCACAGCAGGTGCGAGCCCACGCCTGGACAGTGTGCAATCGCCAATAGGGTCTAATTCAGCATAATTAATTACCTTAAAACATAAATCTTTAAGGTAGGGGCACAACTAGAATGCCTGGAGAGAGTAAGAAAATGCTAACCAGACAGATTTAAACCCACAAATGTAGAGCACTAAAAAAAAAATGTATAAAAAATTGTTTTACATCATGTCATGTCCAGGGCTTTGTCTTGTACATGTGGCTCCAGTAGTGGAAAAAGCCATTTCAGAAAATGGACAGATGGATGAAAACAACATATCTTTCCCTAAAGCATAAAGAGTACATAGTATGGGTTCTGTCATGCCTTTAAAGTATCAGACTGAACTTGTTTTATCTGTAGTGCTAATCAGTTTCTATTTATTCCCACCAATAGTTAGTTATTAATATTACAATAACACTTTCACATGTGTGTTAAAAAACTAAAAAATGCTTCCACTCACAGCACTGGGCACAAAGCTGAAAATGTTAGAGATATCAGTTCATTACCAGGCACAACTGTTGCTATGTGCCTTTAGGATGCAAGAGAAAGGCAGAGTACCCAAGGGAAATGTGCACAACTCTGTATAAACAGTGACCCAGACGTGACTTGAACCCAAGTCCCTGGAGCTGTGAAGCAGAAGCGGCAGCCACACTTCCATCATGTCAGTTAATCAGCCTCACCTGAAAGATCTTACCAAGAGCCACACAAGGGCTGAGCTGCTTCAAACCTGGAGGGTTCAAATTCGGCAAATCATTGTCCCTACTAGACAGGCCTGCATTCATTTCTGAAGTAGATAAAAACTTAAGGGTCTTCTACCACCAATGATCACAAAAACCTGGTGACTGCAGCCTCTAGTTTCTAGTGAATTGCTGCTGGTTAGTTAGCCCATATAACAATGACATCCTTGACCTTCTGCTGGAGACTTTATACTCCCAAAAAAGAAGGCAGAGGATCCAGCATTATTTATGCCTGCCTCAAACATTGCAGCTGCAATGCATTAGGCTGCATGTATTTATCGGTGCATTTAAACAATTTGTGTGCCTCAGCGATATGCTTGTTCGTGAAGTTCTAATTTAGGACTTGTTGACCTTTGCCTCTTGTTTTTTTCACTTTCTTTTGTGGCTATTAGTGTTACTCTATTTTTGTTCTTACTTCTATCTGAATAACGGTGTTTGATTCAGCTGTACCACACACAGAGCAAAGTTGGAACACTTAGTTTTTTATTCATTATTTTTGCCATTATTTCGGTGAAGTCTTTTCATTGCCCTTCTGTGTTAATTTGCCATGTGTTCTGCCGTTTGAAATCTTTTGTCGATATGATGCTGTGTAGTTGCTAGGCACATGATGCATGTTCTCTGCTGCATGTGACATCAGCATTATAAAAGATTGTAAAATGGTATAAAAAGATTAAGCCTTATCTGTCTCTTCTAGTCTTGCAGAGGCTGACGTATGATGCATACTGTATGTCTGGAAACAGCCATCCGTGAATTTGGCCTAAATGTGGGTGGAAACAATTAGTTGGCTTACTGAGTGTCACATTTCTAAACCAATCCTGTGCCTCTTGAAGGCGGTGCTCAAAGTTGGGAATGGTGATTTAAACAGTGTACAGCAGTGCTGCCCAAACTCGGTCCTGGGGACCCACTGTGGCTGCAGGGTTTTGTTCCAACCAGCTTCTGTTTTTAATTGGACTCCTGGGCTAATTAAGTGAACTGATATTTCCCAAGTTGTGCATTTTGTGAACAATAGAAATTACAAAACTAAGTTTGGTTAAAATATATATATATATATATATATATATATATATATATATATATATATAATATAATATATATCAAGCAGTTATATCTGCGGTGGGTTGGCGCCCTGCCCGGGATTGGTTCCTGCCTTGTGCCATGTGTTGGCTGGGATTGGCTCCAGCAGACCCCCATGACCCTGTGTTCGGATTCAGCAGTTTGGAAAATGGATGGATGGAAGCAGTTATATGGGAATAATGTATTTTTTTCTTTTTAACAATATTTTTGTCTTGATTTTCATTCTACTTTTCTAGGTGCTCTAATTGTTTAATTAATCTGTTATTTACTAATTAGTTGGTCTGACGCTAAAGTAGTTGCAGCTTTTGATTATTCAGTGTTGTTGGCCAGTGTGTCTGCTCTGCTCATTTTTAATTGTCATTAATAAGATACAACGAAGGGGGAAATCTGCACTGAGAAAGGGCAAAATATAATGAAGTCCACAAAGGAGATTTAAGCATTTAAATCTATAGCAAAAGCAGAAATATTTCTAAATGTCTTATAAATGTAAAAATCATGCAGCTGTGCTTTTCTGAATGTAAAACACGAGAAAAAATACCAGTTAATTAAATGAGATCAGTGCCATCAGTTGTCACTGATTATGAACCTGGTTAGAACAAAAACCTGCAGCCACAGTGGGTCTCCAGGACCGAGTTTGGGAAGCACTGGTGTAGAGCAATGGTGTTCTTGTTAACCCGGCCCAACCAACGGCAAACCAGTACTAACGATGGATAAACACTCTATGTCTGAGACGTCTCCAAAAAAAAACTGTCAATCACATAAATGTGTGTTGTGTGTGCAGAAAATACATTGCAAGAGTTTAAAATAAACCACCTATTGCAAACCATTCTGTTAAATCAGATTATACCTTGGCATACAAACACATCACTGGGCTAAGTCGTAAAAGTTAATAATGCATTGCCACTGGCTGCGTGTAGTTAATGTCGCTTTAAGTTACGACGTCAAAGTTGCACTTAGTGTGAGGTTTAAAGAATTGTCAGCTGGGGGGGAGGTTGATTTGTTTTGAACCTAGCTTTGTTAAACTTAACTTGCTTGTATGGAATGTTATTTGATTTTAATAAAATTAAAAAAACGTTTTAAGAAAAAAAATTTTTTTAAATTGTCAACTAATTTTTGCAAAGCGATGAACTATAAAATATACATTTGAATTAAATGTTATGCTGTCACACCCATTTTACTGATCTCCTGTTAAATGTGTTGATAACGAAGAGCCACAGGAGATGCAGATGTTGGTACTCAATACACTTGAAACACTGACACTGACCATTCCAGTAGAACCATGGATGAGGCTGTGCAGCATAAACCTTCTGACTGCATGTCTAAACTAATAACTAAAGTAAGTTAACGTTTACTAAAGTAAATTACTGTTTAATTGTAAATATTAAACACGCCACACCAGATTATAGTCAGGATGTTAACACATAGCATACAGTATTTTCAGAACATAATATTCTCTAAAATCTATTTGCTATTATTATGCCATGTAAACGTCACAGTAAAACTGTTTGTTTGTTGCAGTCACTGGCAGCCTGTCACTGTAGGCAACATGTGGGTTTTTTTTCCGCCATTGAATACTGCCAGGCATAATGGGTAAACCAATAATGGTACTGGTCCACAAACTGGTTGTTGCAGACACCCATTTTCAGCAAAGGTACGAGCTGAGTGTCATTTTTTTACTCATAAAATTCCTGCATTTCACTAATAATGAGGATGACCATGATGAAGCCAATAAAAAACAGCATTGGAACTGTACAAACTGTGGAATGTGTATCAAGCAATCATGAAAAATATGCAGAAGGTGTATGTTGTGTGACATAAGTATTCATAAAAGTTTTATGCATTTCAACGGAAGGCTATCATGAGTCCATCACATCCAAAAAAGCATTATCTGGTAATAAGTTCTACATGCTATGCAAAGGAACCTCAGAATATTACAAAAAATATTTTGATATCTGCTTGAACAGTGCCTTGTTACATTGGTGATTGTTTCAAAACACACCACACAAAGCCTCTTCTATATAAAGGTCTACGCGTGGAAGTGTATGTATCTGTCTATCCGGCCCAGAAGTGCGAAGCTACAGCATGAAGCTCAAAGAGCCGGCAAGGCGGCACCAAGTTAACGAGCCGGAAGAAGAAAGAAGTACGAGGCTACAGCAGGAAGCTGAAAGAAAGCGACTCCCATCGCCAAAGTGAGTCCACCAAGGAAAGACAAACTCAGCCGCTAATGCATAAGTGAGTCGAGCACGTCGGCAAAACAAAACCGCCGACCCTGCATTTCAATTTTTTTCTGACAACTTCATTAGTTACTAGGAGCCTCGGCTTTTTACAGCATGGGCTTACACAGCTAGTGCATGCTAAATCTGTATCAGTACAGCGGTGAACATGAGACATACCTTTCCGTGGTGTCTTGGTATTTACATGTTTCTGTTACATAAAACATTTTTTGTTGTTAGTAAAAAAAAAAAAAAAAATGTTTCTGGTCTCATTTTTCCAGGGTAACACTAAGCAGGCTACAGTGCATGTAAACACACACATAGACAGCAGGAACCCAAATGGCTGTCCCATTTCCCTTTAGTGGTGTCAGCCATAAAATAGCTGTTTGAATGGTTTTTTAGTACTTTTGCTTTCTTTCCATTTTTATCTTGCTGACTATCTCCTGCCTTCTGTGGCTTGTGCTGTTACATTGTCTTGTGGTAAATGTTTTAGTTGTGCATGTTATGAGGCATTGGTCTGTCTGCTTGCATTTTGAAGGAAGTTACAGCAAGCATTTTTCAGAAATGTAAGAAAATGCTCTTTTTTTTTTTTTGTTAATTTTTATAGGCCTACCAACAACTTCAAGATTTTTTTCCAACTATTTCACAGTGCTACAATAAAAAACCACAGAGTTAAGGAAATAGTTTGTGCTGTTTATTTGACAAGTTTAGTCATCCGTTTTTGCTATCGATTATGGCAAATGTCCTACAAGCCCAAATACTAAGTCTAAAAAGAATAAACTTTTAAAAAGTTTTCTTTTAAAAAGATTTCTTACAGTGACACCCACAAGAACTTACAAGTAATTTCAGGTTTGGGAGACAAATTAAGTTAGTTGCTATGCAAAAAAAGAGGATAAATTGAAAATAATGGGACAAACAGTTATGAAGATGGAACCAAAATTCAAACCAAAATCAAAACAAAAAAATAATTTACTCACAACATATTAGACATTCTAAAGCATAAAGAGAAACATCCTGAAAATGCCTTCAAGTGATTTGAAAAGATCACATAGGTTAAAGCTTACTTGTTGCATACTAAGTCCTTAAATATGGAAACATTTGCACAACTATCATTGATTGTCATGCACCGACTTACGGCTTCATTTGGGTCTGGCCATGTGGCCATATGTCAAATTAGCCTTACATTGGTCACAAAGAGTGCAGATCATTGCAACTGACCTTCTCTAGGTCTGGTGTGGGCCACCATTATACATACTTTAACAGCTGGTATGGAGTAGTACAAACCAATATTTGAGCCTAGCTGGCTGCACACCATATTGTGTAAGGAAAAGTGGTGTGGGCCTAATGTATAGGAATTAGCCATGTGGAGCAGCACTGATAAAAACAAACCTTAAAGGGCCTTCCAAGACTCCGAAAACATATGAGATCCTGTAAAATAATAACAATAATGAACAATGTATTACTATTTATAAGACTTCTTATCTTCTTTAAGAAAGGTTTGCACTTTTTTTCTTTTTCACAGATCGGATTGAAAAAAAGACATGCCAGCTGCATGAAGCATGACTTCAAAAAATGTATAGACGATCAGTGCCCCGAGAACTGGAACAAAGTGCATTTTGTTTTACTTATTGCTAGTTTGTGACCTTTTGTTGCTTGCAACATCAGTGCAGGAAAACAGCTGTGCAACTCCACCATTGCTTCTTGCAGTGCTTCTATGCAGAGCGTATCATCCAGTGGGGGTTGTTACCCTTTTGTTTACATATGGCCTTCAACTGTAAGTATGACTGGCCTCAACTTGCTTGGCAATAAATCACCGCTTGACTGTATTGATGAATGTGGGCAGAAATTGAGATGCTGGTGTCTATGAACCGTAGAAGCAGCGAAGCAGCATCTGCTGTGGACATGTCACTGTAATGTGACATATAAAATCTACAGAGAGTAACAGGAAAGAGTCATCTAAAAAGGGGTATGCAAACCAAAATCATAGATCCTTACTGTGAAAGAGTACACACAGTGCTTTGACTTCATTGTTTAAGCATTTTTCATGTTAATTTTTGAATTTTTTTTTTCTTTGGTGCCTTTAAATTGTGTGTGTAAATAATTTTATGGTGTTCTTCTGTGCTCATTGGAATCTTGATAGGCAGATACTCATGCTTGCTGCATAGGTTCAAGTGATTGAAGCAGGTCTTTTCTGGACTCATCAACAAGACCACTCAACTTTTCAGACTAGAATTATGGTTTGTGTTAATAAATGCAATGTCTTGTTAATTCTGTTTCTACTAAGAAGTCTCAGCAACGTGTTTAGTTTCAGCACAGTCCTGACATTCAGACTGAGAAATGGCACAGGCATTGGGTGCCTCTCTTCCTTCATTCACCAGGTGTTGCTCCATTTCACTGTCACTCTAGTCATTCAGCTGCTCTGTGGGGCGTCTTTAGTGCTTCAAGATGAGGGGGATGTGAAATTCAAAAAGAAGTAGGAAGCTGTCATTATAGAACAAGAGGATGAGCCAAATCTTTATATCACAAGTATTTGGAGGCTTAAATACCACAGCTCATGGTGAGTGTATCATTCTTGTCTTCACTTCGTTTACAATCTCATTATAAATCATGAGAAGTATTCTTTTGTCACCTATTAAGTTGACTTTGTCAGTTTTTATCCTTATGCACTAAATTATCCAGTGCCTCTGAGTTAACCAATTCCCTGGCAATGATTTTTACTACCTTTCATTTTATTCCCATTTTTTCTGCTTCCCCTCCCACTTCCTTGAATGCACTTTAGGAGCAGACACTGGCCCACTATGAAGGAGTGTGTGCTTGAAAGTAGCAATTTATATTTTCTCCTGTTTTTTCTCATTTTAATCTTACCAGCTGTACCTTGGTCACTTGTGATGCTTCTTCTCCTTCTATCAGCTCTGTGCACTGATGCTTAAAAATATTCTGTTGGCTGACACCTGCAAATAATGTCTTTTTGTCAAGTTCAAATATATTGTTTTTATCCTTTAAATGGGCTATTCAAATGGTCATTTGAGTTACAAATAAATTATATAAAAAAAAACAAAAAACTCGGGGCCTCGTTCCCTTCCTGTTAATGCCTAATGTGAACCCACCATCTCCAAAACAGATTGATTCCATTTAACAAATTTCCCTCCTCAAGGAGGGAGACGCAAACTGTGCGTCTCCACACTTTTATCACTAAATTATGATTGTACGAGTTTCTTGCGATGTAGATTTCTTTTTCTTGATGAGGAGTAAGCTTTTTGTGTGGTACAGGACTAGCACTGCCAGAGTTGATGCTGCTGTTAGCTCCAGGACTACATTTTGTCCATGTCATGTGAGTCAGACAGACATTATATACAGTAGTCATATAAGGTATAGCTGTAATGCCGGATGACATGGAATTGATTAAGACACAGAGACTGTTATCTTGGACTATGAAGCCAACATTTTGAGAAGTAAGACAGCTATGTATGCCTCCTTGGCCTCATGTTCAGCCTCTGGATTGACCTTCTTCTTGGTCATAGTAGTAGTAGTAGTAATAGTAGTGGTAGTGGTGGTGGTGTTGGTAGTATTGCCATGTGTACAGAATACAGTAAAGTTCTTACCTGCATGTTCAAGCAGCATGTAAAATTTTGCCACTCAAGTATCATGACATAAGATCAGAATGACATTTATAGGGAGCTCTCACACCACCACCACCTCCATTATTTTCTTACAATGTGTTACACTTTCATTCGTAGAGGGCCCTGTCATATCTACATTCTTTTTGTATATTGTGTATTATGATTGGCACATGGTTGCTGGTGATTTTTGAATCGATAAGATCTAGTCATTTCTTACAGAATGGAAAGTGAAATAAATTCATACTGAATTCTGCCTCCTTCTGGGAAATGGATCTGAAAATGACTTCTAGTCCCACATTACATTTTGAGATCCCCCAAATGTTGTTTTCTTGGGCTTTTTAATGAAGTTGTCCTTTGAAAACCTGGAGCCTTACTATTTGACCACCATTGCTTCTCCTTATTGGCAACAATTTTTTGATGAACAACTTGAAATAATTAATAAGGTAAACTAAACTCAATTACTTGTCCATCTTTTGATCTATTTTCCTTCATCTTTTCCATTCATTAATTCATTCATTCAATCTTTATAATTATAATTTAAGAATTATACACATTTATAATTATATACATATGTCATTTAATTATAAATAAATTTAACAATTATAATTTTTTGAAAATAGCCATTGGGTTGACCTTGCTTTCTTTTTTCTACTCAGATTCAAAGTTGAGCAATATTTTTTCATTTATTTATTTATTTTGAACTTCACTGTGTTTTAAGACATATTCAATGCCTTGAAATGTGTTTAAACTCTTACTTTGATTAGTGCATAATCCAGATTTGCTTCAGATGTTTGTTTCTTTGTCTCCATTATGTACGTCTTTAATTAGTTTATCTTATTTTTCCAAAGAGGAGCTTTCTTGGGTATATGTGCATATATACAGTATGTGTAACTTAAAGTTACCTGGAACAAGAAATAATTCTAAAGCCAGGATGTGCACAAGCTCACAGTGATGCTGAATTAAAGAAGTTGGTTACCAATACATGGATGAACAGATAGTGCTATAGTTTTGCATTTTTATACTGGTTTTTATACTGCATTATTTCTGATCTAACATTGAAATTAACTTTAGTTTTAGTTTGCCTACACAGTGTTTTTATTTCACAAAGACATTTTTATTTTCATTATATATATATATATATATATATATATATATATATATATATATATATATATATATAGATAGATAGATATATAGATAGATATATTGTGATATATGGCCGGCAGTTTATCCCGGCCAATACCCCACACCGCTAGATGGAGTCCTCCCTGCAACATGGAGGGGCCCCGAATTCCCACAGGGCATCATGGACATTAGGGTTTTACTTCGCAGCCCTGCTGGATACCATGGGGGCCCCCAGGTAGGGCAGGGAGGCACGGGGATTTATATTTTCCATATAGCCCGTGCTGAAGAAAAGAAGGAGTTTTTCATCTGACCCGGAAGTGCTATGAAATCACATGACCGAGGGACAGAAGCACTTCCAGGTCAGGGACTATAAAAGGACGATGGGAAACCCCAGCAGACTGAGCCGAGTTGGGAGGGAGTGAAACGGAGCTGCTAGGAGTGGAGGAATTGTTATTGATTAGTGTATTGATTTATTATTGAGTATTGTGGAGGTGCTTTGTGTGCACAGTATTATTATAATAAATTCATCTTTGGACTTTTACCTGGTGTCTCAACATGTTGTCTGTCACTATATATGTATAATATATATAATGTATAATATATGTTTTAGTATCTATAGTTTGGCTAAAGAGACTGCATTATGGAATTTAGTTTAGTGTCTCAATGAGAGAGATCTTTAGATTTAATAAATTTTGAAATACTTTCTGTTCCATTTTTAAAAAAAAAAAAAGTAAAAACATACTGAATATGAGCAATTTTATAAGGCACTTATATTTTTTGATAATTTCAGTGCAATATATGCTCCCAAATCCCCAAGTTTTGAACAAATGAAATGTTATATATGGAAATTATCAATCCAGATTTAATTGAAATAAAGCAAACATCACATGGCTGAAGAAGCCTAGTACTGCAAAAACACAAAGAAGTGGAATACTTCCTTCTCCTTTATACAATTTGTATTTCTACAGTTTCGCCATAACATTTGCTTGTGTAGTGACTGGGTTTCAGAAAAGCAGCAGATATTCTGAATGATGGAGTGTCACTTAGTCTTGTAGATGTGTCAGTTTCAATTCTAATGAACAAATTATTTTGGCCTTTTTGTGTGTGTTTGGGTGAGTTTGCAAAACACACTTCTTTATTTTTCTCACAGCACCACAATGCCTTCCTCCACCAACTCTCTTCCTTTCTCTCTATCTCCTCTTCTTCTTTTGCTTTTGACCTCCTCTCCCCTCCTCACAAGCTTCGTCTCCTTCCTCCCAACTCTGGCTTGTCTACTGGAGGGAGGCGGCCCCTTTTATACTGACCCGGATGAGCTCCAGGTGCTCTCCCTGACGACACTTCCTAGTGTGGCGGAAGTGTCAAGAGAGCACCTGGAAGCACTCCGGGTGCCCCTGGGATTTTTTCTGGCAGCACTTCCTGGTGTGGTGGAAGTGCTGCCATCCAGGATTTCATAACCGTCTGGGCGCCCCCTGGCGGTGGCCACGTCCTCCGGTAGGGATGAGCGTCCCAGCTCCGGTCCAGTGGCCCACAAGGTGACCTGGGCGGCTACCCTCTCATGGCCCAGGGGAGGTATCGTCCATCTCGGGGACCGTCCAGGCATCCCAGCTGGGTAGGGTCCCCAGCCGTCTGGGACAATATATAAAATTATACTTGATAGCCATCAGAGTACAACACAAGAACAGCAAGTGATCCTTTGGCAGAGACAGTATACCAGTATGCCATGTCATATGTTAAAGGCAAAGAGTTTAGGATACGTCACCTACCTATTTTGAAAGAGATGAAAAGAGAGAGGAGAGGGGGAGGGAAAATATTCAAAAACATTAATCTGATACCGAGTGATTTTCACAATGTATTCACACTATAAAAGTAAAAAAATAAATAAATAAAATAAAACTTAAGTTTAAAATGAAAACACATCAGTATTTTTAGTTTTTCACCATTTTACAGACTCTTTTGTCAAGCTACCAATAAACTCTCGCTGGTGTTCAGTAGACATACTGCCAGCTGAATCACTTTACAAGGTACATCTTGTACAACCCAGTTTCCAAAAACAATGGGACGCAGTGTAATATTTAATTGAAAATAGAATGTGATGATTTGAGATAATTTAACTCCATATTTAATTGAAAATAGAACAAAGACCACACATCAAATGTTGACACTGAGAAATTTAATTTTTTTATAAAAAATATATGCTAATTTTGAATTAAGAAATTCTTCTTTTTATTATTAGTTTTCATTTTCAGTTAAGATATCCTTAGTTCTTAGAATACTTTTATATCTGCCATTTATATTTTTTCTGATACTATCACAGTTTTATTCAGATTTATTGCTATTATTTAAAGGAATTATTAAGGTTTCAGGTCTATGTTTCAGTTACATAGTTGTTTTACAACATCCTGCTTCTATTATTTCTTGTTCCTGAACCATTGGAACGAGCTGCAAATACACGTCATTCCTTTGGTAAGCTATAATAACAACAATACATTGAACTGAGATGAACTGAATTAAATAAGGTGAGGTGTTAAAATAGTTGGTTACTCTAGAGTCTCATTTTCTGTTGGCATGACTTTCCTGTGTCCACATTTGTTTTCTCAGAGCAATCAGTTTTTGTAAACATGTACATGTTATTGGTGTAGTTTTCTACCATAAGTTAGCACAGTATACGTGAATGTGTGTGTGGACATAACAGTGTCCTTTAATGGTCCGGCATTCTGTCAGATTTGTTTCTGCCTTGTGACTGAGGCTGCATATGATACAAATTGTATCAGGTAAAGAAGAACATGGCCCTTTATTGGAAGACAAATAAGTCAAGTCAAGTTTATTTATAAGGCACATTTATCAAACAGCCAACACTGACCAAAGTGCTGTACAATCCTAGATACTGTAAATAAATAAAATTCATCACATAAATACCAATCACATAAAATTCAAATAAAATAAAGTAAAATAAAATAAATTAAAATATAGCAGCAAGATGACAATAAAAGAAAGAACAAAGATGTCTTACTCACAGCATTGATTCAAAAGACAGCGTGAAGAAGTATGTCTTCAATAATGACTTAAATATGAATAAAAAGGAGGCCATTCTGTTATACTCTGGTAAACTGTTCCACAGAGAGGGAGCAGCTACTGAAAAAGCCCAATCACATCTCCGTTTAAACCTTGATCTAGGCACCACTAGGAGCAACTGGCTAGACAACCTAAGTGCCCTCTTTGGGGTGTACATTTTTAAAAGATCTGAGAGGTAAAAAGGCACCAGTCCATTTAGGCATTTAAAAAAGGATAAAATTTTAAAATCAATTCAAAAACGAACTGGAAGCCAATGAAAAGAGGCGAGTATTGGAGAAATAGGGAGACGTTTGCGAGTGTGAGTTAAAAAACAGACTGCAGCATTCTGCACCATCTTAAGGCGATGTAAAGATGCCTGATCAACCCCTAGGTACAGATTATTACAGTAATCTAACCTAAAGGTTATAAACCCGTGAACTGCTTTTTTGAGATCATTTTGAGATGAAAAGGCCCTGGCCTTTGATAAAAACAGGATCTAATCACAGCATTGATCTGTTTGTCAAATGTAAAGGTTCTCTCAAAAATAACCCCCAAGTTCTTGGTATAAGGCCTCTCATATGGTACCAAAGAACCAAGAGTATTGCTTACAGGAGCTGAAATTTCAGCATTTCCGTAAACTGTGTGGCACCCGGAAGGGGCTCATGCCCGGCTGGGATGCCCAGGAAGACAGGAGGAGGGCTCATTCCTCCTCCAGACCACGAGGGGGCGTCCGCCCTGGTTGTGTTGGGGGCCACGGGTACAGGGCTTGGAAGCCCAACTCTGTAGGGGCCCATGGTCACCGCCAGGGGTCGTCCCTCTACCTGAAGGACCCTGGACCACAGTACTTCCGCCACACCAGGAAGTGATGGGGGGAAGAAGAGAGGGAACACCCGGAGTGCTTCTGAGAGGACAGCCGGCATTTCCGCCACACTGGGGCGTGTCCGCGGGATTGCCGGTGCACACCTGGAAAACATCCGGGTACAGATAAAAGGGGCCGCCTCCCTTCATTCGAGGCTGGAGTCGGGTGGAAGCAGGACAAGGTGTTAGAAAGAGAGAAGGAGGCGGTCCGAAGAGGCAGAGTGGTTGGCCTGGACTTTGGGGAAGATTGGGGTTTGTGGCACAATAATTGTAAATAGTAGTGTAAATAAACGTGTGTTGAGTGACATGAGCGTGTCTGCCTGTCTGTGTCCGAGCCAGTCTCCACAACTGATATTTCTGTTTTCTTTTCATTGAGCTGAATGAAATTTATTGTCATGAGGATTTTATTTCATTTTATACTCATGTAACAGGTGCGCTTAACCTCCCTGTAGTGTTTAAAGAGGCAAGTTAAGCTGTGTATCATCAGCATAACATTGAAAAGAAAAACAATGTTTCCTTATAATGGAACCTAGAGGCAGCATGTAAAGAGTTAAAAGTACACGACCAAGAATGGAGCCTTGGGGTGGAGGAGGATGAAGAATCAGCAAGGCATACAGAAAAATTACGATTTTTTAAATACGACTTAAACAATTCAAGAGCAATATCTTGAACCCCCACATACTGCCTCAGATGTGATAAGAGAATTATGTGATCCACAGAATCAAATGATGCCGTAAGATCCAACAAAATCAAGACGGCAACATCACCAGAGTTAGCTATTAAAGGATCATTTTAAACTCTTAAAAGTGCAGTTTCTGTGCTACGACAAGCTCTAAAACCAGACTGAAAATAATCTAAAATACCATTTTCATTTAAAAATTCTTCAAGCTGGATAAGAACAACTTTTTCAAGAATCTTAGCAAGAAAATGCAGTTTAGAAATAGGTCTATAATTGGACAGAGTAAATTGATCCCAATTCTGCTTTTTTATCAGAGGCTACGTCACAGCATGTTTAAAAGCTACTGGGACATTACCTGAAGACAAGCTGGCATTTATGCAGGCAAGAATACTCAGACCAACAGTATCAAAAACCTCCTTAAGTAAACGGGGAGGGTAATATCAGTACGACAATTAGAGGGCCTCAGGCACCTCACCTGTTCCTTTAACTGTAGCAGTGAAATGGGCTGAAAGTGATCAAAAATAGTCAAACACACTGGAGGGCCAGAAGGATCATATGGTTCAGTGGCAACTGGGCGACAGTCAACTTGGCGAAAAGACAACTCGGCAAAAAAAGAACTTAGCGAAATACAACTCGGTGACATCCTTTACCAGTTAGGTAATAGTTAGGTTCAAAGAGATTTTTTAATTACATTTAAATGACAACGTGATTTAAAATGTTGAAAATAAATTTACATAATTGACAAACGAACTTTATCCTGCAGATGGAACAAACTCTGTCTTACATTATCTTCTTTTCACCAAACAAACTCCATCTTACATTATCTTCTTTTTGCTGAATTGTCTTTTTGCCGAGTTCTCTTTTGCTAAGTTGTGTTTTCGCTGAGTTGTCCTTTCGGCAAGTTATCTTTTTGCCGAGTTGTTTGTCGCCCAGCTGCTTCTGTACAGGATCTTATACAGGTAAAATAATAGATGATTGAATGGCAGTGATCTTGTTTACAAAAAAGTTTAAAAGGTCTTCACAAACATTAGGAGATGCTGTGAAATTGCCTGAATCACCTGAGATAAGTACAGAGTTTATGGTGTTGAATAAAGCCTGAGGCCTATGAGAATTACTTGAGACCAGCATGGAGAGATAATGTGACTTTGCATCTTTGACTGCTTTCCGATATTCTCTTAAACAATCAAATAAAATGCCTTGAGAAGCATGCAAATTGTCTTTCTTCCATTAAACCAAGGCTCTGACTTAAGCTTACAGCGCTTACTCTTAAACAGAGCAAGAGTCCAAAATAGATGTGCGTATGTACATTCAAAGTGACTGAAGATTTCATCTACACTCAAGTTAGAAGACATTACAGTGTTAAATAAAGAAGATTCTTTTAAAGCAGAAGAAAAACAATTTGTAGTTGTTGAGGTAATACATCGTTCATGACGTGCAACAATATGTGGTTTGAAAATTAATGTATAGTCATGCATCATACTGTATATTACAAATCTTGGAGCATGCAGAATGCTAGGCAGCATCTATGATGCGAAATATATAAGACAATCTGATTTCATTCAAAGGACTCATTTGCTGCTTAAATGTCATATTTTGAAACCTAGACATTTGAACTGACAAGTGTTTTAAGACTAGAGTATGTGTCACAGACTCAAATATGTTCTTTAGTTAATAATATAGAATGTCACCCCTAATGTCCTGATTAGATTTAATTTGGATTGGCCTTAATCTCATTTCTCCACACCATGTACGGTGTTTATATGAAAGTGTTTTATGCTAAAAGAGACATTGACAGAATATTAGATTGAAAGTAAACTAAGCTACTGATTTATATGTATATTCAAATAAGAGCCAAATGAGCACCGTCATGTAGGCTGTGCTGCACATGAACTGGTAACAACTTTGCAAACCAAAGTCAAATCAAAACCTGCAAGCATCAGTTGTATCACATATTTAATGGTTAGGTAGAATATTTCACTTATTTTAAGCACCTTTAAGTTCCCTCTACAAACCTATGTTATGTTTTGTTACAGTATAATCTAATTTCATAAACAAATGAAGAAAATCTTCTACCTTTAAAGTATTCTCCACCCAACACGGTAGTACTTTGTATTAAATTATGCATGGAGCAGTAAAAGGACATGTTGAAATAGTAGGTCTATGTACAGTTATTTCAAAATGTGGGTCTTAATTTAAAATGAATGTCAAATTATTCAGGCTAAGCTAATTTAATGGCCACAGACAGGTCTTATATGAATGTCTATGTAAATCATATGTAATTGCTACCATAAAAATTAAAGAGTCACTGTGAAGAGCAAGATAATGTAATAAATTATGTTTTAATTCGAATATTAATGTTTGAATGAAGCAGTCTTTTTAGAGTGACGCTTCGGTTTTAATCAGAATTCCAGGATAATTCTGTTGATGGGATTTTAAAACCAAGAGATGGGGGAGGGAGAGGGAGCCTAAAGGCTCATTCAGCAGCAGTCAAGGTCAACTGACTAAATTAGGAAAAGAACAACTAACAAGCACTCATCGCAGAGCAAAAATGAAATTGTTTACAGACAGTGATAACGAGGGCTCAGCAATTACATACGTACTGGTGCTTTAGCTGAGAGGCTGTCAGGTATGTTAATATTTTAAACCACCATTTTATAGAGGATTCAAGTCATCTGTTTCTGCATGCCTGTAGAGGTGTTAAATGAACAGTGCTCTACTTTATTCATAGTTATATCATTATACGCAAGTATAAAATATTAAATTGGGTTATTCAAAATCTCTTCTAGCACTGCTTATGTTTGGTAAAACAAAATAATACACTTATAACTGCAATGCTCTTCTGGTCTGCTTAAATCAGCTTTGCTTTAGGAGCTTTTAAGTGACTTGATACCCTATGGATGGGTTAATAGTACATGCATAGAATCTAGGGAAACATTTGAACAAGTAAGCCAACATTACCTTACATTTCACGTGCTTGTTTTCTTTTACAAAATAGAAGAACTGCTTTTGTCACATCTTCTCTATAACCAGTTAAAGTTTTTGCTCCATCGAGGAAATTTGTTACTGACACCAGAAATTCTTCATTCTTCTTCCTATTGCACCTTTTCTCTCTCCCTCCGTTTTATTTTCGGAACCAGATATATTCATGAATGAACAGGATTGATCCTACTGCCATAGGTGGAAAAGGAAAACGTTTTCAAGAGGTTTAAGAGGCTAAACATCATAACTTGAACATGTTATTCTTCAAGTAGGAAACTGATGCAGGCTCAGAGGCATAACTAGTGGCATGCATAATAGACGTGGCTAATCATAAAAGAGGCAATGGCGCAAGACTGACTGCTGTAAGTTTGTATTCATAACATAAGGTGTGCAAACAGACCCAGTGACTGATCAGATCCTCTAAGGCAAATATAGGATTGAATATACAGTAGTATGCTTCCAGACAATTTCCTCTGCTAAGGCAGAACTGGTAGCAAGCAATGGAGGCATGGATGGAATCAACTGCCAATCACAACAAAGGCAGTGATGCATCAATAACTGTCTGTCAACAGAGTGTCCCTAAACAGAAACACGACAGAATTACAATTCAAACATGGACTTCAACAGAATTCTAAGATGGACAGATGAAGTTTAATGCAAAAAGTTACACATCTTCTTCATTAAACAGCATCACCAAAATTAAAATGAATTTTTAACCTATCATCCAAGGCTGCTGCCATGTCTAATAGTTACATGTACAACTGGAAAAATTCCTTCAGTCATTCAAAAGAAGACTCTACTTCAACAACAACATTTAGTTATACAAAATATATGTTTTACAAATGGTGGTAAGTATGTTTTCCATATGGTAGTAGTACTGGGTAGTTTATTTTTAATATTTGACTCCAGTAATTTGAATGTCTGTCTTACTCGTATATCGTAATATAAAAGTAGTGGGCCCCTTGTGAGCCTCAGTATTTTTCAGTTATAGTTTTTTTATGTTTCACTAATCATGGCACAAGAGAGTGACGAATTGTTGCACGTTGATTAGGACATACAAATAAGAATTTCACTGTACTCTGTATCCAAGACAGTAATAACACAATACACCTGTACGAAGTTAGATATTAACTATTATTGTACAATAAGGAATATTAAGCTTGTTTACACCTTAGAGAGAGGGAGTCATAGTGGACTTACTGCTGTCTACATCTATACAGTGCATGTAAGTGATCAAGAAGGCTTATGTTAGGAATGCATTGGTTTTTTGTTTTGTTTGTCTTTGTATTTGTTTTTGTCATTTTTCTAATGTTGTGTTTTTTATTATGTTTAATTTATTATTTGAATATTTTATTAGTATGTTATTTCATTGACTTGCCACTTTGTTAAGTTTTTGTTTATCATGAGCACCTCCATTTTGCACATTGTGGTACATGGATGCTACCCTATTGTGGATAGCTATGACTAATAACTGGATGCAGAAGTCATGCGATATGTCATCAGTTTCCTGCTATCGGCACACCACAGAAAACACAAAAATGTATCTAAACTTTCAAATAATCTAATGGGAATACTTTGCTAACTGTTTCTTCAGCACATACTGAGAATAAAAGTAATTTTATAGGATTTCTTGAATACTAACCACCAAAATTGTTTTTGGACCACACATTTGGATCTTGCTTTTGTTTTCTTCGTTAGTAATTTGATCGCTGTGTTTACAGTTTGTCTGTTCCTAGACTACTCTCTCATCTTATGGTAAAACATATACCTTTACCATGCTCTGCTTCTTAATATTGTAACATCAACTGATGAGATGCATCAGCTACAGGATAAGTCACCAACAGTATGAGTTGGCATTCCATCTTGTAAATGAGCAGCTTCAGTGCCATCTGCATAGGAGCCTATAAAGACTGCAAGCCTACCAAAGATGCAAATGAATTCCAAACTGTATGTCAACAGTGAGCTGTTCTTTTATGGATAACAAGTCTATTGGCACTTGGCCTCATTGAGTGTTTACCCAGCACTATATTGGTATTTGACATGGAATGAGGAGAAGACCTACAGTCTGACATAGCAAAGTGCCAACTTCTGTGGAGACCCAGATCTAGGTCCAGAAATGCCAGTAAGAGCATCAATACAGAGAGAAAGGCAGCTAAAAGACCACTCCGTCTGTGGCTCCATCACTTTGGAAATACTTCACCAACTGCTGAGGTCCATTGGGCTGGGTATGGAGCAGCCAGCAGACCTTTGTGCTCATGGAGTTGGAGAAATTATCAAAATCAGTCCAATTTCTCCTTCCCTCATTGACTTTAGTGCTATTCACCAAGTTCTGCAAAGTTTCTGAACATTTCTGCAATTTTGTTGAAATCGAGATGAATCAAATTCAGTGGAGTTTGCTCAGCACTCGTGATCATAATGTCAAAAAAACAGAATATCAAAATGAGAATTTAGAAAGAACAGCTCATCCAAGCTGAACAATCATGAGCAAGAGATATTGTTTCAACACAGATATGACCTGCTAGGTACTTAAATATGATTGGGAGTAGTCCCCCAGCTGCAGCAATAGGGGGACCCACCCCCATGGGCTCAATAAAGAAAATCACAAGGACAACAGATACCAGAATTAACATAATCAACATAATGCATCAATGCAAAATAATAAATAAACAAGGTAATGCTCAATATAGAATAATAAAATGCATTCAAGATAAAACAATAAATACATCAACACAAACAAAAACGTGAAATAGTAATGTGCAGGGAGATAAATTTGGTCATCTCTTTGAATTAAAGATGGGACTGAGATAAGTAAACCTCACCTCTCCCTCCACCAAACCTTGCCAGCCATTGTGGAAAACACGGGGGAACCAGGGTCAGATTTCCCTCGTGTGTGAAGCATGAGCTCCCCTGAAAATGTCATCTGTGAAACTTTGGAGTTTTCTTTTTTTTAATTAAATAGTCAATAATTTTAACTTTATGTAAAGAGTATAATACAAACTGGCAATGTTTTGTCACAAAGTTGCATTGTAAATAACATTTCTGTTTCAGTTATGCCATACATATCTTATTGAATTGCTGTAGCAGCTGCCCTGTCACAAACCAGCATGCACTATTTTTAAATATTGAGGTGATAATCATACAACTTTACAAGTCAGTGTTGGGCAACAGTTTTTGCTCCACAGCAAAAATGCAAAGTCACTAGAAACATTCATTTATTAGTGTATCTTTCCTTTATGTGTTTCAAGTAACAGAATTGAAAAGAAAACATTAAAATGCAAATCAATATAGACTGAGCAATCTAGCCATATTAATGTTTCACCAGAAGATGCAGCTAGCAGTAACTTTCAAAATAGAATATTTTGAGCTGTTGACCTGCCAGTTTCTCCTGCCCAGCAGAATGTTTGCCAAGCACATTGATGTGCAAAGGATGCTACTGTGTCCTCAGCCTGCACTGACTGACTTGTTGATGTTATGACCATACCCGGGAAAAAAACAGCAGGACCATAAACCCAGAGCTTTTAAAAATAATGGATGTAAAGAGCAATGCTCTTTGAATATGCCATACATTTAAATGAGGAGTAGTTTAAAATAGAAGTAAACAGCCATGCACAAAATAACAACAGAAAAAAAATCCAAAAAAATAAATGATATCATAAAGATGAAGTAAAGTTAATCTACCCCAAAAAAGAAACATTATATTAGCAGTAAATCAGAAAATGTCATATTCTTTGACATTGTCATACACTTTATCTTTTTTGTAATCCCATCCCTGTCCTATTTTCTTATTGTTTTAGGCTAAGCTCCCCAAAATTCCAAGGCATAATTTGTAGCTATTGTCTTTGTTTCTTGTAGAAAAAATCTAAAAATTTCAAGAGGCAAAGAAAAAGCACTGCTATTATTGGGATAAAACAAAAGAATATTCGTTAAACAGACGGAGGTCTGATACGCACAAGTCTGTCTGTTTTATCAAAACCAAGGCATTAGTCAAAAAGTGCAAAAATTAAACCTTTTTACCTCTTTGTTTTTCTGTAATGCTTTCATTAAACTAAATAGTGTGCTAAGTCATTGTAAGAGATCTTTCCCAGAAAGTACCTAAACTTTCTTTAGAGTTGCTTTCACTAGGCTGTTGTGGTTTGTCTGCATGTTGAATCAATAGTTTGGATGCAGAGATCTATCTGTGCACGCTAATATTTTTTACAGCACGAGTGTGATGACGTCACATATTGCATTGCCTTTGGTCTGCATGGTTAGCCACATAAGTCATCGCTGTCAACAACATGTCAGTGTCTGAGAAAGTGGTGCACTAAAATTTTGATGCTGCTCAAAGAAACCTCAAGCAAAATGGCACTGCAATGATGTCACACAACAACTTAAAATGTTAACAACAAAAAAAAAGTTATATCACAAAAGGTGAATTTAAGTGAATTTGGACATACTCAGGAAGGATTCTGCTAAATAACAAAAAAAATAACAAAAAAAAACTGCAGAATTTAAAAAACAAATCAGGACATGGACTGATGGGATCCTGATATCATTGTGTTACTAACCATAGTCACCACCTAGACTTTCATATTATAAAAAAATGTATACTTTCTCTGTGCTATATCTACTGTACATTCAGCTTAGGGAACTGACAGACTAGACAAAAATAACTATTTCTGATGTGTTAAATATTTGCTTGGTTCAGCTTTGAGGTGTACAGTATATTGTAATAGGTGAAATTGTGCAAGACTTCCAAAAGTCCTACAAAGCAGGTAAGACAGTCAGCCCCAACTACCACAGGCCGGCTTTGGCCTATCCAGGCCTAAAAATGTGCCCTGGCTTTTAACATACCATACCATATACTACGCCTGTTTAATCCTGAGCAGGGCGCTGGAGCCAATGCCAAAAAACATAGGGTGCAAGGCAGGAACAATTTCCTGGAGAGGCCATGGATTCATCGTAGTGTGGTTTTTTTCAAATTCCAAAAATATTTTAAATATTCAATACTACTACTGAAAGAGATCCTATTCCACTGGGCCCTTGAGCAAGACCCTTAACCTGTAAATTGTTCCAGGGACATGGTACAATGGCTGACCCTGCACCCTGACCCCCAAAGGTCATGCAAAGGACAGTTTCCCCTCTGGAATTATTAAAGTATATAAAAAATGCCTTTCTAGAGAGTGGAACCTCTGACTTGATAAGACAAGTCCCATTCAAAATCAATACAAGAGAAGAAATATATTTCATTTTAACAAGAAAACAAGAATTTTTTAAAAGACGGAATAAGAAGGCAAAACCTAAATGTCTATAAGGGCAGTCCTAAGCAACCAAATTCAAACCAAAACTCAGAAATCAGTAATTCCAAAGAAAGAAGTAATACACCAAAAAACCAAAAAACTTAAAATACTCACAAAATGTGCATTGTCCAAATGTCAATGAACGAATGAAGCTCCAAATTCCCAGCTTCACAATATTAAGTCTGAGGGTGGTCCTTCAGCAGTGATGTCAGAGTGGCCCTGCCTCTTGGATCTTATGATATGTGAACTTTTCTAAGGTGATCATTCTCTTCTGAGAGTCTTTCAGCCCCCAGGAATCCATTTCGGCAGTTTGTTTTTCCTTGAAGTCTTTATAAAAAAAGTTAATCATTTTAATGTTATTTTGTAGTGCAATTTTGTTTGGACAATGGACATTGCTATTTTGTGGATTTCGCATTGTCCATTACCAAGACAGCATTCCCACAATTCACCAGGATGGTGCAAAGATTACAATATCGACACAACTATTTAAGGGTCACCCCTTATATTTCTAATATATCTGAGATTAGACAAAAGCCCTTTGAACTTCTTGTTAATCATTGCTTTGAATTGTATGGTTTTAAAACATTTCTGTCTTTCTAACATTTGACTACAATTTCGGTTTTACTCTTATTGATTTGATAATTGATAGGATTGCCTTCTGGTTAACAGACATAGTGCATCTCTGACTACTTTTTTTCTTCTAGTCCTTTACAAAACTCTTTCTGCCTAGCTTAGGCAGAACATTATGGTTAGGGTTAGGGTTAGCTGCAAAAATAACAAAAACAACAATAAGGAAAATGCACATATATCTTGGCTGTGCCATAACATATATAAACCCTCAACACACTGCTTTCTTGAATTTGATTGATTTTACAACAAGGAAAGCATCTTATGACAGCTAAAAGAAAAGCTCATGCCTTGTACCCAGTCCTAGTGGGATGGGCTCTTAAATGGATTAAGGTGGCATTGAAAAATTAATGACTAAATAAATTGCATATGGTATAGTTATCTAATTATTTTCAAATAATATTAAGTATTACTCAATAAAACATTAGCTTAATTGTGTATATGGCAGCTCTTAAAAGTGTAATCAACACGCATTTTATTTCAGAACATGTCCTATTATACAGCAGAGCACTGATGTAGGACAATATTAAGAATAGATTCAACTAATGTAAAGCTCTGTGTACTTCAGACTGTTTGGCCTTTCAGTTTCTGAAAATTTTCAAAACCATAGTTTGTCACAAAGGAGGTTTAAATATTGGTTTTAACGAGTTGAAAAAAAATGGACAGAAAAGCTCAAACAGTAGTATCTCAGATCCTATCAAAATGTAAAGTGTGCACATGAAAGACACACTCTTATTCCAATAAAAATGCTCTGTTATACTGCAGGTATTCCACAAATGAACAATTTCTGTCCTGATTAGACAAAAGAATAACTCAAGCAGATGGGTGTTATGTTAGGTAATGTTCCAGATCAGCACTTTTTATTTACCCTTCTCCGTTGCCTGCACACCTAAAAGAATGCTTTTTTTGCCAAGGGCTTGAACAGAAGGTAAACCAGAATGTCGTGCATTTTTGCCACAGTCCTGCAACATGTCAAAATTATAATCCATGATGCAGCTCGAGAATGGAAAAATCACATATAATTTTTCTTATCAACAATGCTTTTATTTGTTTTGAGCAAATTTGTAAGATGTAAAGCATAAAAGGCAAACTCTACAGTAATGTAGACAACACTCACTAAAATACCTCTGAAATGTTTCCCTTTTTGACTACCTGTGGCACCTGTGGTGATTCTTAAAAAATCTGCTTTCCAGGCATAACAGCACTCTGGTGCCCAGCATGAATGTTTCTTCAGTTTCTCATGACAGTTATATCAGCAATCGCTGCTTCCATGGACAGTGATTGAGATCGGAGCTAATAGTTTGACAACATCGTATTGATTTGTATATTTCAAATATTTATTTGAAATTTTTTTGCTAAATGCTTTGGGAAAAGAAATTGCTACCAAGTAAATGAGAAAATAATTTAACTGCATCCATAAGGTGTAAGGAGCTATGGTCTTCTTCATGCTAGTGATCTTTGCATTATTACACAAAGGCAGAGTTCCTGCAGGTTGTACCACAAATCACAAAGCAAAATTTAGCAGTAAGTTTCCTACTTATTAATCTCCTTAGCATTACATTTTTTCTCAAAAACACATGCAAAAAGCGTTGCATTTTTTTGGCTTGAAAAATTAAATTTTTATGAAATCTCATCCTTCTGCTAAAAAACATATAAAACACTAAAAGTACAAAGTCAGAAGTATAGAAAGCATAATAATGATACAAACAATAATAAGCAATAATAATAATGATATGAACAGCACACTGCACATGTACGAGTGACACAAGTATTACTTTCGCATTCCCAGAATAACTTTCAGTTTCACTGTTCATTTCAATTTCACTGCTTGAAGACAGATTCACCTTGTCGTCACTGCTGATGAGAAGTGTTTCTTACGAGATGCCATTATGAGGCTAAGAGAAGACGTGTCTACACCTCTGCCCTGGAAATGCTCAGGCCTGACTTTTATGCAAGACATGCCCAAGCAACGCTCAGCACTAATGCTGTTGGCACTGGTCTTACAGCCTGAGTGACGCTCTGGTCAAATGCTAAGGAAGTTAAGGATGTGGAAGAACAGACTGCTCTTTGTTTTTTTCTTTCTTGCATACAATATAATAAACCATAAAAGTAAAAAATTATTCTGGATCACGATTTAGCATTAGAAAAAAAGGTTAATAACTACAATTGATAGTCTTACTATTTCAGCAATCCAACATTTTATACAAAATAAACCATTTAATTATGTACTCACTGCCATCTATGGCCATTCCGATTACAGCACCACCATGATTTTTTTAGTTCAGGTTTATGTCAGCGGGATTCTCTTCTCACTTGTCCATTGGTGACATGTAGGAGTTTTTATATATCCTTCTTACACAGAGTTATGATGCAGCACTTCTTTTTAGCACTAGTTTACAGTATGTCACATTTTTAACCAGCCACCACATATAAAAGAGCAAGGCCCTTTGTTCAGCATTCAAAATTACAAGTGGGCTCTCCAAGGCTTTTTTGGTTTGTTTGTTTTTGGATATTTATACTATTTTATATAGGGAATGAAAACTGTAGATAACCATATATATGAAGAAATACAGCTCCCCAACCAATACACTGGTCAGTAGTAGAGTTTCTTCATGTTGCTCTAAACACTTGGCTTCCTCACAAATCGTGTCACAAGTGATGAACGAAAAACACAAGTTTTGTTTCACATACAAAATGTTTAACAAAATCACCACTAAAATTTGTTTTGCCTGTGATTTCATAATTGTAAAATGTGAAACTCACTAAAATGAGTGTTTTTGTGGTTTGAAGATTTTTTTTTTTTTTTTTTACTATTGGTTCCTAAGAGTTATTTTGTTCAGAGTTATTCCTGATACTGCCACCCAGATTTCCCATGGCTCCCTCCATGGAACTCCAAATTTTCTCATCTGCCTTGTGCACTGCCTGTCTGCACATTCACACCACCAGTTCTGTCTTGCAATGCCGACTTGGGGGCAGAGGTGACACCATCTGCATTCACTTTTCCCAACCCTGTAAGCTGATCCAAGTCAGGATCCTTCCTGAGAGTTGCTAGTGGCCCTGTAATCTAGCCAATAGATTTTAGTAGTGGACAAGCCCCTCCAAAGGAGCTCTCTATCTGTGCTTCCCTTTCCATTCTCTGCATGAGAATAAATTTTGACATACTTTAGCACATGAAGAAAAATGATGAAAATGTATGTGTTAAAAGCACAAATTGCACAAATCGTGTTTCATGATTTTTTATCAAAGCAAACCTACATTTTGCTCCGAATTTAATATTGTGCAAATTGTTTTGCTCTTCACTACCTGTCACTACACAGGGATTATAAAATTGACTTGTCTTGAAATATGTGTGCCATCTTCAGGAGTTCCCAATCTTACAATGACTTTAGAAGCTGTTCACATGCAAACACATTTGACGGAAAACGTCAATACTCTTTAAGCAAGGTTTAAATGTAGCGTAGAGTCAACTAATTGATATTCTCTTACATTTTCCAGGAAATAGTGACCATGTTAATTTTTCATTTCCAAGAAAAGTAGACAATTCTTCCCAAAAGGATTATGTCTTTTTACTGTGATGTGTCACTAGGAATCTGAAGCTATCCTGGTGGGGGGGGTTGATACAATGGCTGTGACGCAACAACAATCTCCGGACAGAATGCTAGCTCATCACAGAGCACGCAGATGTACTGTACTCTACACACCAGATCAGTTTAGAGTCAGACTGACAGCATGATCTGGACTGTGAATAAAAACAGAGAGGACAAACAAAAACCTTGCAAAGGGCACACAAGTCAGGGATCATGACAGAGTCCAGTCATTGTAAGATTTCTTTTTTTTTTTTACAGCCATAAAACCATAATATTTTATTTATCGAATGAATTAAGCTACACAACACCATCAGGCTACAAAGCCATTCATATGGATTTGGAGCCACCAAATCATAATGAAAGCAATAAAATGCCTCCCAAAGGGCACGCAAGTCAGGAATAATGACAGAGTCCAGGCATTGTAAAATTTCAACCATCCTTTTAAAGATGTGCTATCCATTAAAGCTTTTCCCATAATTTCTCCATTTCTCCATTGATGGTTAATTATTAATTAGCATACTGCTTGTTGGCCTCCTTTTGACACTTATTGTTATCACTGTGAGGTATCTTATTTGCTTTTTCGCTTCTACCTGCAGCAGCGGCTGATTTTTATATCTCCTTTTGATACTTTAATATCTTTCACTCATACTTTCATGAGTGCACTTTGCATTTTCAGTGCGGTTTGATTGTCTTGCTCTGCTTGTATGTTTCATGTTGTATTGTAATCTTGTTTGCTATAGGACAGCATTACATACAGTACAATGAAGTCTTAACAAGTCAATTATTGATTTGTTACATGCTCTTTATCTGAATTGCAACTTCGACTTAGTGTAGCATAAACGCATTTTTAGAATGTACTGTATAACCAACAGAGGTTGTGACCTCCAGTTGGTCTGGACTGAAGTGTTGCCTTTTCTAGCCTGAATAAGTGCAGTAGCACCTTTAATTATAATCCAGCCGAAAGGCTTTTGTGCCAGAATATATCAAAATGTGAATACATATTTAGTTTAGACTATTTACTGTACAACCATTTAAAAAAAAATATTTTCAGTTCAAAAATGTGTATTTGCTTTGCTCCATATGCTAATGTGTAACATTTAGCTGTTGTTTATACTTACATAGAAAAAAGATTTGCAGAAAATTATGTGAATGATAATTAACACGTATAGTGGCAGTGGTAAGAGTTCACCTACTCATCTACTCATTTTCTGCAGCATGTTTTTTTTTCTATTATTAAAAGGTCTGTCATATTGACATCATTGTATTTCAGGAATCCAAATCTTGAAGATGTACTTATTCTATACCTTCAAGACAAGGCCAATTTAATTTTACAATTCAACATCACAAATCTAAGTCTTCTACTAAGAATGGTGTGGTCGCTTAACACAGTGAATTCAGACCATCGTCTTCATTTCATAACATCAGTTAGTGGTTTTAGTAATGAAAGCCTTCAAGTTTGTAGAGAATTTAAGAGTGCCAGGTTTGAAAGCACTAAATCTTGAAACCACTGCCTGCTTGAACAGGCTCTCACATTAGGAGACTGGTTGCTGGATTAAGATGAAGCGATTAACATCACTTTCTAGATCAATGGAACTGTTTTGAGCAAAACTTGCACTACTTGGAGAAAGAAATACTAAGTTTCTTTTTCTTTGCTACTTCCTTTTTTTTTGCTTTGGTAAGAATAGTTAGGAATTAGTACAACATGAAAACATGAATCTGGATAATAAACAGCCGGAGCAAATTAATTGAACTGATCTAATTAAGAAAAGCTTTCTGTTTAGTTTCAGTAAAAAAAAAAATCATCTTTCTTTTTTTTTACAAGATATTGATAATAAGAAGAAAAAACTGATATATACAAGTTAGATAGATAGATAGATTACAAATACATGTAAAGGTAGTCACGAAAGACACTATATAAAGATGTTTTTTTAACGTTTAGAAAAATATTTGGATGTGTTTATGTGAACGTATGTGCAGTGTTTAATCTTTTTTTAATCATAACACCTTGCCATAATAATAAAATTGCGGAAATATCATAATTGCCTTGCACGGTGGATGCATGGTAGCAAATGCAATGTTATTTCAAATAACACTTTTAAAGTACTCTTCAATTTACACCAAAATTGCATGAAGAAATTAAAAACAAGATTTACAGCAAAATTGCATGAAGAAATTAAAAACAAGATGTTACACTATTACGGCGTATATATTAGCACATTAATAAAGTTAATAGAAATGCCGCCTTATTAAAGCATAAATTGAATGTGGCGACGACTTCCTAATACATTAAGCAATCATGTCGCCTTGCATTTTCTCCAGCTTGAAAAAAAATGGCCAGCGTGCAAAGACTGCAGTCTTAATCGAAGGGTCTTGCTCTGTAAAATATTAACAAGCCAGCAGTGTAATTACATTAATGCTGGATTTTTTTTTCTTCTTATCGTATCAGCAAATCTCCCAGAGATGATCCCGTTATGCGCCGCTCGCACGAGGATGGAGGCAGCCCGCCGTGTCGCGATCCCACGGGAAAACCGTATTGGTGTGGCACGGAGAGCGGAAGGCGCATTATGAAACTGACAGCAAAATTCGATAACCAAGCAGCTGTCCGTACTCATTTGCATTTAAGGCAGACTACGCACGATTTTCGTTTTAATTTTCACCCCCTTCTCGTTTTGCCATTCACAGTACCCTTCATTTTTTTATCCCCACCTTTTAGGTACTGAAGAATAAGGATCCAAAACAAAAAAAAAAAATCCACTGTAGCTTTGAGTCTGAAAGATTTCGTTTAGTTCTCATGTGTTGTGTCCTGTATATTATATATAGTATATATAAGTCTATATGTGCTGGATAGATAGATAGATAGATAGATAGATAGATAGATAGATAGATAGATAGATAGATAGATAGATAGATAGATAGATAGATAGATAGATATTTGGTTTTTATCACAAGAAGACACACACAACCCGTTAAAAAAAAGAAAAAACATTAACAGACAACTCATCAAAGTGTCGTAAAGAACCGCTTCACGTTATGATGTATGCTTATGGTGGTCCACTAGAAATTCGTCGCCTGCAAGCTACAGGATCTTCTCTTTAAACCGGAAAACACAAAAGCCAATTTGGATTAATTATCTGTACAATTTACATAATGTTTTCATCGCTAATGAATACGCCAAAAGGTTATACTCACGAACACATATATGTAACATACCCATTTACATTAAAATAATAATTTTACCTAAGAATTGATTAGTCCAAAATAAAGGCAAACGAGCAAATCCGGTATCCAGTTATACTAAATAAACTATAGAGGCTGCAAGTGGGAAAGTACCATAGACTGTTGAGGTGATATTGGAATATATTGTAGTTAAACGTAAAACCACTCCCGACTAGACTCGAGTTCCGATGTTCCAAACCTTCGACGAGGTGACATAAAAAAGCAAAAGAGAAGAAACGTTAAAAAGGCCGCGCTGCGAATGGCTTCATGCGGCTCTCCACTCCCTCTTGTGTCCAACTGCGGTAGTACATTTTATATCACTACACATGTGGGCCACATCAAATTCCTCTCTTTACATCATGAATTTTGATATCCCTATTAGCCAGTGATGCAGCCAGAAGGAGAATGCCTTTCTCACTTGATGGCTACACAATGAGGGTAATATATTTTAATTTAAACACCATAAACCTATTGAGTGCTTAATTAACTTTAACCGTCTTTAGGGGAATGAAGCCAATTTGGAGAGGGTCATGAAGACTTGTTTCAATATCAAACAGTTTTACATAGTCAATCCATTCATTCGGCCTTCAGCTACTGATTAACACACAGAATTAACATGTTAGTAAAATTCATATTCAGATCCCAAGGGAAATTAATATGCACATGCACAGAGCATGATTAGCACAACTATTGTCTTATTTCAACAATATAATTTAATGGGTTTTTATAACTACAAAATATAAAACCGAGAGCTTGGTTAATTAATTATTTTTTCTTTGAATGCTTTGTAATGTGTCGGTGAGTGAAACACAATATGAGGAAGGTTGGCTTATATCTGACAACAGAAACAGTTATTTATTTAAATATTTTAACCTATTAATATTTCATAACAAAATAACAGCTGATTTTCAAAATGTAAAATATAAAAAAGTAGTAAATCTTGATAATTTATCAGAAATAAATCAATCTAAAATCTGCATTTTGTTTATACCATGATATTAAAAATTGCAACATGAAAATGCAAAGTTTATTTTTAAAACTTGTGTTCTTTAACCTTCAGTTGCCATGTGAAGATAATAATAATAATAATAATCATACATACATACATAAAAACAAGACTGGAATAAAACATGTTCAAATTATTTTGTGTGAATATCATTTAAATGAAATAATGCAATGGAAAACATATAAAGGAACAATGATATCTGTTTTCCACATTAAGAGATTAATTTTTTTTTTGTCAGAATACTTGTGAAATGAACTGAAAATGATACAACAGACAATATTAGTGAGTTTCAAAATATATGGAAGAATGAGTTACAAATAGATACCAAGTTATCCCATTTAATCATTATAACAATAATACATCAATTAGCTCATTAGTTAATACACCATTTTAAATGAATATTCTGAAAAGTTTTAAATACCAAGAAGGGAATAAAAATTAAAATGTAGCTATCTGAGATTACAGAAAAGTTGTTGAAAATCATTAAATGTCTCAGCAATTTACAAAATGCTTTTAAATCAATAGAATAGACTTTAATATTTAAAGAACCAAAAAGCCATACATGAATACATAATTAAAAAAAAACATGTACATCAAGTTTAAACATTAATGATTTTAAGAAATAAAAATTTTCCTGTGGGTTTTAACACTTTTTTTACAGCAGAAGTTCCCAGATGTGTTTGTCTCTTTCAGCTTCAAAATCATAGAATTTAATTTATTCAGATTGTCAAAGCTCCCAGACTGCAAATGAGCAAAATGAAATTCACAGACAAGCCCTGTCCACATCCCATGGTTCAGGGGTGTGGTGGTGTGAATCATCTGGACAATTATTTTTGGACATTAGGAGCAAACTGGAATTTTAGGAGGTATTCATGACAAACAGTAGTAAAGCGCAGTGGTCCATTCAGAAAACATCCACTTCTCGATTTAAAATTGGAATGTTGGATATGCTACATTTCATTAGATAGACAGACAGACAGACAGAACGATAGATAGATAGATAGATAGATAGATAGATAGATAGATAGATAGATAGATAGATAGATAGATAGATAGATAGATAGATAGATAGATAGATATCCATTAATCTGGAGTTTGAAAAAGTGGGTCAGGAAATGAACACACGGATATATATTTCTTGAGTAAATATTTAAGCTGATGCAATTATTTTCCATTCTGAAATAGTAGCTTTATCCCCAATGTAAAGAATTAAAAGTTTATGAACTGTCCTATTTAAATCCACTACAAAATATAAAGCAGGTAAAAGCAGCACTCTAATGCTGTGTATGTCCATTCACTCCTGATTCTCTTAGTAGTTTCCACAGCAAACAGCAGCACTCTACTTCACTTCAGCATTAGCACACTATGCTAAACAGATGGTGGTGTTGCTCAGAGCTCCATCATTTAGAAACAATTTAGTTTTTCTAATCAAGTAAATTATTATTGTAATTAAAGACATTATGTAGTGATTAGGAGCTCAGCTGGAATGAAAATGAACAGAGCCTGTAGCAAACCAGTATGAAGGAAATGCCTATGCATGACCTAGAGTTTCTTTACAGTGTGGCACATCTGTGCCTTAACTTTTTCAAATTACGATAAACTAATTAATTGTTACTGGCTGATAAACAAATATTCAATTACATTTTTCCACTATGGTTGCTTTAAATCCCAACAAAATTCAAATTTTAATTAATACGAGTGTTATGTAGCACATTAA
Organism: Erpetoichthys calabaricus; assembly: GCF_900747795.2. Taxonomy (NCBI): domain Eukaryota; kingdom Metazoa; phylum Chordata; class Cladistia; order Polypteriformes; family Polypteridae; genus Erpetoichthys; species Erpetoichthys calabaricus. The sequence goes on from NC_041395.2 coordinate 67,119,951, forward strand.
TAAGTGCTAATATACAAAATGCCCCATGATTAAATTTACTTTAAAAATTAATGCAATTATTGTACACCTCTGGTTTAAAAAGTACTGCATAGAACAATGGAGATTCATCTAAGCCCAGAATTATACTTCTAAAAAGCTATTAACCTACAAACATACCTAATATAAAGTTAATATAAAACTCATTTTATTTGAAGTTAAACAACTACAGAAGAGGCAAAAGTACCATAAATCACTGAAGTGTTTCTTTGTTACCTGACCTACATTGAGGCTTATTTCTTAATATATTTTCCTCTGATTTATTAATTCCAATTGAATTTAGAAGAAGTCATTTGCTTAGACTGGTTTAGACTGCAGCTAAATGCACAATTAAGAAACTGTTCCAGGACAGGACAGCTTTCGATTGCGTTTACCAATACATTAAATATGCAAATAATACACATAAATAAGCTACAATATTGGGAAAGAGAGGTCAGAATCCATTACATATGCATTACAGATTTGGGTATGAGTCTAAAGTTAGAGGTATTCATGTCTTGTTTAACCCCTCATGCAGTAAGAGGTTCTTGGTAATATTGCACCTACATTAAATAGTCAAACATAAACAACTATTATTGTGCTTATGTAATAAAGGAGCTGCAAATGACTGGAGAGCAGTGAGTACAACACTCCGGATACTTAAAACAACATATTTATATGAATAAAATAATTTTTTACACCAATATCAACTAAATAAAACACCAAAAATGGTGCTTCACAGAATTTCTCTAAAAAAATGGATTTTAACATACATACTGTAACCAAAACAATTTATGATGCACAAACCCTGGAGTCAATTTCCTTTTGTGCCCCAATCATTAAACCAAGTTTGGATATCATATCTCATAGCATGGAAAAATGATACTGTTTGGCACAAGGTGTCCCCCTGTTTGGAAACTTAGTGCCCTTTTAGGAAACGTTCAGTATGTTGCACCTAAGCAATGTCTCAATACAAGTACTGCAGTTGCAGTTACAGTTTTTAGAAAAAATACACATACAGTATGCACAAATACAAACACACACTCACACACTATATCACTCTTTGTATCTATGTACATAAAATTATGTACTAATCCAAACTTTTCCTTTTTAAAATAATTTTTCATGCCAGTCCTTGAAATAATTTGTGTTTACCACTAGACACAGAGACACCTAACATTTTCAATACTAGTTTGAGGTTTTTGTGTTGCCATTCACACATTTTCTCCTGTCTGCTGTTGCAGTTGCTCCACAGAGGTTTAGTGTGTTTTCAGTTATTTCTTTTTGTTCTTGCTTTTTTCTTGCATTTCACGTTTAGAATAAACTAAGTACTAACATTCATTTTCATACCAGCGTCTTACAATTCTGGGTTACGGTGATGGGGATAATGCCTTCCCTGGCACCCCCTGTCACAGGGCAGGTAACAGCCATGAACAGGGACAACCAGAGCTAGTCACACAAACCACACAATACCCAAACCAGTGTTTCTTGGCCACTTTTAGGTCGCAGGTGGCCATTGCTGTGTTGCGAGGACATGAGACATGTTCATGGTTTAAAGCCACCAATTCTAATCATGCTCACTTCCACCATGTGCTCACTTCAGCCTTCACTAACCCCTTTCTTGTATGTGTAATCACACTTGTTTCTGCCTTTGATAAAAAAATATCAAACAATGCTGTTTATTCATTTTGGTGATTATGCCATGAGCAAGACACTAACTGAAACAGCTTTTTTTACTCATATGCTTGCAACACAGTGGCATGAGTGGTGTGATACAGCAACATTCGATTGAGGGGGTGTTCCCCACATGAAGCTGTAAGCAGAGGGATGATGTGGCGGAGTGTGATATAGTGACATTTGATTGTAGAGCTGTACACTGTTAAACTTGCTGTCATTCAGTGACAGTTGATGGGGGGGGGGTTGGGTCAGCATGGTGGTCAAGGAGTTTCCTCATGCAAAATGCAAGGAGATATTTCACTAGTATAAACTTCAAACTTTATTTCACATTATTTCATATTTGCATATGTTACTAATGAAGAACATGAGAACTTATCCATCCATCCATTTTCCAACCCGCTGAATCCGAACACAGGGTCACGGGGGTCTGCCGGAGCCAATCCCAGCCAACACAGGGCACAAGGCAGGAATCAATCCCGGGCAGGGTGCCAACCCACCACAGGACACACACAAACACACCCACACACCAAGCACACACTAGGGACAATTTAGAATCGCCAATCCACCTAACCTGCATGTCTTTGGACTGTGGGAGGAAACCGGAGCGCCCGGAGGAAACCCACGCAGACACGGGGAGAACATGCAAACTCCATGCAGGGAGGACCCGGGAAGCGAACCCGGGTCTACATGAGAACTTATGATTTATTTAAAAGAAGACACACTTGGGTATGTAAAAATACCATTAATGCTCTTAATTAAGTTACGGGTTTACTGCAACATACACAAACAACTTTGAAATATGGCGGTGTTCTGCATAAGTGTTCAAGTCAAAAATGATATGTATGTTTTGTGAAATTATATATAAATGTAAAAGTCTGTATCTCACATGCTATTTATGTAATTCTCGAATACTGATATTATAGTGGGCATTCATGTTCTTACAGAAAAAATAATTCCTTTAAGGATATAATTTAAAATACTCTTTACTCAGTCAGTTGCTGGAAATAATTAATTTGACCTAATATTAGCTTATTTTCCTAGGAAAACTGCAGTCATCTGCAAAACTGAAGGCAGCAATAGGTGGCAGTAAGATTGTTTTAGCAATTCAGGATAGAAGGTTGTTTTTTAGTATGTCTGTCTATAATTAAATCTGCTTAACATGTGGCCCTGAGGCTAGGGATCTGTGCTGGTAAGCGGAATGTTCCTGGGTCAAATCCCATAAATGCCAGAAGTGACTCTACTCTGTTGGGCCCTTGAGCAAGGCGCTTAACCTGCAAATGCTTCATCCTGGGTATGACGTTAATCTGCATACAGCTCTGCAAGCAGGTCCTCCAACTTTGAGGGAAAACTTGGGGGTTGCTGGGAGGATTGGCACTCCAGCCACCGTAAAAAAAAACTCCCACTGTTCCAGAATGGTGCTGAGGTGTCACCTGCTGCACTTGGCTCCCAATCCAGGTGGTTTGTCGTGTGGTGGGTGCGGCAACACGCTATCAGTGCATACTCCCAGCCTCAACTAGAACAGCTAAAAGCTGAAGCAGACTACATGATCACTGACAGTTTTGAGGTGTCCATTTTCTCCATTACTCATGGACTATGGCTCTTCACAAGATGTCTGCCATGGTTTTATACAGCTGGTTATCCTCACCTTGACACTGTATTTGAATAATGTGGATTTGAGAATATGCAGTAGTTAGGACTGCTGCCTCACAATTTCATATTTCTGGTTGGGGTATGCAGAGACGCACATTTTACATTGATCAAAATTGGCCCAACCTGGGTGGGATACACCTTGTAAGGAACTAGCACCACCCAGGTATTGCCAGAATAGGGTCATGTAGGCATTGTCAACCTGAATGGGATAAGCAGATGTCAAAATTAATAAAAGAATGGATGGTCTTAGAAATGATTTTCTCCATATACTGTCATTGTCACATTTCAATCACGCCTAAACTTGTTCTTACTGAAATGTCCATATCTCCATATCTGGTCATTGAAATTCTAGCCTTAATCTAATTTTTCAAAATAAGTATTTCTTATTTTGGAAAGTTAAATTAAGCAAAGTTAACTATGGTGAAATGATAGGTTACATTTGAAACATTTTTCAGAGAATTGTGCAGATTACACATGGATTCATAATGAAGGCCATTTAGTTCTGCTGTGTTAAATTGGGCATTTAGGAAAGTCTCTTGAGTTGTGCCATACACATAAAATGTTGTAATCCATCTTTGATTGATTAGCAATGTTTCTCACAACACATATCCTCTAACAGCTTTTTAGGTGAGTAAAATGATATTCAGGTCAGCTTCGTTCACTGAACTACTGCTGGTCTTCGTGATTCTTTCCATTCAAGTTCTTATCCTCTTTTTTAAAGCTTTATGTTTTTGGGTGTCCGATTTAACCAACTGTAGGTCCACCTTAGTCACTACTCCTCATTGTGTTTTTCTAAAGAAGGTGATGCTTTTACACATACTACTCCTGGCCTGATTCTGATTATGTTCTGACTTTCTCATAGCTTTTTGCCTACAAGATTGTATTCATATTAACTGTTCCACACCTTTCAACTATGCTCTGATAGGTGGTCATCTGGTCTAATGTTAAAGGTGAACACAATAAAGCCGGTAATATGTCTTCAATTGTGATTAATCCACTTTTTTGGTATCCTCTATTTAATTTATTTCATGTTGTAAATTTTTGTATGTTTCTTTCAAATGGTTTATTAAATTGAAAGTAATTCTGGAAGTGCCATTTCGTGTTCCTTTTTTGCATGGTAGGGGTCATTTTGTATCTGTCTTTTTTTGCTGTGCCTGTTTGAGTTGTACATGTTCTGTTGTCTCTACATTTTTGGTCATTTTCAAATAAAAGAAAACAAACTACAGTATTTTCTATAGGTGGGGTTCTCAACCTTCAGCCTTCCTCACTTGAACATGAAACCTGTAAAGCTTCTGGATGTTACTGATGCACAATCACAAATCATTTGCATTGTTCCATTCTTCACAAGTCTATGTTAAACTAATGTTTAACACCACATTTTATGAAAGGTCTTATCAATCTCTCATAATATAGTGTGTCTGTCAAATCAGTTTATTAGAACATTTTACTTTGTCTTATGAGTGCTTATAATTGTGTGTTCCTCTCTTACATGCCATGACCAGGAAACGCAAAGTAAGACAATTATGGGGTAGATCATGCAAAAGAGGAGACGTAACAACAATCAAGAAGTAGTGCATTCTAAATCTGAGAGTCAGAAAATTATAGAATGAAGTGAGCTGCATGTAAAATGTTGAAATAAATATAGAAGCTCAGTTTGCTGCTACTCTTCCTATTTTATGATACAGGGGCAGCAACATTAACACACATTCTCTGCAAAATGACGAATTAAGTCACATTTTCAGGCATGTCTCACTGACATTAATGTGTAATCAAAACTGTTTGCACCATCACTCACTTGTCTCCTGCCTATTAAGAATTAATCTCTTCTAGTCAGCATAAGAAAGCTCACTAATATAAGCATTTGTTAATTATGAAAGTGGAAGTTTTATCATGGGCGGTATCACCTCCTCAAAGATACAGTTTTTAAAAGCCACATCTCATCTACATATGTTAATACTCAACAAATAAAATAATTAAGTCCATCCAGCCCTAAGCAACTATCTTTTACTTATGAACAAGATCACATCACCTATCCTTAAAACAACAGGGAAACAATCTGACTTCAAGTACTGATCAGTTTACTGTTTAAAATTCCACCTGAGTGATTTTATTTCAACTTGCATAGTATAATTTAAATACAACAGTTTCCTCTTTTACATGTCAGATAACTGCGTCTTTCGGTAAACATGTCCGATATTCAGTACAAGTGGATTGGCGATCCGTGCAAACCTCTATCAAATGTCACTGACACACCCCATGACAGAATAAATAATTTAAAAAAATGTCTCTTTGATGAAGTAAATGGAAAATTTAAAAATGCTCCAACTTTCAAAATAGTTAACCCAATTCTAGAAAGCACCCAAATGTTACACAATGTGTATATTTTCTAACTTGTTAAAAAAATAACAAAGTGCTTATTTTGTCACAATTAGAATAAGTTGGCAAACAAGCTAAAAAATGCATGCTTTTGTTATTTAAATAAAGAAAATAAATAATTAAACAATATTAGTGATATTTCTGTACTTTTTCAAAATTTAAAAAGCTTTAAATGTGTTAATGTAAGTGAGATTTACGTCATATTGTAACCTTGTTACAAATAATGTACAGTATTATACTCGACCTGGGATGTGATGTAAATATGTAACAGCACAGCTGCGGCTCTTCTGCTTGTTCCTTTTCATCTTTTCCCACTTCTCTGTTGGGTTGATGTGCTTGATCACCTTTCTCCAAACAGCTCAGTCCTGCACCTCCTCCCTAGTCACACCCTTTTCCTTCAGATCTCCTTTTGTTTAATCCATCCACCTCCGCTTTGGCCTCCCCTTTCCCTTCCCCTGTACTTCCATTCTCATCACTCTTTTGCCCACACATTGTATCTCCTCATCACATGTCCACACCACTTGAACCTACTATGATGTACTTTCTTAGAAACCTCTTCCACTGTTGTTGTACCTTTCATTGTTTAATTTCTTTTTCTGTCCTTTTTTTGTAACTCCACACACCCATCTCAACATTCTCATTTTTGTCATATCTAACTTCTCCTCCTGCACTCTTCCCTTTACTGTCCATGTCTCAGTTCCATACATCATTGTTGGACTTACCACCATCTTAAAAACCTTACCTTTAACCTTTGCCTTAATTATTCAAGCACACAATACTACCAATATCTTCTTCCAGTTTTCCATCTACACTGCACTCTATGGGTTAACTCTGCATCTAATTTTCCTTCTTAGGCTAGCACTGATCCTAGATATTTAAATTTATACACTGTTTTCAATAATTCTCCCTGCTAGATAATTTCTGAATCCTAATCATCATTAGAGCTCATATATTCTGTCTTCTTTCTATTTATCTCCAGCCCTCTATCTTCTGGTGCACACAACACAATGTCATCAACAAAAAGCATTCACCAGGGAGATTGATCTTTTATCCCATAATGCAACACATCCATAACCAGATAAAAGCGGTAAGGACTTAAAGAAGATCCCTGATACAGACCTACACTAACTGGAATTTTGTCTGTTACCCCAACACTGCTTTTACCACAAGTCCTCAGTCCCTCACACATACTGTATCCTGTACAATCCTCACATACTGTACCTCTCTGGTACTCCTCTCATGCACATTCAGACCTATTGACATGGCATTCTATCATAAGCTGTCCCTAAATAATAAACACCATATGCAAAAAAATGCAGTTATTTTTTATAATCCATCTGGCTTCCCTCCCCATACTAAATGTTAGACTCTGTCCATGAATTTAATGTTAGAAAATGTTCAAGTAAATTGTCGAGGGTATTTTTAAATCTTAATTAAATCCACAGTTATTTAGAGGGTATTTTTAATTCTTAATTAAATCAACAGAGTTAGAAGGTTGGTTTTTGTTCTTACTAATTAGAAAAAGGTAGTTTCTTTTGTTTTGTGCTTTTCTTGAGTGTGTTTTTTTAAAGTTTTTAAAAATGTTTAAACAAATATTGACTTAATTACTAGATTAACATATATTGTAAATTCTGCTTTATGTTTCAAAAGAACACGTTCATTTCTTACTGTTTGACCCACTTACCTTGTTGACAATTAGAGCTGTGTCCCTCGATAAATAGATATTGAGAACCACTGTTCTTGAGTAAGTTAGAGGCAAAAAATATAAGCTATTGTGTTGACAGTAGGAAGTCTATTTTTGACTTCAATTTTGGCTTTACGTTTTGGTTTTGAAACATGACTTTGACACACATTTCGGCTCATTACATTGTGTTTACTTAATGGGTATATGTTTTGCTACAAAAATTATCATGAACACAGGCAACCTTCAAGGTGTTCATAACAATATTCACCACATACTGAAAATCAAAACACTGGGCAGAAAAAGAGGCCTTCAGATGACTAATCTGTATTCCTCTCACCCCTCTCATAACTGACTAATGTATGACTCTGAATGTGAGGTGGGGTGGGGTGGATTCTTGAATAGAAATCCAGAGAACTATCTGACACATAAAATAAACTTTTCCATTGTTCACCTCATATTATTACACTAGACAAAGACATTCACACAGTGCCACTGACATTACCAAGTGTATCTGATGGCTCTTTAGGCAGAAGAATATATGCCTAGAGGAAGACAACATTCTGAGCCACAATGAACAGATTCAGTAGAGCAATCCCTTGTCATAACTGTAAACCTAGATTCTTTTAGGATTAATGGTACTGACTGGACGATACTGTGCTACAAATATTAATATTAGTTTGGATGGATTGGGCTGGAGTTTCTAGATAAAGATGGACCCGCTCTCCATCAATGGTATCTATGGTTTCAACTGGTAGTGTTTTTGTTAGGTTCCAAAAATCCCTACATCTGAACTATACACAAGGAACTAAGTCTGAGTCTTCCTCTTATTCATCAGGAGTCCATCTCCAAAATAAAAACTTTCTCTCTGTTTTGCAGACAAAAGATTATTATTAGAATAGGAGCAAGGGACTAACTTTGGCTCAGCATGCAATGGTAACAACTGTAGTCTGTAGATAGTTAATTTTCTGAAATATTTTATTTTAAATTATTGAGAAAGTCTTTGTGAATTAACACATGGAGTTTCCTATTATTGATTTGTATCCCTCCTATAGACCTTTTCAGAAGAAAAATGTCAATCCCACTTGGAGATAATATTTAATAGCAATAATCAATAGTAGTAGTAGTTGTAATATTAATAGTAAATTGGTGCCATTTCACATAGCTAAGATGTTTTTAGGTAACCTGACACAATTTTAGCTTAGGCAAGGATGTTGTTGTGTATGTACAACTTTTGTCTTTTCATGGTTTATAGTATTTTAGATGTTCATCCATGTGTGCTTGAACTTGATGTTTGTCAATTTTCCAGGATCTCATATATTGTGCATTCTTTGTTATTATTTCCTGTTTGATTCCTTCATTATTTGCCATTGTGAAGAACAGTATTCTTTTGCAGTACTGTTTCAGGTTATGTCCCAGCTTTTACAGAGCTACAGTTTCTTCCAGCTACATTGTATCCAAATAAAACAACACCACTGCTTTGTTTAGTTGTTCATTACTGCTAAATACTGAATCCAAAGGCTTTTCTGATGGTACCAAATGGCACTTTAGTCAGAATGTCACATACCTACTGTAGAGACAGGCAGCATCTTCCCTAGGTGTTAACGATAATACTTCTCTCTTCAACCATACAGAGACTATCCTGAAAATTTTACCCTCCAGTGATAGCACTTTCATAAGTGATTGTAAATAGTAAGTGATGCTCTACATACTTGCTACACTATATTTCTTCTCATGCACTCTGACACATCACCAGTCATGTAACCTGGGTTCATTGGATATTTCAGGTCTTTCAGCATCAGAAACCCTCACCTAAGTGATCCAGCAAAGGTTGATCAGGCCCTGGTCTGTGTCCTAGAAGTACTCACATTCCACAGTTTACTTCCCTGATACATGGAAATCAAATATTATTGGAAATATCTTTAATTTAAATAATTTTTTTTTTCATTTTCCATTTCAGATGTATAAGGATGGTGTAGTTTGGTGATACATTTAATTGACAAAATGAAGGCAGAATTCATTTGAAAAACGTTCATTGACTACATCTGAGGTATTTAAAGATTAACACTGAATACTGCATCACAGTGAACCTTGTTCCTCAAGGGCTTTCCTGGACAGCATACTGTAAACATGTAATAATATATTGTGGTACACAAAATCAAGTGTAAGAGTGCAGCATGGGAGGCTGCCTAATGACAGGGGTGACCTTAATTGTTATATAAAAACAATGAGAGTATAATTAAGGTGACAATGACCTCAGGCCACCATTGTATCCTTTATAAGGAGGGCCTAAGAATGGCAGAAAATAGCACAAGATATATGGAGGGAAAATCTGATGACAATGAGTGATTATCTGGCTGAAATGTCTTCAGAATTTTCAACGGTATCAATAAAACTGATCGTTCAATTTCTTTAACTTAATCACTGAATCATGTACTCAAGAACATCCATGGAAATTAAATGGAAACACATTTAAGAAGAATGCCAGTAATCCCCCTTTTACACAAAAACATTTATGAATATTGTACATTTTCATACAAAGAATGTACCGTAGCTCAAAATACTTTAGAAGATATCAAAGAACAATAAGTTAAACTAGGCAAGAATAATAATGAATAAGCAATAAAAAATAAAGTATTATGAGCTTATGTAACATAGATATATAATTAGAAGAAAAGTAAAGATAAGTTTGACGATAAGGCCAGATGGCCAGTAGCATAGAAAAAACAAACAAAAAAAAAACCTTAAAGTAATTATTATTATTATTCAAGTAATTTTTTAACGGAGCGGAGGATACCATCATCTATATGCTACACCGATCCATCACCCACTTGGACAGAGGCAATAGTGCTGTAAGAATTATTTTTCTAGGCTTCTCTAGCGCCTTCAACACAATCCAACCTCTGCTCCTTAGGGACAAGCTGACAGAGATGGGAGTAGATTCATACCTGGTGGCATGGATCGTGGACTATCTTAAAGACAGACCTCAGTATGTGCATCTTGGGAACTGCACGTCTGACATTGTGGTCAGCAACACAGGAGCGCCGCAGGGGACTGTACTTTCTCCGGTCCTGTTCAGCCTATATACATCGGACTTCAAATACAACTCGGCGTCCTGCTACGTGCAGAAGTTTGCTGATGACACTGCTATCGTGGGCTGCATCAGGAGTGGGCAGGAGGAGGAGTATAGGGATCTAATCAAGGACTTTGTTAAATGGTGCGACTCAAACCACCTACACCTGAACACCAGCAAAACCAAGGAGCTGGTTGTGGATTTTAGGAGGCCCAGACCCCTCATGGACCCCGCGATCATCAGAGGTGACTGTGTGCAGAGGGTGCAGACCTATAAATACCTGGGAGTGCAGCTGGATGATAAATTAGACTGGACTGCCAATACTGATGCTCTGTGCACGAAAGGACAGAGCCGGTTTTACTTCCTTAGAAGGCTGGCGTCCTTCAACATCTGCAATAAGATGCTGCAGATGTTCTATCAGATGGTTGTGGCGAGCACCCTCTTCTATGCGGTGGTGTGCTGGGGAGGCAGCATTAAGAAGAAGGACACCTCACGCCTGGACAAACTGGTGAGGAAGGCAGGCTCTATTGTTGGCATGGAGCTGGACAGCTTGACATCTGTGGCAGAGCGATGGGCGCTGAGCAGGCTCCTATCAATTATGGCGAATCCACTGCATCCACTAAATAGTGTCATCTCCAGACAGAAGAGCAGCTTCAGCGACAGACTGCGGTCACTGTCCTGCTCCACTGACAGACTGAGAAGATCATTTCTCCCCCAAACTATGCGACTCTTCAATTCCACCCGGGGGGGTAAACGTTAATATTATACAAAGTTATTGTCTGTATTTACCTGCATTGTTATCAATCTTTAATTTAATATTGTTTTTTGTATCAGTATGCTGCTGCTGGAGTATGTGAATTTCCCCGTGGGATTAATAAAGTATCTATCTATCTATCTATCTATCTATCTATCTATCTATCTATCTATCTATCTATCTATCTATCTATCTATCTATCTATCTATCTATCTATCTATCTATCTATCTATCATCTTAACTGCTGAAAAACTGCTTTTTCCTAGAATTTTACTTAAGAAAAGGAGGTTAGAAATTCATCTAAAGTTGTCAGAGATAGAGGAGTCAAGATTATGATTCTTTAGCAGGGTTTTAACAACTGCAGTCTTAATACAATCTGGGAAGACCCCCTGTTTCATCTTGGTAGAGTTCTATATTACTTTACTTTCCCCTTTTGTATTATTAATATGTAGCCTTTGTCAGAATGCCTCAAATCTCACAGACTTACCACTGTTTATAAGGTATTGTAGTATATAACTTCTCCCCACCTTCCCTTCTATATTTATAACCTCAGGCAATTATGTGTAGTAAAAGACAAGCAGGAGTTAAGTTACACTTTAAATAAGATATTACTGATAATTTTAATAAATAATTATAAATTCTGAAATGTAGTCAGCTTTCTTCAGAGCAGGCCTGTCTCAATATGGCTGCCGAGTTGTGCTCCTCTTGGTGTGACAGAGAAATGCTTCTCTTTGGTGATGGTGTAAGAGAGAGAGGGGGATAAAGCAAGCATAGGGTGTTGTGTTATTTAATGGCTTCTGATTTAAAACCAAACAGGCAACTTTAGACTAACAGAATTCTTGTGCGACACAATGGTTACACACCTGCCCCCAATACCATTTGTTAAGCTGATGCTTGCCAGCTAGGTAGTTGTCCTCCATGCAGGGGTTGATTGAGAGAGTCCTGAAGAGAATTACTTGCCAAACTGGTTTTAGGCACTTCCCCTGACCCTGTCATAAAATTACAAAAACTCAGTCCTAAAGACCAGGGGGGTATTTTCCGTACGTCGCTTAAATCATTGTACTTTTTTGGATTACTCGTTTAGCCGGATGTAATTGTTGATGATTTGGCCTGATCCTGGATCTGTCGGTTTTTCGAAACTCTTGCTGGAAGTGTTGTCATAGCAACACATCCTAATCCTCAAACCTGTTCTATGTAAACAAGGATTAGCTCACACACTTAATCAGTGTCCATACGTAGAATTCATTCAGTCATGACTTCGCTGTTCATGAATGAGCGACCCATTGTTAGCGGTACGCAAATTATAAGAAGAGAATTTCATATAGAGAGGGGTTTGCGTGATCGGCAAGATCCTTTATTGCTCCTGGAGGAAATTCTTTTCGAAAGATACCGCTTTAGCCGAGGGGAAATATTGTACCTCAAAAATTTATTAGGACCTTATATTCGAAGTCAAACTCGGTGAAGTCGGGCTCTCACAACCACACAGACAGTATGCATTGCTTTGAGGTTTTTTGCAAGCGGCACTTTTTTATATACTGTAGGCGATGCGGAAAATTTATCTAAAAGTACAGTTTGCCAGGCAATTCGTAAAGTCTGTTTGGCTCTGAAAGATTTCCTTTCGGTTTTCCTTGTGTTTCCTGGACACCTGCGTGTGCAGACAAAAGAGGCGTTTCATGCCATTGCAGGTAGGTAATACACAGGTAAAAACACCCACAGTTCCATACAGAATCTCACACTCAGCCTAACATTCTCATTACCCAGGATTTCCAAATGTGATTGGGGCACATGGGACTGATCACAGTGGAGTTTGATCAAACATTATTTGGAAAATTTACCTCTCCTCCTGATGAATAATCAGACACAGTGTCTTCATCAAATATTTGACCTTCGTCAATATCTTGTTGGTCAGACACAGGTTCTAGGGATATGTCATTCCCGGCAACTGACCCAACAAAAAAAGAGGGCTATATGGAACATACCTATGGCACACATTGAGGACAAATATATGCAATGACCATCCTTTACCTGAAATGAAGTGACCACTGCATCCTGCCACTGGTTCTGAGGAGGAGCTTCCCCCTGGAATGCCCTCAGAAACAGGGCGATGGGCATTTTGCTGGAGAGCCAACTCTTCTGCAGGGGTTAGGTCTGGACTGCGTGGACCTCCACCTGTTTTTTGCTTGTCTGCCTTCTTATTAGCTTTAAAATTAATATTCTTTACATTATATATGATTCTTTATGTCATCAATTCTTTAAATAGTTATACACCAATATTTACCAGTTTGAAGTATATTCTTGTACTTCACTTTAACCTGTTCCCGTGTTCTCCTTGTGCTCACGTTTGATCTGGAATTATGACATATTAAATAATAATTAACCTGACATATAGGAAATGAAACGCTGCATTCAGTAAGTACAATGCACATGCATTTAATTTGTCGGCCACTTTTTGCCTGCCGTCTTTTCTGGTTTGGGCTGCTTTTGCAGTGTTACCCCTTGTGCATATTAAATCTTGAAATTCTTCATGTCCTTCGAATGAAAGGTCTTGCGCCCATTCTTTCGTCATTTTGTTACAGCCTATCAAAGACTTTCTGATCATGTTTTCTAGACTCAATATATATGGGCTTTTCCATCAGCACGGGCGCGTGCATTCATCTCAGATGATTAGATCCAGCTCGACTAATCTACTACACGGCTGCGTTTGAAAAACCAACTTATCCCGGATGAGTTTCACTGGCATTAACTCATCCAAGATGAGGCATCTGATCTCGGATGATTTAAGTGAGGTACAGAAAATACCCCCCAGGGTGGTGGTGGGGTGGTTCTTAACCATCAAACCATTGCTGTTTTTATCAGTAATGTAACACTAATATTACATTGCTTTGTCTAAGTTACAAATAAAGACATTCAAAATATTTATCAACTTATACACAGAATTTCACACCACAACACCCCCATATCTAATGACAAGTTAACTATGTCAAGTACACTATCAATAAGCACATTGGAGACTTCCTTGAAATAGCCAGGTGAGACTGGGTCTAGGTCACAAGTGAAGGTTTGAGAAATTATTTTTTGGAGCTCAGGTAGACCTACTTGAGTGAATGATTTTAATTTGATAAATAAAGCATGCTGGGGTTTCAACAGGATTAACTTTGAAAGGATGTATTATATTGCATGTAATATTGTTTATTTTGTGTCTAAAAAGTGCTGAAGAAGCCCCACAAGTTTTGGTAGAAGTTTTCAAGGTTGAGTTGAATGAACTGGGTTTAGAAGATGACCAATAGTTGAGAATAAACCTCTGGGATGACCAGCATTATAATTTAAGGCACATTGCTCTGTTATATTTAGTTGTGCTTTCACTATTTCATAGTGATCAGTTAATGTAGTTTTCCTCTATTTACACTCGGCTCTCCAGTATTTTCCTTTAGTTCAGACACTCCATGATTCTTCCAAGATATAATACTGCTGGAGAATTTCTTAAATTTTTTTTCAGGGGACACTTTGTTAGCAGCAGCGTTCACCTTAGCATTAAAATATTCCACCTTACTGGTTACATTGCTGGCTGCATTACATTCAAACTGATTATTCAGAATATTAGTAAAACTATAGGCTGTGGTATCATTGAAGTAAAGTTTTTTTTAACAATACGCTGCTCTTCAGTTTTAGTTACCAGTATTAGTAAGTCAAATACAATGTAGAAATAGTCAGATATACCAATATCCACAACCTGCCTCAATTTTTAGTCCTTTTGAAATAAGTAAATCCAGTGTGTTTGTGTCTTTCCTTATGTGTAGGCTAGCTAAGGTCAAACATTCACAGTCAGTTCATAAATTTTCCTGCTTTAGGGTCACACTGGTTATTTATATGAAAACTAAAATTGCTTTTAATTAGGAGCCTGTCATAGTTATTTATTATTACAGATACAAGGTCTGAAAAATTCCTTGATAAAAGTCATTTTATATTTTGGAGGTCTATGAACAGTCAATGTCACAGACTGTGACACTCTGACTGACTATGGCAAGAAACTCAAAAGTATCAAATCTGACATTTTTACAGTTTAACTGATTCGAGAAAATACTCACTATACTGCTGCCTTTTTTTCCTTGGCATACTGAATGAAGAAAACTGCAGTTCAATTAACTGATTACCCTATCATGAACATTTTTGTGATGTTTAAAGAAATTGCATTACTCCAAGAAAATCCACATCAACATGGAGTGAATATACAATACCAATATAGACAATAGCCCTATATTGAACCACTCTGAAAATAAATTTTATATATAAAGCACCATCCATTTACACCAAGCAGGAGCAGCACCACATAAAGGCTTATGGGAGCATAAGCCATTTATAGAAATGTCAATGACTGGGGCTGGCTGTACCAGATAGGCAAATTAGGCAGTCGTCTAGGGTGGCACTGTATTTTTGGCGTGGCATTTTGTCAGCTATAACAGATGTAGCCAGTGGTATCTGGAGGGGCTGAATTAGGGAGATCTTTGGTGCCCATTGATGATTTTCCAGGCTGTGCTACCCCAAAATCCCCACTGCTTTACAATCTGACATCCATGAACTACAGTACTTGTGTTAAACTCCCCCCACAACTCTCTGCACTTCACTCAGACATCCATGTACAACTCGCATGAAACTCCTCCCACATGCCCCACATTCTTCAATACACAGTAATATGTATGGCAATTGCCTTCCACACTCTGTGGTTTTTGTGTGACATTTTCACTTATGCTTAGGGCAGCAAAGAAGCTGGAGCTAGCACTACATCTCCAAATAAAAAGCTACTAGATATAATATTATTAGGCTAACATGAGAATAATTACATGTTTTTGCACATATTTCTAGCTTAAATTTGTTCTATTAGTTTAAAAATCAATATTTGTAACTTTAAAATGAAAGTTTTGCCTGGAGTACAGTAATCCCTTGCTATATCGCGCTTCGACTTTCGCTGCTTCACTCTATCGCGGATTCTATATGTAAGCATATTTAAATATATATCGCGGATTTTTCACTGCTTCGCAGAATTCTGCAGACAATGGGTCTTTTTACTTCTGATACATGCTTCCTCAGTTGGTTTGCCCAGTTGATTTCATACAAGGGACACTATTGGCAGATGGCTGAGAAGCTACCCAATCAGAGCATGCAGTTAAGTTCCTGTGTGCTGATTGGCTCAGTGACGGAGCACAGAATTCAATTCCGCTGCGTTAACCAGGAAGTCTCGTCTCGCTCATTCAGCATCAACATGCTCCTGCTACCGCTTCAGGGGACGTGCCCAAGCGCCAACGGAAGATGCTAACGATTTCCAAAAAGGTAAAAGTTTTCGATATGTTGAAGGAAGGGAACAGCTACACCGCTGCAGGATGCCATTACGGAATCACTGAGTCCAGGATTCTTTTTAATTTAAAAAGGAGGAAAAGAATATAAGATCTATGGCCGCAGTGTCCTTTAACCAGGGCGCAAAACGAGTTGTAATTGGATGTAATAAGGCAATAGTTCGGATGGAATCTGCTTTAGGGATCTGGATTGAAGACTGCCAGAAGAACAACTGCAGTGCTACACAGTCACCTGAAGAGGCTTCTTTAGAAGAGCTGTAACGCTCTCCTTTGTTGTGCAGTAAAATTAAACTCATCGTTATCGGACAATCG
The DNA here is from genome assembly GCF_900747795.2 of Erpetoichthys calabaricus. NCBI lineage: Eukaryota > Metazoa > Chordata > Cladistia > Polypteriformes > Polypteridae > Erpetoichthys > Erpetoichthys calabaricus. The sequence goes on from NC_041395.2 coordinate 67,136,837, forward strand.
CCGTGTCATTGTTGGTGAGTAACATAATTAATTTTCTATGTACAGTACTTATTACATGTACATAGTTTAGTATCACTGCACACACATTTTACTGTACAGTATACAATTTTTCTTGCATTGTACATATTTATTGCTGGTGGCCTGCCTGTCATAATGGCTGTAACATATGGGATATCGGAGACACTCGATATCTTTAAAACAATATTTAGGTTTTACTGTATATAAACAGTGTGTTTACATACATAATTTCAATGAATCTTACCTAATGTCTAAGAGAATACAAAGGGTTTATGCTGTATAATTGTGCGGGAAATGTTTATAAGAGTGTGGGTGAGTTTATAAGGGCTTAAAATATATAAAAATAACCACATGAACATATGGTTTTTACTTTGCGGATTTTCACCTTTCACGGGGGGTTCTGGAACGCAACCCCCGCGATCGAGGAGGGATTACAGTGATCCCTCGCTATATCGCGCTTCGTCTTTTGCGGCTTCACTCCATCGCGGATTTTAAATGTAAGCATATGTGAATATATATCGCGGATTTTTCACTGCTTCGCGGATGTCTGCGGTCTACAGTACGTGTGCTTCCTCAGTTGATTTGCCCATTTGAATTCAAACAAGGGACGCTATTGGCGGATGGCTGAGAAGCTACCCAATCAGAGCACTCGGTTAAGTTCCTGTGTGCTGCTGATTGGCTCAGCAACGGAGTGCTGCATTAACCAGGAAGTATAATCTCACTCATTCAGCATTAATGCACGTTACTGCTAATGCTTCAGGATTGCAGAAAAGGTAAAAGTTTTGGATATGTTGAAGGAAGGAAACAGCTACACCGCTGCAGGACGCAATTACAGCATCAATGAGTCCACGATTCTTTTTATTTAAAAAGGAGGAAAAGCATATAAGATCTATGGCCGCAGTGTCCTTTAATCAGGGCGCAAAACGAGTTGCAAGTGGACGTGATAAGGCAATAGTCTGGATGGAATCTGCTTTAGGGATCTGGATTGAAGAGTGATGGAAGAAGAACAACGGCGGTGCTAAACAGTCGCCTGAAGAGGCTCCTTTAGAAGAGCTGTAACGCTATCCTTTGTTGTGCAGTAAAATTAAACTCATCGTTATCGGACAAGTCGTCGTGTCATTGTTGGTGAGTAACCATAATTAATTATTTACGTTCAGTACTTATTACGTGTACATAGTTTAGTGTCGCTGTACACACATTTTACTGTATACAATTTTTCTTGCATTGTACGTATTTATTGCTGGTGGCCTGTCTGTTGTAATGGCTGTAACATATGTGATATTGGAGACGCTCGATATCTTTAAAATAATATTTAGGTTTTACTGTATATAAACTGTGTTTACATACATAATTTCAACGAATCTTACCTAATATCTAAGAGAATACAAAGGGTTTATGCTGTATAACTGTGCGTGAAATGTTTATATTAGTGTGGGAGAGTTTATAAGGGCTTGAAATATATAAAAATAACCATATAAACATATGGTTTCTACTTCGCGAATTTTCTTATTTCGCAGGTGGCTCTGGAACGCAACCCCCCGCGATGGAGGAGGGATTACTGTACTGTAATTCCATTGTCTTTGCCTGTTTTTTCCCAGCCCACTCTGAGAACACTCAATTACAAAATATAAAATTTACAAAAGCAGAAAAAAACAGAGTACCAGCAATGAATTCATCCAAATATACTGTACCATATTGCACTTTTCTATGCACCTTTTTGCATTGTATTATTTTTATATATTAGTAGTGTAAAATCCCATATAAATTCCTGTGTACTGTGTGATTTTTATAAATTAAACCATAAATAAAAATAGACATGTCCTTGTTGTATGGACCACTTATCTGATATAGATAAGCAATACTTGAAGAACAGGTAAGTGGAATACAAAGTTAAAGTTGTTTTTATTGACTGACTGCACATAGTTCACCAGTTACATGTTTCTCTTCAATTACCTTTGAACACTGGTAGCTTTTGTCTGATTCCAGTGGCGTGAAGGGATATTTAATATGCTGTTCATTCTTCACACTTGAAATCTTAATTCAACGAGCTTTTTTAAATGATTGAATTAATTTTATGAATCACATTATAATGAATTAGTCACAGAACAAGCACAAATTCAAGCAATGCTTTGTTTACTTACCAGTATCTGTTTTCCAAATTAAATCATATTAATATCAGCATCTCTCTCGTACCCCTACCCAGAGAGTCCCTCCTACTAAATGTCAAAATATCAAAAAGATTAACAAAGCAACTTTAATAAATTCTTAATCATATGCCATATACTGTAAGTTAAAGAAGGTTAAACAATATTCTTAGAACTGGGTAATTAATATAACATGATAAACAAGCAAGGTCTTGACCATCTAAGGCTTTATATGTTAAAAGCAGAATTTTGGAATTGGCCCTAGGCTTAACTAGTAACCAGTGTAAGAATCTGTGATTAGGAGTTATGTGTTTGTGCTTTCTAGTTCTTGTAATGATTCTTGCAGTATCATTTTGAGTTAACTGAAAGCTACTTAAACAGTGATTTGAACAGCCAGTGAATAATGCATTGCAGTAGTCAATTTTACTAGAAGTAAATGCATTAATTAATTTCTGTGCACATTTAGAAAACATCTTAACTTTAATTTTCCCAAACCTAAAGTCTGGCCTCTTGCTCCTGGTGTACATTGAACATAATGTTATGAAGTTGTCCCCTAATCTCTTCTTTCCAATCAGCTGCCTGCCATTACTTATATATAAGGTTCCTATTTTATGCCTTATCTTACTTTTGTTGAACTTGGTCAATATATGTTCTTGCTCTTTTTTATATTTTTACATTCTTACACAATTTCATTATGTATACCCTTTCTACCAAAATCTCTGGATCTCAGGAAAGGTCTGGAAGCTCCCTGTACAATTGGCACTAATTCATAGTACAGGTAACTTCACTGTTAAATTTAACACAGCACCTTCTAACATCATGAATGCTTGGGTAAAGGTTATAATGGATAAAAATGATTAAAAAGAAAAGGGACTGGGGATGGTATTCCACATACACATGGCCCATTATGACCAAACATTAAAGCAACTCAAAAACTTCTCTGGACCTTTTCTAGCGCTGTAATGTTCTTTTAGTAGCCCGGAGACAGAGACTGCACACAGTACTTCAGATGAGGCCTCACCAGTGCTTTATAAACCTTGAGCATAACCTCCTTGGACTTGTACTCCACACATTGTGCAATATAATCTAACATTCTGTTTGCCTTCTTAATGGCTCTGAACACTGTCAGGAAGTCGATAGCTTACAGTCCACTGTGACTCCTAAATCCTTTTCATAAGGTGTACTCTTGATTTTCAGACCTCCCATTGTGTATTCAAACCTAACATTTTTACTTCCTATGTTGTAATACTTTACATTTACTGACATTAAATTTCACCTGCCACAAATCTGCCCAAGCCTGTATTCTGTCCAAGTCCTTCTGTAATGATATAACGGATTCTAAATTATATGCTAATCCACCTATCTTGTTATTATCAGCAAACTTAATCAGCTTGTTATTTATATTCCTATCTAAATCATTTATATACATTAAAAATAGAAGTGGCCCTAGCACTGTCCCCTGTGGAACACCACTCTTAACAATTCTGATAAGGTTCCTCGCACCATCACCCTCTGTTTCCTATGACTGATCCAATTCAGCACCCATCTACAAACATCACATTGAAACCCCCACTTCTTTTAGTTTGATACCCAACCTCTCATGTGGCACCTTATCAAATGCTTTCTGAAAGTCAAGATAAATAATATCATATTCTCCATTTTGATCGTATCCTTTTGTTGCCTCCTCATAGAATTTCCAGCATGTTAGTAAAATATGACCTCCCTTTTCTGAACCCATGCTGACTGTTCAGTAAAACTCCTGTTCTTGCCAAGTGTTGCTCAATCTTATCCTTAATAATTATTTCCATTAATTTTCCTGTGATTGATGTTAAGCTTACTGGCCTTAACCTAAAGTCAGAGTCTAAAGTACACAAAAAATCCTGAGTCACTAAAAAGATCTTAAATGTGCAGCAAACTTTTGTTTTAACTCAAGAAATGTACAGTAGATGCTATATATAGTGCATCACCACCTCAAACAGAAGTAGGCCCATGGCCTCATGACAGTTACTGCATCCGATACTGTGGCAGCAAAGGCCAAAGCAATCATAAACAACATGGCCACAAAAAACACACCAAAAGGAAATGAATGTGAAATACTAGTAAAATTAATGATAAAAATTAACAAGTTCAAAATGGAAAGAAAACCTTAAAAATAAAAAAAATAAAATTGGGTACATGTAAAATGCAATGCATTCTGTTTATGACTGCTCTGAGTAGGTGGAGCCTTTTATGTTTTTTTTCGTTTATTTCTCTTAATGCGTGTCCTGCGGTGGGTTGGCACCCTGCCCAGGATTGGTTCCCTGCCTTGTGCCCTGTGTTGGCTGGGATTGGCTCCAGCAGACCCCCGTGACCCTGTGTTCGGATTCAGCGGGTTGGAAAATGGATGGATGGATTTCTCTTAATGCTATTTATTGTCATTTTTATTTTTGAATTTTTATTATTATTTAGGCAACATTATTTTGTTTCCATTTTGTGTATTTGTTTTTTCATTGGTGCTTCCCATCTTGCTATATGGTTGCGAGACATGGACGTTATCCAGTGACCTGAGATGAAGAGTGGACTCCATTGGCACTTTGCCTATCCGGAAAATCCTTGGGTACCATTGGTTTCACTTTGAGTCGAATGAGCGGTTGCTCATGGAGTCCCTAATGAGGCACATTACCCGCACTGTGAGGGAGCGTCAGTTACAGCAATACAACCATGTGGCGCGTTTCCCTAAGGGTGATCCAGCTCATAAGATCCTCATTGTTGGGGACCCGAGTGGCTGGACCAGGCCAAGGGGTCACCCACGTAACACCTGGCTGCGGCAGATAGAGGGTCATTTCTGGAGGGTGGGACTAGACCGCGTGTCTGCCTGGGGGGTTGCCAACCGGGACCCTGAGTTGTTTCGTTGTGTAGTGGGTGCAGCAACACACTGTATCAGTGCATGCTACCCAACTTGACTTGACGTGTTTTTTCATGATTGCTGACAGGCATCCACAGGCATCATGATATTGTGTGTCTGGTCACTATAATGTTGCTTGTAGCTGCAGCACATGTCCAGTTATGCATGTGAATTAGCCAGGCAGTGCTCATAATATTCTGTTTATGGTCAACTAATGTACCCCTCAAATGAAAAAACTGCAAGTCCTTTGTATTTTTTTAAAACATGCGGTGTGGAGTACTGGTGTTGTGTTTCAGCAAGGATTCCAGCTGTGGCTTAGGTTCAAATTCTAATTAGATGGAAAAGTTCAGATGGACTGAATTTAATTTGCAGCAGTGATGTGTCTTAAGGTGCTTAGCCAGTACATTCCAGACTAAATGAAAGGGGTGGTTACCCATATATTCGTTAGTTCTTTTACCAAAGTAAAAGCAGAAATTATAGCCACAAAATACAAATGCTCAAATCACTATAAGAGGCCCTCCCCTGGCTGGAGTTTACATTCCTTTTTTTGTGTGTTTTGTCCATTTTTGATTCTTTTGTTTCTGTTAATGTTTCTTGTGTTTATTTGTTTGATTTATTCTTTGTTTTTTTATATTGTCTGTATATCTGAGCTTTTCTTATGTGCCTTATGTGTTGTAGTTCGTTCCCCAAGTGGCAGGACCACCTGCCCATAACGGCCAAGGACTGCCCTCAGGTCCATAAAGGCAAGCATTTGCAACAGTTCCTGATTATTTATTTAAATGTGCAAGAGAGTTTACTTTTAACTTGTGCTTGTGTTTTGTGATTTCTGGAATTTTGTAACTGTTTTTTGACTTTGTCATTGGATTGTGTATTGGGACATTGTTTGCTTGGATTGCCTCAATGTTTTTGACAACTCTTTTTGCGTTCTGAGTTCCATGAAGCTTAATTCTTGATCAAAAGCATTTTTTTTGAGAAAATAAATCTTTTTATTTTTAAGGATGTTCTGTTTGCTCTTATATTTGAGGTTTGATGGTATTCCCACCTCTTGTAGGACTCTTTAGTGCCTTTAACTCCAAATTCATAACAGCTGGAGTACTGATCCGGTCATGACATCATAACCAAATCAGCTCGGAAACAATCTTGTAATATGCATCCCTAAAAATTCAGCATGTAGCTGCTATAGCTCTGTGTTGTCACACTGTCCTTCCGATACATCATGAAACACTAAAAATATGTTTGTCTAAGTCAGCCACAAGGCAGATTTCCAGGAAAACATCTACTGAACAAGGTCACCGGTGAATACAGCATATTCACTGTGAAAAATGCTTGGGTGAATTTTCACAATCAACACTATTTGCTTGGTGCTGAACGCATGTGGGATCTGACCCATTGTTATATACATGCCCATCTGTACATTTATTGTTATGTTATTTAAGTTTTTTTATGTATAAAATCATATTTTGATGTCTGTTCTGCCTTTTGAATTGAATTTAGAAAGTTGTATTTATTACTGTTTTATTTTCATTATTTACTCAACACTCCCAGTAGCGATCATTTGACTGAACTGTTGCTGTTGTCACTTCACTAGAATGGATTATAAATATGGCGGCATTCATCCCTCAACAGATGCAAAAATTCTTTTTTTCAGTGCTAGTTAACTAGTTGGGCCATCTTGAAAGTAACTACTCGGTCCATTTTGACATCCTTGCATTTTGACCTTCGCTAATCGTTTAACTATGATGTTGACTATGATTTTGTTGCATTTTAATCATCACTTGGTTTTTCTTGCTCACAATAATCCTTGTAATCCTATGTCTCATAGCATATATAACATCATGATTCATAGCATCAATAACAGCTATGATTTATAAGATGTGTGCTTAAATTAAGAAGGTGTTTGAACTTTAATACCTCTTATAGTGTTAGAGAAATGCTCAAGCAACTTTGAACTGTTTTTTTGGCTATATTTCCTGGTTTCACTTTAGTAAAAGACTTCCACCTAATTATTACACTAATTCTAACCTTGTTTCAACTTTCTTTTTTTCCTTGATCTTCTGGTGCTTTTTTGATTGAAATGTAATCTTTTAATCTTTGAAAATGGTAGTTTGTAGTTAACATTTACATTTAATGATAGAGGGTGAGTTTCTGGGGTTAATTTCTTGTAACTTTTTCTTTGACATTTTGTAAAGCACTTTAAGCTACATTCTTTGTATGAAAGTCTGCTATATAGACACTTGTTTTTGTTGTTATTATTATATTGTAACAACTTAGGGGATGCCCCTAAAAAGGGTCTTTGGCTTCTTCAGTGGTGCCTCCATCACAATGTCAGGTTTTCTGAGGTGCCACACTCTCCAATGTGATTCATCTCCCCAACTTGCCCAATCATGTGCCAGCCAACTCTGTCTCACTCTACTCACCCAGGGTCAGAGGCAACCTGACTGCCACACTATCCCCCAGTTATATCATAGTCCTCAAAACAGGTAGACACAAAATAAAGTGCATTCTCATAGTGCCACGTCTGCACCCCGACACACGCTCATTGCAGGTCCACTTCTATAGCCAAAATCTACACCTGTCCCCTCTCCAACCGATAATCTACAGCCTCCAAAGGAGCATCTGGGCCTAGGATCGCTGCAATTCTGTACTGTTTTCCTATTTTCCAAAATAAGGAGAAGTAGGAGTTGTTTCTGCTAATGTGTTTGTTCTCAATTTTGTGACTATACCTTTCATTATAAAAATGGATTGCACATAAAAAAATAATTTACTTAAACTATACAAGTAATGCTCATATCAACTATTACACCAGCTGATAAAATGATGGAAAATGTTCATACTTGTTTTCTGTTACTGCTAGACTAGAATAAATATACTGGGTATGTTTTTCCAATGTCCCTGAAGATTTTACAATCCTGAAGCTTTCATCCAAACCTTTTTAATAAAACCTATATTTCTGAAAAAAAAAAGTGATATTTGGCCCATAAATGCTTATTCTTTTAAAAACGTAGTCATACATAGTTTTTGCATCTTTACCTAATAGTTTTTTGTCATGAAAGTCTATTGTTCATAACATATGATTAGAAAGCAGTCCCTTCTTTATTGTAATGCAATCAAGATTAGCTCATTTGGAGTAAAAAGATGACTGGTCACCACATGTCATGTTACAAAGGGACTTACGGTTACGGGGCTTATAGATTGCTATCAGTGATTTGTCATGTTCAGGCTTCTTACCCTTTGTTTAACACACAGTTTTTGCATTTTTGACAGAAACACACCACAGTTTTCTATGTACAATAAATGATGTGAAATATACACCCAGCTGGTGTCACAGACAGCGCTTGCTGTCATTCATAATTCACAGTTATTTTGCTGATTGGTAGCTCTTCAGGAAAGACAAAAGAGTATTTGTGGAAGGTTTAACATCCAGGGTTTTAAATGTCACTCTACAGTACTTATGTTTTTATGTTGACAGATGCATTTTATGCTGCAAACAAGGAAAAATAAATTAAAAAATAAATAAGCAACCACACTTTCAGTTTGGACATCTATCATCACTTCATCTGGATGTGTGAGGTGTTTATAAAAGTGTGCCAGTTATTTGCATAGAAGACAAAAGTGAGATCATATTAAAGAAGTATAATCTTTCAGCACTTTAGCACATAGGTGTCCTTTATATGCTTTATTTCTGTTCTTATATTCAAAGTGATAAGAAAAGTGTATTTGTTTGCAATAATAATGAAAAAGGATATTTTTTCCCAACAAAAATGGTTTTGATATTTTAAGTGACTGTCTCTAAATGTAAAAAGTCAATTCAGAACATCTTTACTCTAGTGGATATCCTGTTTGCCTGCAATAAAATAATTAAATGAGAACCACACAATCTAGTGCTTACATTTTCATTTAGTCAGCAATGTTTACTGTCAATAGTATGTATGAAAGCATCAACAGTATGAAGTTCTTCTGTACTTAAAAATAATTAACAGGAGCTTTTCATCTATAACGGGCTATCAACAAAAGTTTATGTGTGTATTTATCAAAAGTTTTTACTTTACAGAATAGCTTTTATTTTATAGAATGGAATGCAAACAACATTTCATGAGTTATCCTCCACACAATAACCTTCTCCCACACAACATTTGTTTGTCCCAACATTCACATCTTATTTGGACTCAGTTTCTACAGATGGTTCTACTTCCATTACCTCTTCTTCCCTTTAGCTTCCTTTTGATATTTGGATAAAAGGAGAAAATATCACCTGGTACAATGACACTTGAATATCAAGGGAGTGGTATCACAAAAAAGTCAAAAACGTTTTATGTGATTATTTCCATTTTTATATTCATCATTATTGTGATTCTAATAAATGTATTTATATAGCATAGTTCATAAATTGAATGCAGGTCAGGAGACTTTACACAAAAAAAATTCAAAACCAATCACCATAAATATGGATGTTGTCATACTTAGTCTAGTTTTTTCCTATTTCGTATTTTCAGGTTATAGTGTTTTATTGATATTACAATGGTGTTATTGTGTCACAATTTTGTTTAATGTTTTTAAGGGAAGTGCCATTTTGTGTATTATTTAACATGTTGTTTACAGCAATTACACCCACTGCTAGTCACATGGGCTGATGGTGACATGTGTAGGGTTGCCAGATTAGAAAATTAGAAATACGGGATACTCTTAAAATCTCTCTCTATATTACTCTCTATATAAATTTATACATGCCCCCTACACACCCCGACCAAAATATTATATAAAAGTACAGACATAAGTTAAAAACATAAAACAAGGATTTTAATAGGTTATGAGGAAAACAAAAGTAAAATCATTTGAAAATTATTTAATACAAGCTAAAAAACATTATGTAAAAGTGAAATCATTTGAAAATATTTAATACAAACAAGAGAAATATTATTATTGTTTAATACAGGCAGTTAGAAAAAGAGTGGGCCGTGGCAAGTAGTAACAACACACTTTGTTGACACTGTATGTTGTAATGCTGATACAGAACTGCACAGCAGCGCAGCAGAAGAGCAGAACGGTAACAGTGTCTCTGTCCTCAGCCAACCATAGCAACTGAACAAGGTGCAAACAGGCAGCAAACACTAGTTTCCCCGTTACATTTGGGTTATTTTCATTAATAGAATCTGAGAAAAGAAAGTATAATTACTTATAAAGTTACAACTAAGTACCGTAAGAAGGTCAGTCAGTCAGTCAGTCATTCTCCAACCAGCTATATCCTAACACAGGGTCACAGGGGTCTGCTGGAGCCAATCCCAGCCAGCACAGGGTGCAAGGCACAAACAAACCCCGGGCATGGCACCAGCCCACCGCAGGACACACACACACACACACACCAAGCACACACTAGGGATAATTAGGATCGCCAATGCAGCTAACCTGCATGATTTTGGACTGAGGGAGGAAACCCACGCAAACAGGTGGAGAACTTGCAAACTCCATGCAGGGAGGACACAGGAAGTGAACCCAGGTCTCCTTACTGCGAGGCAGCAGCGCTACCACTGTGCCACCATGCTGCCCACTGTAAGAAGGTAGTAAAAATATATTTTTATTAAGGAAATTTGAAAATGAACTAAATACGGGACATTTGGGTGTCCCTGAAAGGTCAGTAAGGGACAGGGGACAAAATTATCAAATTTGGGACATGTCCCGTATATAAGGGATATTTGGCAACCCTAGACATGTGACACCATCACAATGCCATTTTAAAAGGAACCATATGCATAATCTTGTGCCCAAACTTTGGATTAAAACAAAGGAACAACTTGCAATAATCAAGAACTAGAGCACTATCAAAAACCAAAAAACGGCTTAATTAAATATAGGCTTTGTGACGAATGTTGACTTTGAGTTTTGTTTAATCTTGCTTCAAGACCACTCTTTCTGATAATCCTTAAACTATTGCCATCATTTCCCTGCCACAAAATCTGCCACTTTTACAAATAACATTAGCATTAAAAAATGTTATATATACTGTGTATATATATATCCATATTACTAACCGAGAATTCTAAACCGGATGGACGCAGGGACATCCAGCCATGGGCCGTAGCCGCAAAAAGACGTACTGCGCAGGCGCCACAAGAAATGAGGGGCCGCGAGAGGCGGATGAGGGGCCGTGAGAGGCGGACAAGACCACAGAAAAAAGGAGTCAAAGAAATGAGACGCCCCGAGCACAGAAAAAAGGAAAAGGCACAGAAAAAAGTAGTCAAACGCAGGCGCCGCACGAAACCCATTGCACACGAAACTAGCACACAAAAAAAAAGAAGACGCTCGCGCACAACAGCAAGGCACCCCCCCCCCCTACAGGCACCGGACGGGACACACACCAAGAGGGGGATTCAACAAGCCCCTGGAACACAAAAAAAAAGAACACAAAACCACCCCACACACCCTACAAGCAACGGACGGGACACACACAAAGAGGGGGATTCAACAAGCCCCTGGAACACAAAAAGAAAGAAGACGCTCGCGCAACAACAAATCTCACCCCCACACACATCAATAAGAAGTGACACCCAAAGTCACATTTCTAAAGGAAACGTCCATATTAAACATACGTCATCTCAACACCTTCACACTAGGCAGCATAGGTGTCAGCATAGGTGGATCTCCTTACAATAAAGCACTATTAACCGTTCAACTGCAGAAAAGGCTACATATTAACAGTGAGTGCGATCCTCCTTATTACTTATCCATATTTCGCATACTGAGGAACAAACAAGTCATGAATACACGGTCACGGGAACAAAACGATTCGGATCGGATAACGGGACCAAACACACGAACACGAATGAAACAACAAAATACACGGCGGCGCATACAACACGCTTCGGAAACTCCGGGAGAAAAAATGTCTCGGATCAAAAAACAAGCACAATTTCAAACTGAAAGAGCTCGCGTCTCAGACATGCAAAAAAGGGAGCGAAGAGACAGAATAAATGAACGCGGACGTGTACAACGCGCATATGAACTGCCAGAAAAAAAGCAAGCAAGACTCCAAAAGCAGAAAGCTCAACTGACCGACATACAAAAACGGACAAGGCTCGATACAAACAATGCACGACGTAGACTGAAACGGACTTTTCGCAAAGCGGAGGCAAATCAAATAAAAATCCAAAATAGCGCGTCACAAAAAATGGAAATGCAACAACGCGGCACTCAAACGCCACAAGCAAAACATGCCCGTCGCGGACATCAACGCCAGACACCTGCTAAACGCTTACACCAGTTGGCTGACAACGCCTTCAATAATGAGTCCACTATTGAGGAAAATTCATTGGGATTAATGAATGTCATTTGCAATCATTGTCATTCACTTAACTTCCCAGAAGAAACAACTGGCAATACAAATAATGAATTTACACGTTGTTGTCAAAAGGGGCAGATTAGACTGCCTCCTTTATATTCATATCCTGAATATCTACAGAAGCTTCTAACTAACGATGTGCCTGAAAGTAAAAACTTTAGGAACTGCATTAGATCCTACAATAGTTCATTTGCTTTTGCATCTACCGGAGTACATATCAGGCCACCAAAAGGCAATGGCCCATACTGCTTTCGCATATGTGGACAAATATTGCATCGCATTGGAACAGTGCACCCTGAAACAAATCAACAACGCAAATATGCACAGGTCATTTCATTACTTCCTGGAGAGACACGGCTCTTTCTAAGCTCTGACAAAGTTGACTCTGATGACGACAATGAACATCTGAATTTACCCTTAGAATATTTGAACACTATTAACCCGGCCGGATTACCACAACACAACCTTACCCTTAAAAACGGAACAATAATCATGCTATTAAGAAACCTTAACACTAAACAGGGTTTATGCAATGGCACAAGGTTAGTCGTCAACACCATGACACACAATGTTATTCAAGCAACAGTTCTTACAGGATCACATGCTAACAATACTGTTCTCATTCCTAGAATTGACCTTACGAGTTCTGACCTAGAATTACCTTTTACATTGAAACGCCGACAGTTCCCCATTAAACCTGCATTTGCCATGACCATCAACAAATCACAAGGACAAACCATGGACAAGGTTGGCATCTACCTCTCTAAACCTGTTTTTGGACATGGACAACTTTATGTTGCCTTCTCACGTGTTCGACGTTCATCTGACGTTAAAGTTATAAATGATCCATGCCAAGGAAGACTCATTCAAGGACAAGACACCATCTTTACTACTAATGTTGTATACAAAGAAATATTCCAATAAAACATTACTCTATGCCAAACACTCTATTTTTTATTTCTATAGGCATCATCCAAACCTGCACACTATTCTATATCTAATTTATACATCTCACTCTTTGTCATGCCCCAACGCCAGGGGTTGGCGAGCGAAGCGAGCAGGGGGCGGAGCCCCCTAGTATATATATATAAACTGTATATATATATGTATATATATATGTATATATATATATATATATGTATATATATATATATATATATATATATATATATATATAAATATATATCTATACACACTCACACGTGACAACCCCATAACATTTTCAGCAGAAAGACACAACAGGACAAAGAAGATATTTTATGGAGCAGTTTACTCTTAACAGATTAACATATTCAAATGTAAAACCACAAAGAAGGAATTTAAACAGTAGCTATTTACAAAACCTATTCACCTGCCTGTGCTCCAATTAAAAAAACAATTCAAATGTAACCAATTGTTTCTTAAAAATTGTAAGTTGCCTTGGATAGAGGCATCAGTCAAATAATTAGTAATTATAATATTATTAGGTCACTGGATCTGCTTACTTTTGAACATACTTTACACAATGGTCCAGGAGTAAAACTTCCTGCCATTGATCAATTCCTGCTTTTCCAAGTCACTTGGCTTTTGTTGAAGGTCATTGCAAAGCACAATTTTACAGATAACTGTATTCTTTTGAACTGAAACAGGTAATCCGTAGGAATAAGGTGAAACTTACTATTTCATTAAAAGACATTTATGATTTTCATTTGTTTACATTGTTCATTCAGGTACGGTATTCTTTTTGTCTTTTTTGTCATTTATATGTGGTCCCCCTTTAAAAGTCCACAGATGTGAATGTATATGCAAAGCAATGCTTGAAGTGAATATACATACAGTACATACCAGTTCTATATGTGTTACACTAATGTATTACAGTAAAATGACGAGAGGGGAGTGCAGAGTAGTAGCTTTGAGCATCATGACACAATTTCTGCGGCTTCTCCATTATAAATTCATGTGCTAAGACTGTTGCTGGGGTTTTGCACAATTTAAATGTTGTGTTCAAAGAGGTTTGGGGGAGGGCTGGGTGGTTTTAGTCCCCTTTGCTGTTACCAGCGCCATGTCAGGGTCTGGAGGTAGATGGAGCAGAATGGATGACAATGATGAGAGCCATAATGCTCTAAAGACTACTGATCAAAAGCAAAAAATTCTGAATTATCCGTTCACTTCAAGCACTGATGCAAAGAATTTCACAGAGCAGGGTAGCTGGATATCCCAGTTCAACGTAAGCATTTGGACATGTAAATATAAATAATTGTGGCGGTCGGGGGTTGGGTTCCCCGTTCATAGTCCATAGATGTGAATATTACAATGGAGTAGGTCATAGGGGGCCTGTAAAGTCTAAACTGACGCCCTCAGTCCAGGGGCATATCTAGGTCTTAACCCCCTGTGTGATTGTCATGTGTAATCTTACAGGTTTATAATTCGGAGGGCGGAGAGGGTTGTGGAGGTTCCTTTGGGGTTTCGTGCATGTTCATATAATGGTGTAACATCAGGGACTATATTGTATATGATGGGCAGAAGGATCAGGTATCTTCTATTGTCATATAAATAATAGAGAAAAAAATCAGGGGCTATGTGCAACTGATCAGGGGAGGACACCACTTCCACCTCTACTTCTTTCTCACTCCCTTTTTGCTTCTAGTGAAGCAACACCAACTTACAGCCACAGTGCCTGGCACTTGAGTTTTATAGCTCTTGCTAACAATCCTTTCGCATCTTCCTTGAGCTTTGCCACACTTTCTAATTCCATTTCATATCTGACTGTAGATGCCAAACATGATCACGTCTCTTTTTAGTTTCAAGGACACCTCCTCTTCTTCATTTGTTCATTCATCTTATGAGATAGTCGTGTCAATTCTGCTCTGTCCTTTGTTTGCACAAAGCATTCTCTCGGCACAACATAAAGGATGAGTTAGGATAATATTAATAAATATCAACAAATAAAAAGTGTATCAATAAATAAAAAAACATGGATTGGCTAATTTTCTTTTATTATAACGTTGCCAAATTTCAATCAAATCCATCAAGGCATTTTGGGGATTTTGGTTTAATCCTAAATATTGTTATATGAAATGTCATTTCTTAGTGGACTTCTATTGCTGTAGATATTCCAGATTTTCCTTCCAAATTTTAGCTTTTTCACTAAATGGGAAGTTTTTTTTTTGATGTGTGAGTGAGTGAGTCAACTTTGCATTATATATTGTATATTGATATATTTATTCATATATTTAGAACATGTATTAATATATGCCAATCTATGAACAGATGTAGCTTCAGTAAATGTTTATTTTGCTAGTAGGTATTTAATCAAATATGTCAAATATTAAAGCATCACAAGTGACAGGGCCCGGCATCAGAGAATCATATTATTATGACCAGCAGGCAAGTAAAAAACAGAAAAATTAAGTGTTAAAAAACATGTTACTGAGTCAATTAATTTTTAGCAGCAATAGGGAGACAAAATGAAGAAGACAGCATGTAGTCGCTATGATCTGTTCAAGATCAAGAAGGAGGTAGAGAGCAGGAAAAGAAGAGATAATAAATAGGAATCCCTAAACTTTTCTTGGAAACATCTTTCAGCTTCCTGCATTCTAAGAAGCTCAGATTGCCCACAGGGAGGAATGAATTAATGCAATTGGTGGGGTTGCCTACAGAGAGTAGGCAGAGTGTAGTCACAACACCAAAAACTAAGTCAAAGAAAATGTTTCTGTACTGTACTTTTGCTGTTATATACAATCAGCTCCATAACTCTTTGGACAATGACACAATTTTCATAATTTTGACCCTTCATGCCACCACATTAGATTTAAAATAAAGAAATCATTGTGTGATTGAAATGCAGACTTTAATTTAGGGGGTTTATCAAAAATATCATATGAGCCATTTAGCAATGACAAGCCATTTGTCTGCATTACCCCCCATTTCCAGGGGCTCAAAAGTTCTTGGACATTTGACTGACAAACTGTTCCATAGCCAGGTGGGAATAGTTCCCTCATTATTTCATTAACTTTTAAGCATGTAAATGGTCTAGAATTGATTCCAAGTGCGGAATTTGCATTTGGAAGCTGTTACTGTGAACTGTTAATATGAGATCCAAAGATCTGTCCATGCAAGTAAAACCAGTCCATCATTAGGCTGAGAATGCAAAATAAGAGAGTTAGAAAAAGACAAGGAGTGGTCAAATCAGCCATTTGGTACATTCTTACAAAGAATGACTGCACTGATGAACTCAGCAGCACCAGGAGGTCTTGAAAATTTTAGGAAACAACTGTTCTGGATAATTGCAGAATTCTGTCCTTGGTGAAGAAGAAAAATCCCTTCACAACATTTAGCCAAAACAAGAACACTCTCGGGGAGGTAGACCTATCATTGCCAGAGTCTACAATCAAGAGAAGACTTCATGAAACTAAACATATAGGGATTACCACAAGATGCGAACCACTGGTAAACCTCAAGCATAGGAAGGGCATTAGACTTTGCCAGAAAACATTTCTTAAAAGTCTGTACAGTTCTGCAACAATTTTCTTTGGATAAAGGAAACTGAGATCAATAAATACCAGAATGTTTGAAACAGAAGAGTATAGAGAAGAGAAGAAATGGCTCATGATCCAATGAATACCACATCATCTGTGAAACATGGTGGAGGCAGTTTTATGGCATGATCATGCATGGTTGTGAATGGACATCAGTCACTATGTGTGTATTGATTATATGACTATTAGCAGAAGTGGCAGGATGAATTCTGGAGTGTATAGGGTTATTCTATCTGTTCACATTCAGCCAAATGCTACAAAACTGATAGAATGATGTTTCAGAGTGCAGATGGACAATGAGCCAAAACATAATGGGAAAGCAAACCATGTTCTAGTCAATCAAATGACTTCAACCCAAGTGGACATGCATTTCATTTGCTGAAGATAAAACTGCAGGCACAAAGTCCAACAAGCAGTAACTGAAGACAGCTGCAGTAAAGGACTGACAGAGAATCACTATGGTGGAAACCCAGCACTGGAGATGGCCATGGATTTCAGACTTCAGGCAGTCATTTTCTGAAAAAGATTTTCAACCAAATATTGAAAATGATCATTATATTTATGATTATGTTAGTATGTCCAAATACTTTTGAGCCCCTGAAAATATGGAGACCATGTATAAAAATGTCTGTCTTTTCTAAACAGCTAATACGATATTTTAGTTAAACCCCTTGAATTAAAGCTAAATGTCTATACTTGAGTTATACCTTGATTGCTTTGTTTCAACTCCATTGTGGTGGTGCACACAGCCAAAATTATGAAAACCGTGTCAATGTCCAAAGACTTATGGACCTGACTAACTAATAGTAATAGTGATTATTCTTTAGAAATTGAATCCAGTACATGGACAACAGTAGCTGTGCACAGCCATGTTTATAGATCGGACATTTTGACACACCATTTTGCAAAAGCTCCTCATAATCTGACCAGCAACAGGTGAAGCAACCATAAACAATACAGCCATGGTGATGCCAAAATGGTCACAAAATAGTGGCAACCATCCAAAAGAACAGAACACAAAATGGTGTCAAAGAAAAATCACAATATGGTAAGACAGAAAGTGCCAAAAACAAATATAAAATCTCAGATTAGAATAGTGATGAAAAATCCCTCACAGGTCCTATCACTAGCATGGAAAAGGAAGCTACATGGCATTTCTACAAACAGTTCGTAAGAGCTTGCTTTATCTCCCATTCTCCAGAGTCACTGTTATCACCTGCCTAATTTAACAATCACCTAATGGGTTTTAAATGCCACATATTTGTAAAAGCCATAAGGACAAAAACTAAATGGGCTTAACTGGCTGTGGAACTTAACACTTACCTGTGAAGTCTCATGCATATAATGGTAAAGCAATCAAAAACATTTGTCTGCACTGGAGACTACCCAGGGAAAGACTGGATTAAACCAGCAGGTATTAGTATGACAAACATGCATTTTTCAATTATTTATAATGCCCTTGGAGTTTTTTTTTCTATAGTTTGTATAATATTGTGTTTTTTCCCATTTTTTGTCTCTCAGACTTCACATTTAGAGAGCTATAATCTTATTAGGGGCTGTAAGTAAAGATGTTTCAACTTTTACAGAAAAGTAAAACTTTTATCATTTGCAAATACATAATTCTACTATGAAAAAAACAGATTAATTTTTCAGTGATTTACTTTCATCACAGTGTAGCTGTATAGGAGGCTGGAGAGAGCGTATGAGTGCTCATAATCTAGCATATTTTGATTTCAGGATCCTTTCCTCTGGTAGCAGCACCACTCTGCTCAATAAAGTATTGTGTATGCATTATAACTGTTGCCTAATTTACCGATACAGCAGCCTGGCCAAGAAACACCAAATCACTTACACTGGTGACAAACATTGTAAATCAAGTTTGAGCTTTGTGCCAACTCCAATTTTACCTCCAACCTGGACTGATTCTAAATCCTCATTGTACTAACTGAAAAAGGAAGTCAGTAAAATTTTTTTGAGGGAGGACCAGGAGAAAAGATCTTATCAATAAACAAGATGAAGATTGATACCAGGAGACAAAAAAGAAGCATCAACTTCAGAAATGTCAACCCAAAGTCAAATTTGAAAAATCAGAGCTGACTTCCTATACCAGGAACCACAAAAAGAAATTCATGTGATCAGTTTGTTTATCCAAACTCAGATAATCCGGGGATGTATGTTGCAACTATTATATAGTTATCCATCACACATTCCTGGGGCCTCATGTATAACGCCGTGCGTAGAACTCACACTATAACATGGCGTAAGCACAAAAGTGGGAATGTGCGTACGCACAGAAAAATCCAGATGCAGGAATCTGTGTGTACGCAAACTTTCACGTTCTTCCACTACATAAATCCCGATCAGCATGAAAAGTAACGCACGTGCATGCGCTTTCTGTCCTGCCCCAACTCCTCCCAGAATTATGCCTCTTTGAATATGCAAAATAATATAAATAGCCTTCTGTGAAAAGACAATGGGAAAAGCACGGGGGGAAATATAAGAATTTCAGCGAATACCAAGTGGAGGCAAAGGAAAAACGTACTATTTATTGGTTTAAACAGTGGTATAATCAACAAAAGAAAGTTGATCGAGTGACATAGTGTTGGAGAAACTCGAAAGCTCAAGTTCACAAAGTCTCACAGTGCCCGAAATAAAAAAGACGTTGTTACATATCAAAGTCGTCGTGAAAAGGCGAGTCATAGCCCACCGTCTAAGTGTCATATGAAAGCTTATTAGGGTACAGAGAAAAAAAAATAGGCACACAGTGGGAAAAAAGCACGAAATGTCAATTTTAATCTCAAAATTTCCACTTTAATCACGTAGTTTATTTTATCATTAAAGTAGAACATCATAAACTTCATCCTAAAATCATTTATTTTACTAGTTTCTCAAATCCAATTGTAACTAAAGTAGCACGTTAAATGCTTTGTTCTGTGTTTGATGTTCTATGTGCTCTATGTGTGTGAATCACTACGTGCTTCCGTTCTTTCTCTTTCTCCGACAGGACACAGAATCCATTACATTCGTGATATTACAGCTCTCTGAATAATTAAAATAGTGAGATGTATACGTGATATCTTTTTCATGATGATAGGAGTGAAAGCATGTTATTAAACATGGGAACACGGTGGCACAGTGATTGTTCATATCTCACGCAAGAGGCTTGCTGCGCCATGCGCGACCTTTGATGATATAATTTATTGCAGCAGTACTGTCTCTTTCAAACGTACTAACTATCCAATTCCTGTCCTTACTTTTCTTTCAACAAATACCCAATTGCCACACAATCAGCTCTGTAATAGACGTTAAGCCATCTGTAAGCTTAGAACGCTGATTCTTCAAAACTTTTAAGGAACATTGAAATATCTTCGTAGTACGTGTTGTGGAAAGCATACCCCCGGACACAGACAGACAGACACCAGAATGTCCAAAACACACTTCTTTATTTCTTCAAAGCACCACAATGCCTTCTTCCAACACTCTTTTTCTCCTTTCTTTCTTTTCTCTTTCTCTTTCCGACCTCCTCTCCCCTCCTCACAAGCTTCATCTCCTTCTTCCCAACTCTGGCTCAGCTTCTGGAGGGAGGCGGTTCCTTATATACTGACCCAGATGAGCTCCAGGTGCTCCCCCTGACGACACTTCCTGGTGTGGCGGAAGTGTCAAGAGCACTCCGGGTGCCCCTGGGAATTCTTCCGGCAGCACTTCCTGATGTGGCGGAAGTGCTGCCATCCAGGATTTCACAACTGTCTGGGCACCCCTTGGTGGTGGCCACGTCCTTCGGTAGGGATGAGTGTCCCAGGGGAGGTATTGTCCATCACGGGGACCATCCAGGCGTCCCGGCTGGGTAGGGTCCCCATCCATCTGGGACAGTGTTTAATTATTCTCTCCATCTATCCTTCCAGTGTCGCGTTAGCACCAGCAATAATACAGCGCAAGGCAGGAGCTATCCGTGAACTAGCTAGCGCTGCGGCACCGTGTCCTCACATGTTTAATTATTAACAATACAGATTATTTAAATGAAGTTAAAGTTTTATCTGTATACTATAAGCAACATATTTTGCTGCATTTCATCTTAAAAATGTTATCGTCATCATATGCGCTTTATAAAGTGGCGCAGGTTGTGCAATATTATAACTGTAGTGCAAGTTTACAGTGGGGTAATTGTACTTATAAGTACAGACAGTTCTATAAGGAGCACTTGATTGAGTGCGTTTATAGTTATTGGGATGAAACTGTTTCTGAAACGTGAGGTCCGTACATGAAAGGCTTTGACGCGTTTTGCCATGGCTGAGGCAGCGTGTGCTTGAAACTGTATACCGATAATTCTCTTTCTGATCAGCTGCTGCTGTGATTCCCCACTCAGATGCAGTGATATAAATACTCAGAGTGGTGCAGTGAGAGTAATATGGAAAAAGATGATCTGCTGTGGCAACCCTTAATGGGAGCAGCTGAAAGAAGAAGAAGATGCAGTGAGCGTAACAACGCTAAAGCATTTATGGTATTTGAAATACTATGGCTATTCCCTGGACCATTATATTTCTACAGGCTAATTACAATCAGATGCGTTACACTAATAAACAATATGCAGTTAATTTCAGTGTATTTATAAAGCCGAGTCAGGAATGTGGGTCTAAGAAAGAAAGGGTAACCACACAGGAACAGTAGCACTGCTTTGACGCTGGATGCCGCCAGTCTGCAAAACCGAGCGGAGAAATTGCGTACGCCAGGGTATGAGTTACCATGGAAATGTGCGTGGCTTTACGCCAAGTTTAGGTTTTATACATCGCGATTTGAGCATGGAAACATTCGTACGCAAGATTTCTGTGCGTACGTACCGTTTATACATGAGGCCCATGGTGATTTTATGGGATATATCATCATGGCAATGTACCATGCAAAAACTCCAAAATGGTGGCTACTAGGCAAAACAAAATGGTGCAAAAGGATGTTAAAAACAGCTATTTTTATTGGGTGTTTTCAAGCAAAAATGAAATTGTAAAATTGATTTCCTTGGGTCAGAAACTCCCCAAGATAATGAATGGATAATTTTTTATCATTTTAAGAAAGCGTACAAAAAAATTAAATCAGATACTGAATATAACACTCATGTTGTGAGCTCTTTTTCAAATGAAGCACTCATGTATATGGTAAAGAAAAAAAATGGAAATTTGATATTACTGTTGTTTGTGAAGTGATCTTCAATCATATTGATTAAACAGGCTTGCACACTGAATACAGTTGTAGCATTGATACTGTTGGATTACTGTTGAAAAATGTTTCAAAGCTGTGTGGATAAAAACTGCGGGAGCTGAAGATTTTATTTTGAAAATGTTGCACATGCAGGACATTTCTCAGGGTAATGGGGGCGGTAGTAAGAGGATGGAGTATTTATTCACATGGCTTCCATTTCCCTTTAAAGAATGGAAGAACACCAACCTGAACAAAAATGGTATAACTTCCATCGTAGTTCCAGTTCTTCCTCTTCCGTCCAGCCTGAACAAAAAGGAAAAAGAAACTTTAAGCCATCATCTTTTGACCAGAATAGTTTGAGACAGATATTTTCAGCACTCTTCAACAAACCAATTTGGTGTTTTTGCTGAAACAACGCAGTATTCAAAAAAGTCCAGAAGATTCATGTCTCTGTACGGATTCCTCCAGTACTTCATTTGAATTTCACCCACCATCTCACTCATTTTTCTCTTTTCAGCTTCTTACTTTCTCAGAAATCTCAGATCTTGTCTGTAAGTCTAAGCCATCCACCTGTCAACTGGACCCCCTCCCTACAGTTCTGGTGAAAGCCTGTCTCTCCTCTCTGGTCCCTATTATTTCTGCTATAATCCACTCTTCTCTCACTACTGATACTGTTCCTTCATCTTTTAAAACTGCTGCAATAACCCCAATACTGAAAAAAACCTGGTGCAAATCCAGCTAATTTCAGTAATTTTCGTCCTATTTCTAATCTACCCTTCATTTCCAAAATTCTTGAAAAAATATTTGCTATTCAACTACATTCTCATTTATCTCAAAATAATCTGTACGAACAGTTCCAGTCTGGTTTTCGTCCCCTCCACAGTACAGAAACTTTACTTATAAAAATTACTAATGACCTCCTTATGGCAGCTGATTCTGGTTTAATTACTATTCTCATCCTCCTTGATTTGAGTGCAGCCTTTGACACTATTTGTCACACTACTCTTCTCAATAGATTATCTTCGATTGGCATTACCCACACTCCACTAGATTGGTTCAGATCCTACCTCTCAGGCCGCACTCAGTTTGTTCAGCTTAAAACTTTCACATCCCAACCCACCGCTGTTACTTCAGGTGTGCCCCAGGGCTCTGTCCTGGGACCCCTCCTTTTCATTATTTACCTCCTTTCCCTTGGTAATATCTTTCGTAAATATGACATTAGCTTCCACTGTTATGCTGATGACACCCTGCTCTATCTCACTAGCAAATCTACTGCTTCCTTTCCACCCTCCTCACTTATTGATTGCATAGCAGAAATCAAATCCTGGTTTTCTTCAAATGTTCTTAAATTAAATAGTGACAAAACTGAGGTTTTCCTCATTGGTACAAAATCAGCATTATCCAAAACTGATAATTTTTCATTTGTTATTGATAATTCCCCTGTCTCCCCTTCCTTTTGTATTTTACTTTTGTTTATAATCTGTGTTTTGTCTATTGTTCGGTGTCATTGAGTGTTTAGAAAGGCACCTACAAATAAAATGTATTATTATTACTAGACATTAAGCCCGTTACAATAACAGGCGCTAGAACAGTAGTGCATAAACATTTGTAGGAACAGTCTATATTAAATGGAAAGGGACCTTGACCTCATTCTGTTTCTTGTCTTAATTTTTTTTTGTCAAAAATATTTTTGCAAGAAGCCTAAATTAAAATAATAATAAAAATAAAATAGAAATGTATATGACAATACAGTAAGTAAAATTAATATTACATTTATCCTCTCCTGTGTGGCTGTTGATTGATGTGTTGTGTCTGTTTGAAGATCTCCTATCCTGCCTCTCTTTATTTTAGCTTGCTGTTGTGTCTCTCTTGTGTGATGTGTCAGGTGGCCTTTGAAGCATCTGCTAGAGGCCGGTGACTCTGCCACTCATTCCGCCCTTCCCTGTACTTCCACCTTGTCTGTAATATGCGTTTAATTTTCTGTCACAACAGTGGGCAATCATCAGAGCCTCCCCAGGAACTGATGTAATGTGTGGCGTGCAGCTGATAATCATGCTTGTGGTGTCTCTCCAGCAAGTACTGTGCAGTTCCCCAGTGAGTATTTTGATCTGTGCTGTTGTGCAGCTGATTATTGTATATGTTGTGTCTCCCCAGCAACGAATTTTATGTGTGCGGCCGCGAGTACCCAATCAGCACTCTCCCCAGCAATGATGTCCTTTGTTAAAGAGTGCCCCGCGCATGTGCACTTCACCAGAAGACACACACACACACGGACACATGGATGCACACAGGGATTTTATTAAAGAGGATTATTATTCTTTTTCCATCTTTTCATTTGCAATTTATCACTTTAAATGGGTATCTTCTGACTAGAGCCTCAAACTTTTTTACAACATACAGCAGTCACTTCCATAAAGTATTAACAGGTCAGCTATACCAGCCATATTGTTCAATTACTGTTTCCCGGCATAAGTAAGCTGAGTAACTGCATGGGGACCTGCAGCCAAAACTTGCACAAAGAGAAGAGTAGGAGAAAAGAGGATTGGGGGACTCAAAATAGGACCCTAAAGGTCAGAAAGGTCAGAAACAGTCCTGCTTATCAGGATGAATTTCTTCTTTTTCCGGGTTGACAGTGTTTAAAAATAACAGTTTCCTGATGGGATGGAGTCAAGAAGGAGAATTCTGCTACTTGCCTAAAAGTTGCTAGTTTGAGAAGAATTTCCTTCTGTTTCTAAACAAAAAGCATGGCCCCGGGGGAACTTGTTGAGGCAATCCAGACCAGACACACACCAGGGAAGCTTTGGAGAAATGAAATAAAGTGATTTATTTATGAAGAAAAATAAATACACACAATGGAATGAGTAATAGAACAACAATTCAACAAAATAGCACTTACCTAACCCCTTTCTGAGCTTAAATAACAAAAATAAATGTCCCTGGATAACCTATGGGGTAGCTATTTCATTATCCCACTCAAAAGAACCAATAATACACAACTTATCTCTTCCTTCACCTCTCAGACAGTGCCAGCCTTGCTTCTCACTTGTTTCCCCGATTCATCCAACAGAGGAGATAAAGACCCTTATAAGACTAGTCCTGGCAGTCCTTTCAGCCATGCAGTACTCCAGCTTATCTGCAAGTACTTCTGGGTGAGCTCCTGTAAAAACTACACTTTGCAAGCGCTTCTGCAGGACGTTGGGCTACTGGATACCTAGCTGAAAATGCATTGAGAAGGCACTCCAGTCAAGTAATGACATCCCATCTGGGCTACGTCTCCTGCAGAGTTCACTGATACCATTTAATCTAATACACAGAGCCATTTGTCTAACTTTTCACGGAATGATGGTGTATACTACCGATTCAATGCTTGACTCAAACAGAAAAAAATTCCCTTGATTCAGAGACTGTCCAGTTCCCAGGTATTTTTCAATTAGCTATTATAAACTGAGCAATTACAGTACTGGTTAAATGGGGGAAGAATTATTATTCATCATGTTTATGTAAGATACGCCCTCCCACATTGCATTGTTTTGATTTTCATCCACATAAGTATGACTTATGTACTGTGTATGGTGGTATTTTTAGTAAACAAAAATCTCTGATTCTACCATCATATCATCCTTTTGATTGCACTATTGATTTACTTGCAGGTGCACACTAAGGGAAAAATCGATACCATCTCTCATCGAAGATCCAAGCCTTTGGACGATAATGTTAAAAAGAATTTGGCTAATGGATTTATCTTTACATCGAATAGTCCAACTGGAGATGCGTTCTTCTATGCAGAAGAGAAAGATGGTTCACTTCACCTGTGCATTGATTATCAGAAAGAAGACAAAATAACAAAAATATTAGCCACTCCTATGGTGGCATAGTGCGATTTTAACTTAATCTGTATTCATGAGGGTGATATGTGGAAAACAGCATTCAGTACTTCCACTGGTCAATGCGAATACTGAATCATGTCATATGCATGGCCTTTGTCAATAAAGTATGTCGAGATATTGTGGGAATTTTTGTACTGGTGTATGTTGACATATTTAAAATTTTATGCCGAATATGTATATATATATATATATATATATATATATATATATATATATATATATATATATATATATATATAAGAACACAGGTTATATCAAAGCTAAACACAAATTGTTTCTTTGCCAAACAAGAGGAATATGAATTTCATAAAAAAGAGTTGTTTTCTTAGATATGATCATTTCACAAACAGGATTAATGATGAACCATTCCAAAGTGAAGGCAGTTAGTTCCAAGAGCCAAGCTTAAAAGAAGTGGTGAGGCATCTTTTTGCTGTTATTCACCTAAAATCTGGAGTACTTTACAAATACAAATTCAGCAGGCTAATACTGTGAGGCCTTTAAAAACTGCTAAAACCCATTATTTTAGTTTGGATTTTTTGTAGCTACATTTTACTTGCACTCCTCATAGTCTATATAGACACAGAATTATCATATTTGTCAAGGATTTGCAGTCTTTAATAATCTCTACTTTTCTGTGCTGTCTTTTTCTGTTCTTCTGTGGTGGTCACCACCAGCATCTGATCAAGGCACCATGCGGCCACCTGTGATGAACAAATGAAGGTGGATGCCCCAGCTGTCCACGAGACTGACTTCATTGAATCTTCTCATATGACACCTGGAAACAAAGAGGAATAACTTAAGAATATTTATGTTACATAGAATGCCCAATGGGGACTGGGTGATGTTTTGTCCTTTGAACCCCTGCAGATTTTGTTTTGTTGTTTTTTTTTCTCCAGCTTAACTGGAGTTTTTTTCTGCCCTCCTTCTGTCCTCTTTAGAGACTTACATCATGATATTGTATATATGATTGCTAATCTTCTACTTGACATTTATCTGTTTTTCTTTGTTACTTATTCTTTAATATTATTGCCTAATGCTATTTTCTTTTCTTTTCTTGTAACTTTCTCCTTGACATCTTGTAAAGCACTTTTAGCTACATTGTTTGCATGAAAATGTGCTATAGAAATTGCTGTTTTTCATGACTGGAACCCTTATCCTCTACCAAACAAGTACAGTGGAACCTCGGTTCACGAACGTCCCGGAATACGTACAAATTGGTTTATGACCAAAAAGTTTGCCAAACTTCTGCATCTGTTCACGACCACACACTCGGTATACGAACAAGCCAGGTTCCCTTTCGGTTTGTGCCCGCCGATGATTTCCACACATGTTCAGTCTCTCCCTGTACATTCATTGTGCATGGAGCAAGAGAGAGACACATGCGCGAGAGAGAGACACACACACGCGCAAGAGAGAGACAAACACACACGCATGCGCGAGAGAGAGAGAGAGACACACACACACACGCGAACGCGCACGAGAGAGAGAGAGAGAGAGAGAGAGAGGGATGGCCGCATAAGGGTTTATTTTTAAAGAGACAGATTCCAGTATTGTTTTAACCTCGTTGTATTTAAAGAAGACTTTTTTCTACTGGATTTTAACCTCCACTTCACTTTTGTTTACAGCAATCGGTTTGTAGCGTGCATTGTTGCAATGTTACTTTTCTTGGTGGTTTATTAAATTACGGATTTTTCAAATGTTCATTTTTTTCCCTGTGTTTAAAGCTCATTAAAAAAAAGTGTTTTTAGCGAGGGGTTCGTAGCACTATAGCGCAAACTCTTGCAGTGTTAGTTTTCTCTGTTTTTCAAGGTTTTCTCAGTGTTATTCAATGTTTTAACATTTAGTTTACTATTACACTGTATATTCTATGGTATGGTTAACTATATTTGTGCTTAAAAATCTTAAAAAAAATATATTTACATACAGTTCATACGGTCTGGAACGAATTAATTGTATTTACATACAATCCTATGGGGGAAATTACTTCGGTTCACGACCAAATCGAGTTGCGACCAGAGTTTTGGAAAGAATTATGGTCGTGAACCGAGGTTCCACTGTACAGCAGTTTGTTGGATATGCAAAAATTACAAATGACTTATGAAGACTTTTGGTCCCATTATTGACTCAATGATAGCCCTTACCAGGAAACACTGTAAAAAAATTAATATGGAAGCCAGAGACACAGGTTTTTACTCAAGTTAAGAGGTATTTCATTTAGCAGCCATCGTGCTCTGTCCAGGTTTCTCCCTACCATTCCAACTCAAAGTAGACACATATCAGGTGTGGAGCCATTGAGTCTAAAAAATGGTTGGATATGGGCAGATTACATCTGTGTGTCTTCTTTTTGAAAAATCTTGCACCTAAAAGCAACATTATGATGTGGGTAATAGAACAGCTATAAAGCTAGCCTTGGAGGAGTGTTGAAACTGGTTTTTACAACTATTTCTTATTTACGCTGATCATAAACATTTGGGTTCTTTGAAATCTGCCAAGAGGTTAAATATGCTTCATTTGTGTGTATTATTGTTTTTTTCAGCAGATTGAATTTGGTAAATCCATGCAGGGAATAAAAATGTAAAACGCTGTTAAAAGTTCTCAGCAGTTTGATTGTTCTGATTGCAATAATGAGCCAGAAACCAATATTACACTGTGACATCTTTATTGCAGCAATCATATTGTCCAATGCCATAGTTTTAGTAGAGGAAATTAGAAAATACTGGGGAAATTAACCTGAACAGTATCCAGTGGATCTAGCATATGTCACAGAAGAGTTGGGACATGATTCATTAATAATTGGTCATCTAGGAAATTAAAAAACTTTAGAACTTTTTGGTAGGCATACATGAAAATGGATGTTACCAGCTATAAACAATCATGTGAATTGTGTATTAGGGCTTCTACTGGCAGTCCTTTGGGCCTCTTGTATGTAAACCTCCCCTAAACAAACTCCTGCCATCTTTAGATTTTACCATGATTTTAGCAATCGTGGATACATTTTCATAGGTGGCTCATATTTATCCATTTAAATCATTAAAATCAGCCCAGGAGTTGGATTATAGTGGCCTTATTAATATGGTTTTCCTTTATAAGACTCATTAAATTAATTTCCTGAGGATTTGTGCATATATATAATACTGCCTGCTTGTCTTGGCTATGCTACACCTTTAAGAGAATTTCCAAATGAATTGTGGATGTCCTGTGTAAGCTTATTGGTGGAAGACTGAATAATGTTTCTATAAAGGGGGACATGAGGAGCCCACAAGGCCACAAACAGTGACTGACCAGAGAATTAAGGTTTGGTTTGTCAGTGGCTGCCGTTATATTTTACCAACAAGACAGACAATGGAAGAGGGCCTTGTAGACTGTACAAAGGCATGCAACTTCTAGCACATATATTAAAGTTGCGGAAACTGATTTTCTTGGTAGGCCAAAGAATGTACTATCTGGACACACATTTTCAATATCATCCTTTTCTCTAACACAACTAAACAATTTCCATACCAGACTTCAACTAGTCAAAGCTATTATTTTTTTCTGGACAAACATATATTAAAGTCAGGGTGGTTATATTCAGGATTTTGTTTGACTGTTTGAATACAGAAACTTTGTGAGGATTGTTTCATATACTAAAATGTGCTTTTGCATTATTTTCTCAATTTTAATCATTGTGGCCAGTGCATTGTTAATGGGGAGGGGTCTCGTCCATTGCGAGAGATGGACGTCTGAAGCGGAGCTCCGTTAGCAGCGGTGTTATTTTTTAATATTATTTCTTTATTATCCTGAGATATCCTGTATTTATCCAACCCGAGGGTTCTACTACAGTATATGCAAGCATATATAAACATGGTCGGCAAGAAAGAGGCTCAGAAAGAAATGGAAAAGAAAACTAAAGCTACATCCAAGCCCAGAACAGCAAGTCCAAGTTCAAGCTCAAGGTACGGCCTTTCAGAGAGTGACCTGGAACAGATGGGCGAAAGCCCTGACTCCTCAGGACCACGGTTCCGCTGCATCGTCTCCAGTTGAGAGCGAAATGGGGAGCGAAAGTGCAAGTGACGCAGGTCGCGATAGCTCGCCGATTGGGGAAGATCATTTGAAACTAGAAAAGGCTTTGCAGTCCGCGCTTTCACCTACTCCACACGAGCCAGGTAAATCAGCTGTAATAGAGCCCACCGCTTCGCCTACGCTGCACGAATGCAAAAATGATCTGTCCGAACTGAAGGTGATGATCGCTGAGCTCAAGCAAGAGATAAAGCAAGAGATAAAGAAAAGCGAGAAGGCAAGTGAGAAGCTGCAGCAAGAGCTGCGGCAGGATAATAAAGACTTGGAGAATCACATATATACTCTGTGAGGAGGCCTTTAAATGTATGCTGGAAAAAATTGAGGAGCACATTCAGGAAAATGTGTCTAAACTGAATACACTTGCCGATCAGCTGGAGGATGTTAAGCAGTTATTCACGACTCGAATTGAAATAGCTGAAAATCAAAAGCTGGAACAGCAAAAGCTGCCAATTCCGAATGCAAAAAACTCGGAGACAGACTTGCCGCTCTGGAAGATGGAAGCAGAAGGAATAATATTAGAATTGAAGGTCTACCTGAGAATCATGAAAGTCCAAACCCAGTAAAATTCGCAGTTGAACTATTCACTAAAATAATTGGAGAGGACTTTAAATCAGATACTGAGATAGCAGCAGCTTATCGCATACGCGGATCAAATACCTTTAGACCTAGGTCTTTTATTGTCTGCTTTGAGAGATTATTATGTAAGCTAGATGTGATGGCACTCCTCAGACACAAGCAAGAAATTATATTTGAAAATAACCACATTCGTATCTTCCCTGATTTCTCTCCCGCAACAGCTGCTAAACGTGCAGCCTTCTACAACATCAAACAGCCGTTACGGCAAGTCAGTATCAAATATAGCCTCTTGTATCCTGCCAAACTGAAAGTGGATATTCAAGGCCAATACTACGTCTTCTCCAGCAAGGAGGAAGCAGAAAAGGAATTAAGAAAGCTGATCCTGAGACTATTCTGAAACACAATAGTAAGTCACATCCTGTCATGGCATGGCAAGGAGATATCACCTGCTGTCTCATCCACTAGTAATGATACGGGTATTGTAATTATACATTCTTTACATTACTCGGACGCTTTCTGTTTATATCTTAATTACAGTTATAGACGTGTGTGGAAGAAATTAGTTTTTTTTTCTTTTTTTTTTCTTTTTTTTACTACCCTAAAGGGGACTGTTTAACATCATACCGTTGGTTTATTGTTATTGTTATTATTGCATTAGGATTTACTATGCATATCCTGGACCACTTTCTAACAACATTCCCTGGATTTATTATCTTAATACTTTAAGACTGCTGAAGATTTTATATCTTATGCTTATAGTTTGTTAATGATTATAGTTTGTTAATGATTATATTTTAGGCATATAGTATTTAGACTATATTGGCAATAGCTATCTCTACTTTCTAATCCTCAAACGCCGCTGCGTGGGGGCTTGTCTTGCTTTGGACATGCTCTGTCTCTAGGTATGTCAGAGGACCGGGACTTTGTGAAGTGTGGTCCAGCCTCACGTGGGGAGGCAAAATGGGGGGGTGGGGGGATAAGGGGGGGAGAGAAAGAGAGCAGGCTACAGTAATCCCTCCTCCATCGCGGGGGTTGCGTTCCAGACCCCCCCGCGAAAGGTGAAAATCTGCGAAGTAGAAACCATATGTTTATATGGTTATTTTTATATTGTCATGCTTGGGTCACAGATTTGCACAGAAACACAGGAGGTTGTAGAGAGACAGGAACGTTATTCAAACACTGCAAACAAACATTTGTCTCTTTTTCAAAAGTTTAAACTGTGCTCCATGACAAGACAGAGATGACAGTTCCGTCTCACAATTAAAAGAATGCAAACATATCTTCCTCTTCAAAGGAGTGCGCGTCAGAGAGAGAGAGAGAAAAAAAAAAGCAAACAGTCAAAAATCAATAAGGCTGTTTGGCTTTTAAGTATGCGAAGCACTGCTGGAGAAAGTACTGTAGCTGCAAGAAAGGGAGCAAGCATTTTTCAGCATTTTTTAGAGGAGCGTCCGTATCCTCTAGGCTAGTGTGCGAACAGCCCCTCTGCTCACACCCCCTCCCGTCAGGAGCAGAGAATGTCAGAGCGAGCGAGCGAGCGAGAGAGAGAGCGGAAAGCAAACAATCAAAAATCAATACGTGCTGTTTGATCTTTTAAGTATGCGAAGCACCATGCGGGAAGCATATCGCTTGCAAAGCAGCCACATGTAAGCCCAGCAAAGAAGGGAGCAATGTGAAGGTAATCTTTCAGCGTTTTTTGAGGAGCGGCCGTGTCCTCTAGGGGTGCAAACAGCCTCCGTGCTCACAATATATTTGAGGAGTTTTATTTAATACATAATACGCGCTGTGGTTGGGTAGCTTCTCAGCCATCTGCCAATAGCGTCCCTTGTATGAAATCAACTGGGCAAACCAACTGAGGAAGCGTGTACCAGAAATTAAAAGACCCATTGTCCACAGAACCAGCAAAAAATCCGCGATATATATTTAAATATGCTTACATATAAAATCCGCGATGGAATGAAACCGCGAAAGTCGAAGCGCGATATAGCGAGGGATTACTGTATATCTAATCTATCCTTTTAATCCTTATAATTATAACTACCAACGTAACAATAGGCTGCATGGCAATTACCCGTGGGGAAATAGGAAATTAAGGTTAAAGCTGTCTCACTTCCAGTTAAGACTTTATTCAGACTGAATTCAAATTCAGAATCAATGTCTCCATGATGGGACAGTTAACTTTGTGAGCTGGAATGTTAAAGGCCTGAATCACGAATTAAAGAGAAAGAAAGTATTCTCTCACCTAACAGGTTTAAACGCTAAAATAATATTTTTACAGGAGGCCCACTTACTAAGCAAGGATCAGTTCCGGCTGCAAAAGGACTGGACTGGTCAAATGTTCCATTCTAGCTTTACAAAGAAAACTAGAGGTGTGGGAATCGTCATACATAGAACAGTCTCATTTGTAGCATCAGATGTAGTAACTGATCCTGAAGGGAGATATGTGATGGTCATGGGCAACTTGTTTAACTGTAAAATGATTTTGATAAATGTTTATCCACTGAATGTCGATGATAAGGAATTCATGCAAAATGTGTTTGCATCCATTCCCAATGTGAACACTCATAAAGTTATAATGGCTGGGGACTTTAATTGTGTTTTAAATCCACTCTTAGATAGGACTCCTGTCACAGGGGGGATGACATCTAACACTGCAAAGACAATTACACAGTTTGTAACTGACCACAACTTGTCAGACCCCTGGAGGTTTCTAAACCCAAACTCAAGAACATATTCTTTCTACTCACCAGTACATCATTGCTACTCAAGAATTGATTATTTCTTTATAGATAACTAGCAAAATACCCACGCTTTGCAGCGGAGAAGTAGTGTGTTAAAGAGGTTATGAAAAAAAAAGGAAACATTTTAAAAATAACGTAACATGATTGTCAATGTAATTGTGTTTTCATTGTTATAAGTGTTGCTGTCTTTTACATATATATATATATATATATATATATATATATATATATATATATATATATATACTTCTCCACTGCGAATCGCGGGTATTTTGCTAGTATATATATACTAGCAAAATACCCGCGCTTCGCAGTGGAGAAGTAGTGTTTTTCTCTTGGAGAGCTTTTTTCATTTCATTGAAAATTAAAGCAGCAGCTGCCAAAATATGTAGCTTTCTTATTAATTTTTCAACATTGTGTAAAATAACTTTATAAAGTAACATAAAAGGTTTAAATACTGGTTATCCTTTTACACTAAAATATTACTAAAGAGATACAAAAAAAGTAAAATGCATATGTTGTTTTTCTTTAAGGAAATTAAATATTACTGAAGAAAGAAAAAAAAAAACTAAAACAGCCAAATGTGGCTATGCATACGAACTTAAAAGGTTTAAATAAAACAGAAATATATACCTTTATTTTTACTTCCTTAACTTGTGGCGGGTGTATCCTGTAGCAAAGCCCTAAGTTTTTTCGTGAAAGCCCGTTTCAGTCAATAAGTCTTAAAAACAGGTGTAAAGATATTGACAATAAGCTACGCAAACCCACCAAGACATGGAATCGTTTAAATCAAAACGCTGCGCTACGTTCTTCCAGATCGGCCCCAAGGCGTTCATATTTTTCCAAAGCAGTCTGGTCTCCATCGGCATCTGTAGCTTAGTCGAAAAACACCATCCCATACTATTAGTTAACGATTAACACATTTCTATATGTATTGTAAGCATACAATACAACTGATAATATGTTGCGCTTATTTATCTGGTGTACCGACATTTTTGCGCGTTTAACGGCTGAAATCCAACGTGGTTTGTGCCCTTCAGAATGAAAACAGTTTGCTTTTACCTTTTTAATAAAAGGCGAGCTTTTAAGCCTGAGAAATCACCCCGTAAATGCACACGTTTAATTGCACATGTGTTAATATGTATGCTTACACAGTATTAACCCCTTAACCGCCCTCTGCCGGATATATCCGGCACCGTTGTTTTATTGCTAACGCCATACTGCCGGAATTATCCGGCACATTTGCCTGTGGTTATATGAATGCCTGGCAAGTAGTATAACTGACGGTTTGGCGTGGGTATTATTACTACGTTGTATTTCGACAAGTCTGTGGTTGTTTTGGCCGGTCATGTGACGTGATTCGCATGTAACAGCTGTGAATATGGCAAAACGTAAACTGACTTCAAGTGAGGCTTTGCAGGCGATTTTGGACAGTTCTGATCATGATTGTAGCAGTTCTGAAGAAGATTTTAGCGACAGTGATGAGCAGCAACGTGCGCTGCATGATACTGTGAATGAAGATGCATTGGATGACGGCGATGAGTGGGTGTATCCCCAGCATCTCAGCTGGGCTGCTGCCCGTGGTGAACTACCTTTTCTGCATCCGTTTGAGGCAACGTGTGGCTTTATTGTTGATGTAAACAATTACACTGCTGAGCAGTTTTATGAGCTGTTTGTGTCACCTGATTTGATCAGACATTTTGTTCATCAGACAAATCTGTATGCAGCACAGTTTATTGAGAAAAATCCCAATTTACCTCCACATTCCCGTGTTCGTGCTTGGGTAGACACTGATGAAAACGAAATGAAAAAATTCCTTGGGATTTTGATGTTGATGGGAATAATCAGAAAACCAGATATTGAGATGTACTGGTCTACAGATCCTATGTATGCAACACCTATTTTTGCAGCTGTCATGACACGTAACCGATTCTCTTTGCTGCTGAAATTCTTTCATTTGAATGACAACAGAAACGAGCCAGATAAGAAAGATCCAAACCGCGACCACTTGTTCAAGCTACGTCCTATGATTGATCATTTATTTGAAGCATTTCAGTTGCCCTACATGCCAGGACCGTCAGTTGCAGTTGATGAAAGTTTATTGTCGTGGAAGGGCCGCTTACAGTTTCGACAGTATCTACCATTGAAAAGGGCACGGTTTGGTATCAAGATGTTTTGCTTAGCTGAGAATTCAGGTTACATTTATAGATTTTGTGTATACACTGGCAACTTGCACAACATTTAGTGGTCAATACTGCTTGAATAAATGTAAAAAATGTAAAAAAGTAAAAAAACGAAAATTGTTCAGATTTCGCCTGGCGTGGGGAATATTTAGGGAGTTGGCGGTTAAAGGGTTAAAAGACACTCAACAATTAACGTCATTTACCTTCGTTCCCGCGTTTGAGTCATGCTGTAAATTCTTACTGTGAAATATAATTGACAAATAATTTGGTGAATGAACTTGTGAAGAAGGTGGAGCTGGAGTATTACATCACTTCATTAACGAAAATGCCGTGATGTGCGGAAGGGCGGGGGGAGTGTGGGGGTTGACGGAGAATGTTTTCTTCAGCGCTCTTTGGGGCTCTTCCTTGTTTTCAGTTCACGTGATTACGTAGGAGACGCAATGATGCGATACGCGACTCCGCCGCCTCCATTACAGTATATGGACAAAAAAGAGGTTCCAGTTATGACCATTACGCTTTGAATTTTGAAATGAAACCTGCCTAACTTTTGTAAGTAAGCTGTAAGGAATGAGCCTGCCAAATTTCAGCCTTCCACCTACACGGGAAGTTAGTGATGAGTCAGTCAGTGAGTCAGTCAGTGAGGGCTTTGCCTTTTATTAGTATAGATAATTTCTTGCCTACGATTAAATCTTGCAAGTACGATGCTATTGTTATTTCCGACCATGCACCTCTGATCTTGGAGCTAAAGTCACTATGCCCCACACACTCACCTTGCACATGACGTCTTAACCCGCTCCTATTAGCAGACGGGAACTTTACTGAATTTATATCCAAACAAATCAGTTTCTTCCTGGAGACAAATACATCTTCAGAGGTTTCTGCAGGAATACTCTGGGAAACTTTAAAGGCCTTCTTAAGAGGACAGATTATTTCATATCTTTCCCACAGGAATACATTAGAAACCAAGAAAGTATCAAAGCTAAAAAACGAAATTACTAGAATAGATGAAGAACATTCCAGGCTTCCAAGTGAGGCTCTACATAGGAAAAGGCAGGCTCTGCATTCAGAACTCAACCTCTTGACAACTAAAGAAACTGAACAACTAATTTATAAATCCAGGCATCATTACTATGAACACAGAGAGAAAGCTAATAAGCTTTTAGCTCAACAAATCCACAAGCAAGAAGTTCGCAATGCAATTCCAGTAATCACCAACATGAACGGAGATGAAATCATTGACCATAAAAATATAATGCACACATTTAGAGACTACTATAAAACCTTATATTCTAATGAGTTTAAAGAAGACAACACACAATCTAATGCATTTCTGGATACATTACAGATGCCACAAATAGGTACTTTTAGTGCGGAGGAACTGGATAAACCTCTGGTGCTATCAAAATTACTAGATGCTATAAAGTCACTTCAAGGCGGGACAACAGCAGGCCCTGATGGCTGCCCTGCAGAATTTTATAAGAAATTCTCCACTAACTAGCTCTCCTCCTATTAGCAACATTTACAAAAGCTAGAGACAATCAAATTCTACCTCAAACTTTTCGCCAAGCATTAATTACCATCTTTCCTAAACAAAATAAGTACTTATCACAATGTGCATCATATAGACCAATTTCACTTCTGAATAATGATGTTAAGATACTCTCAAAAATCCTAGCTAGAAGGATGGAGAAAGTGCTGCCTTCGGTAATATCACAAGATCAAACTGGATTTATCAAGGGTCGACACTTATCTTCCAATCTTCAACGCTTATTTAATGTAATATACTCACCAGCAAAGTCAAACACCCCAGAAATATTATTATCATTGGATGCAGAAAAAGCATTTGACATGATTGAATGGAAAAACCTTTTCACTACATTAGAGAAATTTGGGTTTGGCCCAAACATTTGTGCATGGATCAAACTACTGTATACCAATCCAGAAGCTTCTGTTTGTATTAACAACATTTGTTCAGACTACTTTAAACTAGAACGTGGTACCAGACAAGGCTGCCCCTTGTCACCACTGCTATTTACAGTCGTCATTGAACCACTGGCGGTCCACTGTCAAAATTCTTTTCAGATAAAGGGGATTATCAGAGAAGGACTGAAACAGAAAATTTCTCTATATGCAGATGATATGATACTGTATATATCAGACCTACAAAATTCTGTGCCTGCAGTCTTAACAGCACTTACAGAATTTCAAAAGATCTCTGGTCTCAGAATTAATATGAATAAAAGTGTGCTCTTTCCAGTGAATTCTCAAACACACAATATTAGATTGGAGACCTTCCCTTTTATCATCGCAAATCAGTTTAAACACCTAGGGGTAAACATCACAAGTAAACATAAAGCTCTTTATCAACAAAATGTTGCCGTCTGTATGGAAAAAAATAAGCAAGACTTGCATAGATGGTCAACCCTTCATCTCACTCTAGCTGGAAGAATTAACGTTGTTATGATGAATATTCTTCCTAAGCTACTTTTTTTATTTCAAAACATTCCAATATACATTAATAAATAATTTTTTAAGCAATTAGATTCAACAATAACCTTATTTATTTGGAACTCAAAACATCCACGTATCCAAAGAGCGACCCTACAAAGACCTAAAGCAGAAGGTGGCATGGCTGTACCCAACTTTCAGTTTTATTACTGGGCAGCAAACATAAAAGCTATAAAAACCTGGACACAAATAGATTAACATACACAGGTTTGGTCCGCAATAGAAGTAAAGTCCTGCAGTACTTCTTTATATTCCCTGCTTTGTGCCCCAATAAATGCAAGTTATCGGCAATATACTAATAACCCAATTGTGCTTCACTCACTCGGAATATGGAACCAATGTAGAAAGCATTTTAAGATGGAGAATCTTTTATCTGTGGCACCTCTGCAAGAGAACCACCTCTTTCAACCTTACGCACATATGCAGTTTTTAATATCTGGAAAAGATTTGGGATTAAATTGCTTAGAGATCTTTATATAGACAACATCTTTGCATCCTATGAACAATTACATTCCAAATTTAACTTTCCAGCCACACATTTCTTTCACTATCTTCAAATTAGGAACTTTGTTAAACAGAACCTTCCCGATTTTCCTCATTTTGCACCCTCCTCCATACCGGAAAAAATATTGCTCAATCTCAAGGATTTAGAAACCATATCTGCAGTATATAAAATTATCTTACAG
Organism: Erpetoichthys calabaricus; assembly: GCF_900747795.2. Classification (NCBI taxonomy): domain Eukaryota; kingdom Metazoa; phylum Chordata; class Cladistia; order Polypteriformes; family Polypteridae; genus Erpetoichthys; species Erpetoichthys calabaricus. The sequence goes on from NC_041395.2 coordinate 67,175,560, forward strand.
TCCCTCACTCCCTTTTAAAGATCTCTTAATCAATATATCAGAAAAGGAGTGGAAAATAGCAATGCAGAGACTTCACTCGAGCTTTATATGCACAAAGCATACAGTTATTCTAACTCAAAATTATATATCGAGCACATCTGTCTTGCCTAAAACTGTCCAAAATGTTTCCAGGGCAAGATTCAACCTGCGAACGCTGCCATCAAGTCCCAGCCTCACTGGGTCACATGTTCTGGGCCTGCACCAAATTAACATCATTTTGGACCAAAATTTTTAAGTGTCTTTCAGACAGCCTTGGTGTCACAATCCCTCCTAACCCATTAACAGCCGTGTGTGGTGTTCTTCCAGATGGGTTTAAAGTGGAGAAGGACAAACAAACTGTGATTGCATTCACTACACTTTTGGCATGCAGACTTATTTTGCTAAACTGGAGGGTCAAATGGAGGGTTTGAGTTTTCTTGAGCCCGGAAGTACTAAGTGGCTTCCATCCCCGTGACATGGGAGTACTTTCGGGCTATAAGGGAAGCAAAAATCCCCCTGTTTCCCTGCAGCATCTCCTGGTGGTACACACGGTACCCAGCAGGGCTGTGAAGCTGAACTCCATATCCCATGGTGCCCTGCGGGAATTCAGAGCACCGCTATGCTGCAGGGAAATCGCCATCTAATGTCCTGGGGGAGGCAGTGTCCCAAAGTAGCTGTGTTTCCCCATCCTTCCACTCTTTGGGGGTGCCAGCTTGGTTGAGCTGCCGGCCGTCCATCACAATATTATATAGTCAACATATAAAAACATCATAAAGAAATCTCAGGAAGAAATTTTTTAAAACCAATTAAACTGAAAATACACTTTGTACACTCTTACACATATTCAGCAAATCCCTAAAACGTGCTATATTATATAGATATAATTAATTAGTAGTATAATTAATGTAATATTTTAAGATCTACATGTCAACAAAAATATACCAGCCATGTATATATATATATATATATATATATATATATATATATATATACACATTTACATTTATTGCTGTAAGAGCTTTACTCTGAGACCTATATTTAGATTGGATTCCGATGTAATGTTATACAAATATAGTCTCTTTAGAGAAATTACAAAATTAGCTCTTAGGAACTTGGGGATTAATTCTGGTTGATGTTATTAAACAACTGGCAAATGCTGTTGTTGTGCCAATGAATTATTTGCCAGCTGTACCAGGTGAAAAACATTAGTCTTTTAATGATGCTGTTTGTTATCAATTCTGCTATACCTGTAAACAAAAAAAAGGATTTGGTTTTGTCCCAGGTAAAAAAATCACCTTCTCTTTTTGCAATACTGGAATATTTAACTTGGTTTGATAAATGTAACACTCTGACAGTATTAAACAAATTTAATAAAAAAAAGTGTGAAATTACAAAGCTAAGAGAGGTTTTTATGATAAAGTTAGTGACAAAAACAAAGGCCAATATATTCAATTTAAGAAGGAAGCACTCAGTTGTTTAACAAGTGACAAGTGAAAACATTTAGTGTCAAGTAAAAGAAACAAGAAACATTTTCTTTGGAAAAAAAATATAAACCGTAACTATTTTGTATCATTGTTTATTAGCTGCTTGTTGGCATATCCAAAATTAGTGCCTGGCAAAATATTTCTGTTAACTGCATACAATTAAATATTTTTAAAAAAATGAAGTGCAAGAAAAGAAAATTAAGTAAAATTGTTGATAAAAGAGAATTGAATGCGCACAGTGATCTGCAGGTCTTGAGTTACTGGGTATTATGCATTAACATCTATTGATGGCTTTTATTGTTTCAGATAATGCACAAAAGCTTATAGATAGATAGATAGATAGATAGATAGATAGATAGATAGATAGATAGATAGATAGATAGATAGATAGATAGATAGATAGATAGATAGATAGATAGATATGTATCCCCATTTAAGCCAATAACTCCAACTAACAGTAAATGTAAAACTTTTCTTGAACTGTGACCACAGAGGACATCACCTACATGTACATTACATTTAAGAATGCTTTACAATTTACAGTGTTTTTTAGAGCGGTTGCATTACTGTAATATGTATACAGTATATATAATCCTGGGACATCAGCTCTGGCGTCTAACTGCTCCAGGGACTCGTGTTCTGTTCTCAGTCACTTCCTGTTCAGTGTATGCACTTTTTTTTTCGGTGTTCATATTCGTATTCCCCAGGTGCTCTTTTTATCCTCCCTCATCCCAAAGATGTGTAAGTCAGGTTGACCTATCAACTCTAAACAGACCCCGCGTGAGTAGTGCGCTCTGTGATGGACTGACATCCCCTCTGGGGTTGGATGCTGAGTCTTGTGGCTCATCCTGCACTTTAAATCTTGTCGCAGTTCTTTTTTTCTGACATCTTGGCATTTTCTGCTTTTTTAAGAGGAAGATGGAAAGCCTTTTTTACTTAAAGCTATCATAAGAGGGGTGTGTGAGGTCTAAAGAGGCCTGAAAAAAGGCTGAGCAGAATTGAGATGAATAGAACCCAAGCCACCAAAGTAATTAAAAATGTATTTTCCGTATCTTAGTAATTGAATTGTGTACAAGCTGCAAGTTAATGAGGTCATCTACCCTCCAGCGATGACAGGAAAGCACAAATAATTATCTCTCAATTTTTCCTTATGTAGTAATTAATTTTAACCATTCGTGTGTGTACCGCCCTCCCCACCCCCCTCCCATGAACGCATCTTTTTTTTTTTTTTTTGCTTCCCTGGCCGAGTCAGTCAAACTCACAGCTAAGCAGAATTGACAGGCAATTGATATGACGGCAGCGGAGCACTGCAGAGGCAGACGAGGCAATCAAGGGGCTCCAGCTGTTGCAGGCTAAGCGCTTCCAGGTGAATGTCACCTGAGATTTCACATTCTGCCACTCGAAGGACACGAGGGCGCGCAGCAGCGGCTGACGGCACATCTGGTGCTAGGTGGGCAAGAAAAGGTCTGCGCCGTCTCGGTCGACTTAGGCAGCGAACAGAAGGATGGACACGAGGCAACATTCGGAGGCGCCCTCTGCTCGCGATCGCTTTGCGAGTTCCACTCCGTTTGTTCTTCTGCTGGCAGCCGACCAGCTCTGCCAATCCTGTAACTCAATGCCCCAGTCTTAAAATCTGGTTGAACAAGTCTTCAGTCTCTCGGGGGGTAAAGAAAGCGTCTGAGTCTGCAGCCCTCCAGAGACTCATCACAGTAATGAAATCAAAAAAGCGACTTTTTTTTTCTTGGCAAGGAGCTCTGCTGTATGCATGAAATTATATCTATGAGGGAGTACACGTGCATTCTCCTTGCGCTAGGAAAACAAGACTTGACCAGCCTATGGCAATGTGGAAAAGCAGAATAAAAATGGCTCGATATGTAAATGCCTACTTCTCACGGAAAAAAGAGACTGTAAAAGAAAAAAAACAAGTCGTAATGTACAATCTGAACGCAGAGGCCAAGGAAGGAAAGAGCTCTTAGGCACACGGAAGGCAGGGCAGGATTTTTAACATGCTGCTGCTGCGAACATTAAAGCAATTACTGTCTTATGTAAAGCAAGCAACGAATAAACAGGCAAGGAATATCCGTCCTCTCTATAAATCAAAATGCATTTACAGAAATAAATCTGTTTTCCGTGATGCGCTGCAAATTGCATTTGCTCTAATGACATTCACATTCAATTGAGCTGAAATTAAACTCAACAATTGTTTACATGCAATACTTTTAATGTTCTTGCATATTTTCCGAAAGGGTGTTACATCATTGCAGATTCAAGGTTAAGTGATGAGACAAAGCAGTAATGTGGATTCAGTTACGTACGGTATACTGCGACCCATCTTTAAGAATCTCAACTGAAAACCATTGCCTTTAACTAAATTCCTCTTCCGCTTTTGCTTTGGATTGTAGGCCTTTTAAAATGTATGCGCTCTCCCTGCAAAAAAAAAATATTTAAAATTATTGTTATAGAAGAAAAGATTTCACTCTTAGGCCTACATAGGAAAGTAATTGCAGTAGACATAAAAATGACAGGACTCCAGAAGCACTGGAAACACATCCAACTAAAAGCTGTTAAGTATGTTGTCTTCTTCCATCCATCCATTATTGAACCTGCTTAATTCATTTCATTTTTGTGAAGCGTAACCAAGCTGCAATCAGCAGAGTGTAACTGCACACCGTAGTATCTATGAGGTCAGTCATGTAATGCCCCAACATCACGAAACACCCTCAACATCAGTCATGAAACACCCCATCGCATTAGACTATGGTTAACATTAAGGCCCCAGTGGCGTAGCTAGGGGGGGGGGGGGGGGGGGCAAGGGGGGACATTTGTCCCCGGGTGCAGCATCCAGGGGGCGCCATTTTAAAATTTATTTCCCTTCCCCATTGCATTTTGGAAAACAGGTGGGGGCGTGAAATCTTCAGTTGTCCCCGGGTGCTGAAAACACTAGCTACACCTCTGTAAGGCCCCATTACTTTATGGTTGAGATTAGGGTTGTAGGATGGCTATTTGACTCAAAGGGCATTTTGTGACTTGACGCTGCAGGCATTACCTGACCTACAGTATGTCACGTATTGCAGGCTGCAGTTAGACCTTTCTTGCTGCAATGGGCTGAAGGAAGGGCCCATCCCAGGAAAGGACCATTCCAGAGCGCACAAGTGGACATCCCTACACTCATTGTTACACAAGTGCAATCGCTGTTGTTACTAATCTAACACTCGAGTTTACACTCTTAAAAATAAAGGGTTTAAAATGACACTGGGCTGTGGGGTTCTTTGTAGAACTGCTGCTTGACATATAGCCATTTCATTCAGGGAATGGTTCTTTGCACATATAATGTGTTCTTTGGGCTATGAAAAGGTTCCCAATATGCGGACAAAACAGAAATCTTTAATGTACTGTATGGCTACAAGCAGGATACTGACAGATCCAGAAAACCTGAGCTTTGCTTGTGTTATTGTGCAGCACGAGTCCTTTTAAAATCAGGTCCACATTAGTATTTCACAAATCTTTTATCATCTATTCATGTTTATTTATGGAATCTATTATGGATCTACATCAAGGGTTCCCAAACATTTTTCAGCCTCAGACCCCTTTACCAAAAACTTTTAAAACCGTCGACCCCCTAATTACATGCAATGGTTTTTCATATCCGCACTTGCTTTGATATGTTCGATAAGACAATGAACAGACATGTTTGTGCTACATGTATTTTCATGCATTCTTACGTGTGACTCTTTTAATGACACATTTTACCTTTTCGTTCGCAATTTTGGTATGTAATGTGTTTTTTTTTAAAATGATTTTACTTCTTAATTAGGTACCTATTGGAATCATAGATATTTTGAAATAACAAACAAATAGCAGTAGTAAGGGGGTCTATTTTTGCTGTCATTGACCCCCAAATTTTTTCATTGAAACTATCGACCCCTAGAAAGTTCAAATCGACCCCAGGGGGTCAATATCGACCACTTTGGGAACCCTTGATCTACATAAATAAAGGTTCTTTCTGCAACCTTCATGTACATACAGTAGTTCTTTTCACAAGAAAAAACTGATTCCCCTAAGAGAGGAAAATCAGAATACCTAAAGGAAAACTCACATAAATACAGAGAAATGTGTCAAATGCAGAGTGTGCAAGTCAGAATCGTACCCAGTCTCCTGGAGAAGTGAACCTTCTACTGTTTTCTAGTACCCTGCACCATCGTTTACGAAAAATAAAAATAAAATCAAGTACACATATTTTGAAAACTGGAAAAAAGGTGATAATACTATAATCACTAATACATCATTTGTAGTGCCATGTGTAATAAGCACCAAAAGAGCTTCACTGACCACACCATTATAATCACATGTGTATCATCATAGGTGACACATTTCCAGGTGGTTGCTGTGAAACTAAATTCTCATTTAGTCATTTTAAACGGTTTAATGTACAATACCTGCCCATAATTAACAAGTTGAAAATAAAAAACATCCTAATGCAAGTGAAGAAAAGATAATCAGAAGACATAAACAGAATAAAAAAGAGATCAAAAATACCAGTTGAAGTATGAAGTTAAAAAATATATATTAATTTTATTGGGGTGAATTTACTGCAGAATACTACAAAAGAGCTGTTTAGTTTATGGAACGTTTTACCTTACTGTAAAAATCTATCTATCTATCTATCTATCTATCTATCTATCTATCTATCTATCTATCTATCTATCTATCTATCTATCTATCTATCTATCTATCTATCTATCTATCCTGTTTCTTGGTTTTAATGACTCAAAATTGACATGGCACATGGATGTGTGATTGTCTATTTGAGTGGGTCCTGTGATGGACTACCATCCTGGCCAGGGTTAACTCTATTCTTGCATTTGATGCTGATGGGTTAGTCTTCAGCTCTCCCCATGTCCATAATAGATAATGAAATATGGGATGACACAGAAACACAACCAAGAAAGTATTGTAGCAACCTCCGCGTCAGGTTCAAAAAGAAGATAAAATCAGACAGACAAAGTAAGGATCACAGAACAGTTTACTAGAACAGGAAAAAAAAAAAAACACAGGGTTGTATCAGCAAAAAAAAAAGAACGACGTTGACTTTGAACTATTTACAGTCTCCTATAGTTCTCTCATAGTTTTAGTCCTGAGAGTCGCCATTAAACAAAAGCAAAACAGAAAAAGAAAAATGCCGCCTTTGTAATTCCACAACACCTTCCTTCTAGCCCCTTCTCCCTCAAGCCCCAACACTCCTCCCGTCCCCTCTGTCCTGAGTACCCCCCCCTTTCTGTGTCAATCATACCCCCGCTGTCATCCTCCACCCTCCCCCAATCGGACCCAACAGACACTCCAAAAGGCCTTCAACCTGGCTTGGACATTACAGTATCATCTTGGAAATGGATTCATGCTATTCAGCTGAAAGCAAATGTTGCTTAGAATGAAAACCACAGAGAAGCACAGAGTACTGCAAGCACTGAATATGAGAACTGCCACTTTCCAGTATTTATCAATCATGTGTGAGTCTCTATTCAGACAGAATCTCTATAAAAAAAGTGACACAATGTAACATAATTAAGTGTCATGAGAGGCCAGAGACTATCATGGCAGCATTGGGTGGAAGGCAGGATTTAGTCCTGGACAGGACACCATCACAGAATAAATAAAGTCTTTGAAAATGTTGTTGCAGATATTCTGGATTTAAATATATACTAGTGAATGTACATGACATTTCCAGTGTAAATAAACAAGGAAAAACTTATTTTGGAAATTTAACATGGCTAAACACAACCTATGATCAGATAAAAAAAAACTTACTCTCAGACAAAAGCTGTAAACCATTGAGGCAACTAAATTGTTATCCAGATTAGTTGAGAAGGAAACACTGTACATACCTGTGGTCTTTAAGATGGTCCTTTGTGTGTGCTGATGACAATGTCCTCTATCAGTGATGGTGCACTTCTGCTGCCTGATGGGAATTGTAGTCCCTGTGTCGGTGCTGTTTTTTGGGTTAGATAGATAGATAGAATTGTATTTGTCCCCAAGAGGAAATTGACTTTTTTTTTTACTGTAGAGCATTAAATAAACTAAAAAAAACACACACACACATACAAACCCTATGGTCCGATCACACATCAGAATGACTAAAAAGAGATTAAACCCCTGTCTTGATAGTCCCAGTCCCAGTGAAGCATTGTACAGACATATTGCTGTTTGAATAAAGGCGCCCCCATAGCATTTCATGACACACTTCTGCCGAATAATTCATTGGCTGAAAGCCCTCAGTGTTAGTGTGTCAGAGAGGGGATGTGCAGCATTGTTCACAATGGCACTCAGTTTTGTTTTAAACCTCTCCTTTGCTAGGACTTCCAGGGGGTGAGAGTGTGTCCCAAAATTGAGCCTGCCCTTTTTAATTAGCCTGTTGATTTGGTGGGCCTCTCTTGAAGTGATGTTACCAGCCCAGTACACCACAATCACAGAATTAAAGAAGATGTGAAGGATATCACAACCTACATTAAAAGAATGCACTCTCCCAAGTAAAATAAGTATGTTCTGCCCTTTCTAACATAGCTCCTATGTGTCATCCGGCAAGTCCAGCCTGGTATTGATGTGGCCCCCAAATACTTTTAACAATGCACAACCTCTACATCCACTCTTTTGGTGAATGATAATTAATAACCAAACCCTTGGTTTTGCTGATGTTAAGTTGCAGATAATTCTTTCTGCACAAAGAAACAAAGTTCTTCACCTGACTCCTATACTCGATCTCATCCCCCTTGCCAATACACACCATTATTGCAGAATCATCGGACAGTTTCTGCAAGTGACATGACCTGGTGTTATATTCATAGCTGGAGGTGTGTACAGTGAAAAGAAAAGCAGACAGGACTGCTCCTTGTGGTGCTCCAGTGTTGCTCACATCCATATTAGAAACACAATCCTTGAATCTCACAAACTGAGCTCTGCCCAAAAGATAATCCATTATCCAGGACAGTATAGGCTCATTCACCTGCATAACTCTAAGCTTACTCCATAACAGGGATGGTATTGAGGTTGCCATGCACCCATTATAACCCTTCTATCAGATATGGTGTATTGCCTATACAGTATTTTAAGTTGGATCAATGCCAAGGCACATGCAAAATTTCATGAAAATTGCTTCTGCCATTTTTGCATGATTAATAAACAAACATTAAAATGGCTTATGATTTTATTTATATAGATTTGCAAATATTAATATATTTTATATTCTGTCTTTAGATATTTATTTTATTAAAGGATCAGTGTTTTTTTGCTAAAGTCATTTTAGTTGAGGTTGCCTGGACTGCTGTTGTAATGTTAGTAATGTATTTAAATAAGCACACAAAATATGTTTATTTAGACAAATATTTACAACACTTTTCTTACAGTATCGATTTCTAAAATTGTTAAGTCAGAGCCAGGTAGCTGGAGCTACACCAGCAAGCACTGGGTGCAAGGCAGGAACAATCTCTACACAGAGCGCTGGTCCACCAAAGGGTGAACACACACACGCACACACATCAGGGGCCGATATAACATCACAAATCCACCCAAACTGGACTGCGGGAGGAAGCCAAAGCACCTGAAGAAAATCCACACAGACACAGGAAGAACATGGAAATGCCCCCCATGCCATCCTTCTTACTATAGTTTTATTTACAGTATATTATTTTCTATTTGTAACCTGTGGATTATTTTAGCCAGGTCTTATTCCTTACTGAGAATATAAACTCAAAAGGAATGAATTAAAGATACATTTTTAAAAGGGACATGTTTATACAAATAGTCAGTTAAGATGCAGTTGTCTTCTCAGTAAAAAAAAAAAAAAAACTGCCCTTAGGGCATTTGCATTATTCTCATTTTGTATATATTTCAATTTTTCCACTTGAAAACAAGTTTATCAGGCAGAAGAAACAAAGGTTTTGACTGTAACGTAGACAATTGACAGGCGGGCTTCATCGTGCAGCTAATGAGTTAATGGACTACATGCTCCTCTAAATGCTTGTTCATTGTATTTCCTTGCATCATGTAATTGTTTGAGAGAGGTAATAAGGGTATACCCTGCTCTAACTGATAGCCTGAATTAAATTACACTCTCAGAGGGAAGCTCTCAGCAACAACAGAACTATGACCCCTGACCTTGATTTTCACACTCTGTATAAAATGACAACCCTATTGTCAAGTATGTGTCCTGCTAAATTAGAACTAATTCATCTCCGTTTTGTTAGGAGGGAAACCATAACCTTTTTATTGTTATTCACATTATCCATCACATTTGAGTTAAGTATGTTATTATTTAGCAAAATGGAATTACTTAATAATTTGCATGACACACCTTTTCGTGCTTGAGGTCAGATGTGATTTTCATGCTTACTATTAATGAAAAAAAAAGCTTAAAAAACTATCTGGGAATATATCTATTTCTGCACAATGAAATAAAGTATATTTCTGGCCCTTAGTAGAAAATATTTTGCAAATAAAGCAAACAACAAATGCATAATGTTGTAAAAGTAGCTCTTAACAATGATGTTTTGATAGCCTACCAGTACACAAATAACAGAAAAGCTGTTCACCAAACGTTAACATGGGAAGAACATGCAGACTCCACACAGGTGCCGATGGTCTAGCAAGGAACGGCCTAAGGGAGCGACTGCAGTTGTGCTCTTCTCTGTCTGTATCCTTCTCTTTACAGTACCCAAGCCATGTAAGACATTTATTAAACAAGGTCTCCTATTTCCACTTTAAATTGAATTAAAATACCTTTGGTAAGGTACATTTCCCAGAATGCTTAACATAATATGAATAAATGGCATATCTGTTTATTACTGTTTTTTTTTTTTTACATCATGATCACTAGCATTGATCAGTAAAATTTGCCAATGTATTTTTCTTACTGAATTTGCAGGGATAACCTGTGACCTTTATTATTTGATTTTGTGGCAAGCTTAGGCTAACTTTTTTTCTAGCTCCCCATGATGCTTTGCTAGGCCAGCATGACATTACCAAGCTGAAGCCACCAATGTTGAATTGGGATGTCACTACCTGCTCTGTTGTACTTTCTTGCATATGTACTGTAAGCATATTTTACCTCACTTTATAGTGCTGCCCAATCTGCTACACATATGCGTGAATAATTTTTGGCATAAACACATAGGCATCACATCACTATCCAATCAGTGCTCCAGCTGGATGAGCACCCTGCGTTCATTTAAAAGAGAAAAAACTCTCAGTATTTGCATTTAAGAGGCTCATTAACTGACCATAATGAGAATATTATGAAAATACTGTGTTGTTCTGCATGAATTCATTGTATGTCATATCTTTACTTTAAGGGTGCCACAGTGGTAGTGCTGCTGCCTCGCAGTAAGGAGACCTGGGTTCGCTTCCCGAGTCCTCCCTGTGTGGAGTTTGCATGTTCTCCCTGTGTCTGTGTGGGTTTCCTCCGGGTGCTACGGTTTCCTCACATGGTCCAAAGACATGCAGGTTAGGTGCATTGGCAGTTCTAAATTGTGCTTGGTGTGTGCTTGGTGTGTGGGTGTGTATGTGTGTGTGTGTGCACGCCCTGCAGTGGGCTGGCGCCCTGCCCGGGGTTTGTTCCTGCCTTGCGCCCTGTGTTGGCTGGGATTGGCACAAGCAGTCCCTCGTGACCCTGTGTCAGGATATAGCGGGTTGGATAATGGATGGATGGATGGATGGATGTTTACTTTAAGCACAATCTGCTCCTTTTTATGTAGTGCAGATCAGGTAGAGACAGGGTCAGCCGCTGAGTACAGCCCGGGTATCGCAGGCTCTGTTGGTGTTAGTTAGTCATAGTGATAGCAACTCAGGAAACATAGAAAGATTAAGTAGTCGGAGTATTGCGGTGTCAGAGTATAATTTTATCTCAGTTAGGCACGGAGGTGCAGAGGTTAGCACTGATGCCTTTCAGCTCAGGTCTCATTTTTGGCCAAATTAATCAGTCTAACATAGTTTCCCAGCCCTGAATGGCACTTAAAAGACCATTGCACCATTATAATCAACTTAAAACTAGTTCAGTTTCTCCTTTCCTATTGAATTCAATGTAGTTTGCCAAAATTCCTAAACATTTCCACATTTTTACCAAGCTCAAGGCAAAGCAAATTCAGTGGGGTTTACTCATCACTAATGATCACATTCCCCATGGAGCTGGCAGTGCTACAATATCAGTGCACATAACAAAAATGTTCCTGTTGCATTGATTGATGACTCTGAACTGGCCTAGTGTCAATGAGTGCCACTATGCATGTGAGCACACCCTGTGATGGTTGACTCCTTCAGAGCTGATTCCTGCCTTTCACCCTGTGCTTCTGGGATAGGCTCCAGCTCATTATAATCAAACTAAAAATAGATTATGAAATTAATAGACAAGTGGAACTTATACTTAGATCTTATTACACAGCTTGCCTGTGCATTTTTGGCTTTAGTACATTATAAAATAATTAGAGATGTATTGGACTTCACTTTGCACACCAAATGTTCAATTCACTGAGAGCTATATAAGTGTTGTCCTGGAAAGAAAATTTAATACACAGTGTACTCAAATAAAAAAAATTAAAAAAACTGTGGGCACTTGTGAAAGGATAACCCTGATTAAAATGAACCTACCACGTAGCACTGGATCATAATCCATCTCTCCAGCACTGAGTTCCAGGTAGGATCTCACACAGTACAGAATCAGTTGACCACACATTCAAATGCACACACTTTTAAATTAAAATGAATCAACACAATCTTCAGACTGTGAGAGGAAGTCTCTGAAGAAAAGTTGCACAAGCACACAAAAAATATATAATACTACAGTATATCATAAGCATTAAAGAGTAGATTTGAACATTGAGCTAAAGTACTGTACTATGTCACAATGCAGTCAAAATGAGGTAACCAGTAATCAAATTGTGAATAAAATCAAAAGTTAACATGCAATGAAAAGTCAGAATAAATTCAGAAATACATTTTAACTCAAGTTATTAACAGTCATGTTGGCAAGTAATTCAAGTTAATTCAAACAGTTACTGTAATTTAACATGAATGTTTTTAGGGAGTTAGAAAAAAAACCTGAAGTACGTAAAGGAAATTACCAGCAGACTTACAATATGACAAGGCCTCAGCTAGCATGGGAACTTAAAACCTTGGAACTTAAGGATAAGTAAATAATTCTGAACACTTTGGTGATAATATGCTTTGGGTTGGTGTACAGCTTTCCCTGCACACACTAGTAACATGGTGTATCTGTGGTCACAGTGTCAAAGTCTCAACCTTAATTAGACAGTTTCGCTTGTTGTTCTCTAGGAGTAAACATGGCAGCTCCATTCTCTGTTTCTTTCAAAAATGAGCAGCACACAGTGATCTTGCTATTTATGGGCTGAAGGTGTACCAAGGGCTGAAATCCTTGTCAATTCATCAGAATTATGGTACAGACTTGCTATCTATCTATCTATCTATCTATCTATCTATCTATCTATCTATCTATCTATCTATCTATCTATCTATCTATCTATCTATCTATCTAAATGTTGTCATCAGTAGTAGATGTGGAAGGGTCCTTTGTGCTTGTCCTACCATTTTTGAATTTTTCAATGCATTCGTGAACACTCCATCATTATAAAACACTGTCACCATATTATGCAGGAATCCTTCTAAGGATTTTGACCATGGCACTCTTTCAGTGGATCACTCTTGACTGCTGTTCTTTGGTGCAAATGGAGAGCAATGTGGCCATGTTTAGTCATTGAAAACAACAAGAAGAACTGACTGATCAAGGTCACAATTATGACCATAAACATACCATGTTTCCCAGTGGCGTAGCATGGGTGTCAGCCGCCCGGGGCGGAGGAAAATTCCGCCGCCCCCTTATTTAGGTATTTCAATGTAAAAGACTTAAATATACAGTAATTCTAAAGAGTTTTGCTGCCCCCTAAAAGTGCCGCCCGTATGTGCATGGCAAAAAGCTGTACAGCAAACCCAAACAAAGTTATCACAGAAGTGTGGATAATTATTATCTTAGCTTCATATACAGTATATTGTTTGTTATATCTGATGTTTCTTACATTAACTGTATAAATTATGCTACTATCATTATGTTTACTTTAATGAATACTAAGTAGCAAAAGTAAATACATTCCCCAAATATATTTTTACTACTCTAAATTAAACTGGTTTGTTAGCAAGAAATGATAGAATTTACAATTGTCATAAAAAACTTGAACACAAAAATAAGGGTCTAGCTGTAGACTGCCAGAGTTTTGCAATTCTGTAGCTCCTCTGAACAATCGCTTTGCATGTTTATATCACATGATTTACACGACAAAAACTGTCTGGCTGCACTATATGACACACCCACTACAAGACACGCCCACTCGATAGCCTTCATTACTCATGAGTCAGATAACCCTTCCACAGCCCTAACCTTAAGCATTGTAAGGATGTTTTATGATGCCTTGGAATGGAAGTGTTGAGAAGGATGCAAATGACTGGACGTGATGTGTGACATGAATGACATGTAATTCAAAGAAAGCTAAATATTATTGGATGTGTATAATTTTAATGGATTACCAGCTGTGCAGAGCTATGGAGATCTGCAGCCTGACGCTATTGAAAATGTATTTATAGTATAATATAGTGGGATGTACAGTAAATATAAATGTGAAGACTGGGTAGGTTGCTACCTTATGCCTGTCATTGCTAGAATATGTTTACCCTGATCAGGATACAAGCTTTTGATAAAAGAAAGAAGGATGGAAACATAAATATATAACACCGGAATTGGGGATTTATTTTAAGAAATAAAATCTAAATATGTACAAATTGCTGTTCACTTCAGCTGCTGTTTCATGTGGCTTTGAAATAATTTAGTGAGATATTCAAGATTTCTGATGCATTAGTTTGACCAAAAAGCTAGGCTAGTTGTGCACATGACCCAGCAGTGTGCTAGCCACTATTTACAACCTTAAGTAAGCATTCTAAAAAAATCATTTTCATTGCTTTCCTGTGGGAAGACAATTAAGCCTTAACTACATTTCCTATAACTTCTTCTAATGTAGACAAGCAGGCATCAGCTATTTGACAGCTGTTCTGTAGTCTTCATCATCTGAAACAATCAGCAAGCATTAGAGAGTACTTTTCCCTTTACAAAGGTGATAATTAGATAACAAGCTGAGATTAAAGCAATTACAGTTAGACAGCTGGCAAACCAGCAATGCCACGTTGAAGAGCAGTAGATTTCATTGGCATCTGGTTCTCATAAAGGCACAACCAGAGAAATTTTACATTAATTACAGCAAATAATTTATAATAAACACGTTTAATTGCAAGTTTTAAGAGATAAACTGTTCAAAGAAATTAACCCCTTACACACTTGAGAACAATACTGCTTGACATTTATTTAAGGTTCATTAAGTAGAAAATACAGCTATTGACATTCGGATCTGGAATATTTACCTAACTAAGCTGTGGTATGAATGGAATCACAAGTTGGGAAAATTCCTCAGCAACAGCAAGTTTTAATTTCTCTTTCACTGGGTATCATTACAAAACCATTTGCTGTACAAAATTTGTAACCAATGCGATGCATTTGAAAAGCTTTTTTTTAACTCAATTTGTTCTAAAAGAAAAATATGAAAACTCTTCTAGCAATAAATTAAAACTGGCAGTGCAGTGCTTAATTCAATCGAGAACTGAAGGATTTAGCTGCTTTAATAAGCATTTTCTATTTTATACAAAAGAACACAGAAAATGTCCTTGTGAATTTAACAATGGCTACACTATCGAATATTTTGATGTTTTGCTAATTACATAGATATAATCACAAAAGATGACCTTTAAAAGTGTAGAATTTACCAGATTTTCTGGATCAAAAGGTGAGTCCATTTTAATTCAGATGTTAACCTCTCTTGAGCATCCATAGTAAACCAGTAGACTAGAAAACTCTCTGCTAAGCATGGAAGGATGACAGCTGCCTGTGACACTTTCTAAATGATAGAGTGACCAATACAGAATTGAAGGTCTTCATAACCAGTCAAGTGAAAGTTGTCTGAAATGTTTTCCCTAGCACACAACCATTATTCCAAACTTGTCACAAGCAACGAGGTTGAATTCAGTACAATTTACATTTTGATTAAACAATATAATATTCTAAAACATACTTAATCCAATTCAGTCTTTGGATCACAACAGCATCAGGAAAAGAGCTCACATCAAATGGAGTACCAGTCCATCATAGGGCTCAGTCAATCACACTACCACAGTACCAGGTTAGAGTCACCAATTTATCAGACATGCACAGGAGAAACACCGACATAGGATAATGTGCAAACCAACACAATGAGCAACTGGCCACAGGATTCCAACTTGGGACAATGTATACATAGAATTTTAGCACTAACTAATGCGCCACTATGCCAGCCTTCATTTGAAAAGAAATAAAAACTAAATTGGGTACCCAACTACTTTAAAGGTGACGAATGTGTGACAAAGTTAGTCCTAGAGCTGATATCATATTGGCATCTGAACAGGTTTCATAACATCTTTTAGATTAGTCATTCAAATTAGAATTATAAATACAATAAGAAGCTATAGAATCAGTTGCTGGCAACATCATGAAATGACAAGAAACAACTGACAGTGTTTGAAGAATGCTTACAGTTTACTTTATGGTGGATAGACAAATGAAATAAACCTATTGTTCATATTCTGTGATTCTACAGATGTGTATTTTCAAAGCATAGCATTACCTGTTAGTTGCAATGTCATAACATAAGTACAAACCAAACTATACCAAATGATTCTAATTTACTGTCATGCTTATTCCATTCACCTATCCATTTTCTGAACCTGCTTTGACCAAATGCAACATCATAGAGGACAGAGTTCGTCCTAGCAGCATCTTACAAAAGGATGAACTGATAGGCAGCACTGGCAATAACTTTCTTCTTGTTAATTTTAGAACTTGTTACTGTATACCATGGGTGTCAAACTCCAGTCATGGAGGGCTGCAGTGGCTGCAGGTTTTCATTCTAACCATCTTCTTCATTAGTGACCAGTTTTTGCTGCTAATTAACTTCTTTTGCCATAATTTTAATTAACTTGACTTAGCAGCCAAACAATAATGAGACACAAAACAAGCCGCCACATGACCATCTCACCAGTACCCATCATGCAATATCTGAAAATAAAGAAAGGTGAAGGTCTCAGTAATCCCCAATTTAGCTGATAATCTGTTGGCTCATTTCATGTCTCATTTCTGTTTGGCTGTCATTGAATGAAGAAAAGAATCAATTCAGAGGACTGAATCCTTAAAAAACAAGGCTATTAAAATGAAGGGAAAAGGACTTAATTAGAAGTAAAAACTGGTCACTGATTAGGAAAAGGGTTAGAATGAAAACCTGCAGCAACAGTAGCCCTCCAGGCCCGGAGTTCGACACCCCTGCTGTATACAGTATATCAATAAGCCCACAATCAGACTACATCAGAAAACAGCATGCAGTCTTAGTAGTCCATTCAAAGACTTTTTTACTGAAGCTGCTTTTTCCATTTTGCTGTTACATTGAGTTGAAGTTAATCCTGGCAGCATCAATAACAGGCCAGGGATTAAACTTGGACTTGGAGATCACTTCTTCACAAGGCATATCTGATACTGGACGATTTCAGAGATGTTAATTAACTTGACAGAGATGTTCAATGTACAAGAGTAGATCTGAACATATAAAAATATGTAAAAGTTGTTTCTCTCTTAAAAAAAATACAAAAGTAGGATGGAGGCATAATATTTTGGATGTACAGTCTTCATCTGGCATATGTGAAGGCTATAAAGCTGAAATGATGTGTGTCTGCAACCTTTTTTGTTCCTGTTTTTCACTATGGAAATAACCTATTCCTATTTTTGTTTTCCATTACTTAGGACATTTTTGGGTTTTAAGAATAAACCTGAGTGCACAGAGAAACCAAGGATTGACAAGGTGCAAATTGTCATGGTGCAGTAACCAGACAAGGAACTGAAGTCAGGTTTGGGGTATTATGTTAATCTTTTTAGAGATTTTAATTTTTAAGGTTTCTCCTTTTTTGTCTTGTACATTAGCTCTGATTACCAAACATGGTAGTAATTTTTCAAAGCATGACTGTGATTGGGTGTGTTTTTTAATTGCTCATTTTCCTTTTCCCCATTAAAGATACACCCCTGAGACTACACACAATGTCAAAGCAGAGCTGGAAACTGTTCCATGAAGCATGTCAGCTTGTGTACAGTTGGTTTCTAAGGTGTGTACATCATTTTTTTGCAGCAGCAGCATTGATAATGCACATGGTTTCCCTGAACCCAAGTAATAGCCCAAAGATACAGAATACATTTAACTCTTAACTTTCTTTACTTACTTTTATAAGTAGTAGTAAAGGCTCAAATGAAGGCTGAGAGAAGTTATTAATAAAACTCTGATAAACTGTATGTTGCTCTTAAAAACTTGACCAATAGCTTATATTCTATACCTTAGGAAAAAATAAATGCATAATATTCAGTAATTTGCTGCAGATTTTTAAAATTCATAGTAAAAACAAAATCAGTTTTTGAAAGTACAATTTTACACTTTAATGGCCCCTGGTTAATTTGAATTATGTACTTCTGCATAATAATTTAGCACATATTTTTATTGTTTTGCTATTTAGCTTTTTAATAAAGGATGAACCCCAGTCAAAAAAGTGGTATGGAATGGTTCATACAATACTTTCATGTTCTGTGTACTTTAATGGTACCACAGATATTCACTCAACAGAAAATTTTACAATGCAATGAAACGAAATGTACTGCGCAATAATGTTCAATAAAGTACATTAAGTGATATATTAATTATGCAGACAAACAAATGTAGAATAAAATAAACAGGACATTGAAACAAAGTGAACAACTTCAGCAATATTTCATTTGAAACTAAACTCAATTAGTCAAATGAAGTAAACAAGCAGCATATACAGACAGATTGGCACAGGGGTGGCTCAATGTCTCAGTCCACGATGATTTTTACAGCTCTAGAGTAATGTGTGTTTGTGTTCATTTCTTTCTCTTCATCACCCAGCATGTGCTCTGACAGAACAAGCAAGCTGTCAGCTATCTTCACTTATACAGTCAATGTCTTTGAGTGTGTGAATGTGTGTATATGTGTGCACACTTGCATTTGCCTCGGTGTGAGTGTACATGTATATTTCAAAAAATGATGGATCTCCAAAACTACTCATTCAAAATGTCTGCAAATCAGTAGGTCTGGTCCTATGACTAAATGGAGCAGACTTCAAAGATCATGGTTAAATTAAACAATTTCTACATCAGTTATAGTTGGACATAGGTCAAACAATTTTTGAAGTATATTATTGAGTTAAGTACTGGACAAAACTGGACCAAATACAATGGTCCTGGAGCCTGAAAGATGCAAGACAGGTCAAGGTTTCCACACCTAGACACAACATAAATAGAAACCATTCTAATAAAAATTATAGAATCAGGACCTAATTCTTCCATTTACAAGAAAGTTAATGCTTTCTAGTTTCCATTTGGGATAGGGTTAGGGATCTTTTTAGGATAGGCTTGAATTTTTAATGTAAAATAATATAAATACCTGGTTAATTCTCTAAAGACATATTTTCCAGTTTTCAATACAAAGGAGATTTTGCATTTTCAATTGATGACTTAAGTTGTTATATTTTGAGAAATAAATGTTTTGCGAGGAATACATTGGTAAATCTTATTTATACATCTTTAAGTTTGTTTTTGTGCTGTCATTATGTGAGATGCTACTAACCAATGTAATGTATATGATTTTTTTTATATTTGTTTGTTTTTTTCTTTATGTTAAAAACCAGTGGCATAGTTTTAAATTTAAAACTTTATAACATTAGCTTCATTTCAAAGTAGAAGTTTTCTGCTTTCAGATGATTTTATCTGTGCAGTGGAAGTATGAGCTTTGTCACTGCATGTTTAAATAATGTTCATAGTTTGTTTGAGGCTGCTACACAAAAGAAATAACCTAATAATCTATCTATCTATCTATCTATCTATCTATCTATCTATCTATCTATCTATCTATCTATCTATCTATCTATCTATCTATCTATCAAATATTTAGATATTTATATACTGTAATGTGCTTGAGTATTGTATATTATACCCCACTTATCACTTTTGTGTATGGGAATAAATTAACAGCCTGGCAATACACAAAATAACATTCAAATGTATTTGATAGAATCGTTCAGTTTTGATTTTTATCTAATGCATTCTTTTGTTTTACAAATTAATAGCTGAAATGTTTAGAGGTCATAACATTCTCAAGTCAACTTCTTTCATCTTTTCTAGCCATAGACCTACATGCTCTCAAACTGGAACATAATATGCACTCTTCATTTGTCTAATCCTCAAGAAACCCAGTATCCACATGCCAGCAGGTTGTTTAAGGCTCTCATTCTTAAACCTTAGCATGTATTGTCTTTCAAGAAATCACAAACTGTAAATGTTGGAGGAGGTCAAAAAATTGCCTGAATAAAATATCAGAAAACTAGCTGGCTCATTGTGTGTTAGCTTGGATCCAATAAAATTACTTCTGCTTCACAGCATCTTCTCTTTGACAGGTTACTAAAATAACTTAAGTTAATAAGAGAGAGAGAGAGAATGATGATCCCACCTTTCCTTGACAGGATGCCTGCAAATCCCTTGATAGAAGTGTGTTGACTAAATTATCTCCATTATTTAACAAAAAAGTAACCTGTATGTAAATGCATATATTTCATCTAATGTGTAGTTTATTGTTATTGTCTGCTCTGATGGTTCTTTTCAGAAGAGTGTGCACCTAATTGTAAGGGGCTGCAATTTGTATTAATCATAAAGAATACAAGCGTATGACAATATTCAACTGACTGACATATCTGTACATATAAAGTGACAAAATAAGGCGATAACAAAACTAGATGTGTTTTATTTCATATATTTAAACTTAACTAATGACATCTCTCAATAGACTGGAGCAACTGTGGCCTTTCAGTTTCAGTGACATGGAAGGAAGTAAGATAATAAAGCTGGAGATATGAGCACCATCGCTTGAAAGAATATTTGAAATCATCCTGAAAATTGGCTTTACTAAACTCGCATATTTGATATAATTGCATTCATTTACTTTTCTTTCAGAGTCACAGCCACTCACCATAACGCATCCACAGTTATGATTCTTTCTTTATTCCCATTTGTGGGAAGAAAGTATTCAGACATTTTCTGAAAAACAACATAATGTCCATGTTTCTCATTGACGCAATTCTGTTATTTCTACCCAGAAAAAAAAGCACATCTAACTAATCATAAAGAAAAATTATAATTGTTTTTGAGGAGCTTGTGGTATGTACTGTACATGTCAACTTTTATATTTGAAGTATTTCAGCTTTGCAGAAAAAAACAGCATATTGTTTAGCTCCTTATTATTTATTAATATAAATTTATTTTGACATACAGTATAGTACTGTGTCAAAGCCAGACACAATAGAATGCTGGCTTAGAAAATGCACACTCAATAAAAAAAATATCCATTACTAAATGAAAAATATATTCCTGCAAAAGGGATTATTCAAACTAAGAAAAAGAGACATCAGATAGCAGGTCGATGTTAAAGAGATGGATCTTCAGAAAACTCTGTGCTATTCTGATGGAGGAGACACTGCTACTCATTGTACAGCTGAAACCAAAGAGAAGAAAAGGTAAGGAAACCCTACCAATGGATTAGACTAAGATTTCAAACTGGACAAAAACAATTTATCCAGGAACTAAAAATATAAAGGTTATCAACCTACTGTAAAATAAATCTTCAGTTCAGTTACTAAGTACTACCAAGTAAAAATTGATTACATTTAATAATACTAGTGAATTATTGAGTCTTGTGGCCAACTAATAAAATTGATTATTATTGTTTTTTACAAATATGCTTTTGTTTTTATGGTGACCCTCTGTTTTGTCGTAGTAGGGTGCTGAGGTGGCCCTATTCCCCTTTATATTCTTTATTGTAAAGACCTTAACAGAATGTCCCAAATCCACACTTTCAGAATTAGCTGTTGCCGAAGCTCAATACTTCCCATAACCCATGTCAATCAGAGTACCAGAACTTGTAGGAGAAAATGTAACACATTTATTCATGTACTATACTGTAGATCAAATATTAGAACTAATGCCATAAAAAAGCAAATAGAATGTTATAAAAAGCATACAATCTGATAGTGCTAGATATGTAGTTTCAGGTGGCACGTAAACTTATAATTACATTTGATTTTCTTTTTAGCTAGTTCACCTTCTGCATAGAGCCAGGCAGCATGGCCCATCAGAATATGGCCTTCGAGAGAGAGTTGGTCTTATCAGAATGAAAAATGGCAGAGAGATTTTTTTAAGAAGAATATGCAAGCAATTTGATACTTGAATAAAGTGTCTGGTAAATTAGAGCTGTTTGTAATACTCTTCGGAATAGCCCCCATGTAATGCTTAACATAACATTGTGTCACTAATACACCATATAACAGAGTGTGGCGTCCAAGCCTCTTATGCTGCCATAACAACACTGACTGACGTGTGGTATTATCAGAGCTACCCACGTGCACAAGCTCTTCTTGTTTAGCTCAGGCCTGTGGGTCGTTTAGATTCCCAGTCTGTAGCAAGGCTGTAAGTGTGGAGCAGGTGTTTTTTACTAGCAGACAGTGAAGTTATACTAATTAATCATTTTGTACTTTGTATGTATTTGTATTACTGTTATTTAGTTATTGACTGCAATAGTGATTACAAAATCAGTTTGCATTTTCATGATTAACCCATGTTATCTGGTTGCCCCCAAGTCTTTTTATTCCAGTCTTCTCATCCTGGGTATCCTTTTCAGTGAGACCCATTCTTTCATAGGTTCTGACACCACTCCAACCACATCTTCTGTCGCCTTCCTCTTGGCCTTATTCCATCCACTGTCATCACTCTCTCCATTTACTGTGAAGCTACTGCCAAGTTATCAGAATATTTAGCATTACTTTCATATTCAAATGAAATGCAAATCCTTAACTTAACAGTGCATCCTGGATAACAGAAAAGTTGGCTGTCTTATGAAATAGCTATGTTACGTATCAAAGATAGGTAAAAGAATAAATGTAAAAACATTTTATATTTGAAATCTTTTGCCCTATGTGTACCCCTTGTTTTCCTCGATGTTCACATGTGTCTGAACGTCTTTTCCCTGGTACTTCCTTGCCTTGTGTTCCCATAAAGCCTTCTTCTCAGACTCTGATTTCAAGGTGTGTTGTTTGACTCCTGTCCACTTTTTAACTACCACCAATGGAATATGGGACACCATTACCCACTACGAAAACATCATTAGTATTCTGTTGAATACTCTCCATGTTTGAAGGTGGCATCATTCCTTGCATGGCTCATCCTGTCTTAATCATGTTTGACTGAACAACCACAAAGAAACTGATCAATCAGACCGAACTCAAACTGACCAATAAGGGACCAGACACACACACACGCACAGATATTAGTGTTTTATTATATAGAAAGACTTACTTGTCTAAGCTGTTGAAATAGCAAACTGAGTAATTTCTACTGGGTAGAATGGTATGAGGAAAATCTGAAATGAACTTACATGCTAATTCTTCAATCAAAGAAATGCTGCTGAAAGCAAAGATGAGAAAGAGTAATCACACCTGTTTCTGCAAAAAATTTGCAGTTACTTCAATCATAGTCTAAGGAAGAATATTGGCTACTAAACTTTTAGATTTTCTTTGTATAAATATCCAGACAAAAATCAAAACTCATTATCAGG
Source organism: Erpetoichthys calabaricus (assembly GCF_900747795.2). NCBI lineage: Eukaryota > Metazoa > Chordata > Cladistia > Polypteriformes > Polypteridae > Erpetoichthys > Erpetoichthys calabaricus. Next base: position 67,198,898 of record NC_041395.2, read on the forward strand.
TGAAATAATACTACATTAATGGCATTGCTCTAGATGGCAGCAACAGGTCAAAGCTGTGTCTTACTGAAATTGCTTGGACGAAATGTTTATTTAGAATATACTTGTATCATACAGTATCTTACTTTATATCTTATTCTTGTCCTTATATATAAAGCATAAAAAAATTGAATTTCTGTCTGTCTGTTCAAGCATTACAGGAAAGCCACCACACGTATTTCTACAAAACTTTATTTCCAGTATAGCCTACAGTAACTCTAAAAATAGTCTGATAAAAATGTAGATTTTCTATATATAAATATCTAGAAAAAATGAAAACCACACTAAAAGTAGCAATTTTCACTGGACATTTGTACCTTTTCCCCTCAATATCTCTAGATCACTTGATATTGGTGTGAATTTTATTTGTAAAGAATTAGCAATGGAATAACAATGCAGGAGCGTACACTTCATGGGGATCTACCAGACAAGCTCCTCAGTGTGGAGGGTGGTGGGGGTGACACTTGACTCTAAGCAATCAAGTTGAACTTTACGACTGTAGTGCATTCTACACCATCTATAACATTTCAATATTATTACTGAAATATTGAAATGATTATCATTACTGCTCTATGCACTGCTCTTTGTTGCAACATTACTTCTATAAGTCTTACACTATAATTTCACAGTAAAATTTCACAATGGCTTAATAAGCTGGACAGCATTAGATGTCAAATCATACTAAAAATACATGTCTTTTTGCAGCGATGTGTGAGGTCATAAGTGTCAGATCTTCCGTTTATTTGTTTATATGCAAAGCCTGGTATAACAGCAACTGTTAAATAAGAAAGAATAATAATGAAATAATTTTAGCAAATCAACATTTTACAGAATTCAAAAAGCACTGCATCACATACACCTAATTCTTTAACCAAGAAAGTCCTCTAAATCTGTAAAGTACATCAAATGAGTTTGAAGTGACCACACTGGGTCAATTTTAATCTTCAATTAAACAAAACATCCATCCATCCATCCATTTTCCAACCCGCTGAATCCGAACACAGGGCACAAGGCAGGAACCAATCCTGGGCAGGGTGCCAACCCATAAACAAAACATATTCAAAACATTTATCCTGGTAACATCAAGGAACCAGCCCTAATGGAAGCACAGTTAATGACATCTCACACTCACATACACCCAAGTAAGTAGGTAACCCTGGTCCATAGAGCTGATAAGCAGCAATGCTTACCACCACACTAGCATGCTTCCCATAAGCTGAATCTTTTAATCAATCCATTTATCCAACCTTCTTCGTAACCCACTTATTCAGTGCAGGGTCACGAGGCACAGTAGGGACACCTGGACAGGATGTCAGTCCATCACTGTTGTAATTCGATTGCATTTTTCCTTTTCAGAATTCATTTACAAAGTTTCCTTTGGAATCATCAAGTTCATTTAAATATAATTACAATACATAAATAAAATATATTTATCCAACACAATAGAAATTCCTAAAAAAAAAAAAGCAACGGCATTATAGTGTCTATGAATTGCTAAATATGCTAATCGATCCATCCCTTTTCTACTCCCCTTGTCCTGTTTAAGGTTGCGGTGGACATGCTAATCACCAACAGCGATTATTTAATTTGTTGTTCAGTGAGAAAGAGAAGGAGAGGGTATAAATATGTATGTAATGCCTGAATAATGTCAACAGTATGGAAACGACATTTGAGCAGCAAATCATTTAGAACTTAACAATAAACACATTACATAATTTTTACGGCTTAGTTTTGTGTCTATCCTTAATCAGTACAGCAAGCTGTCTAAGCCAGTCTTACTCTGACTGCAGATAGTTAGCTGGGCAGTCAGGCCTTAATCTTTCATCATTATATTTTTTAACTCTTCATTGATAGCATGCTATAGTAGTTTTGACTAAAAAGAATGTAATAAATACTTAAATAATATTATATCTGGCGTAATTGCATCTGTTCATCAAGCTTGTCATTTACTACCAAAAGATTTCAATTCTACTTAACGAAAAAGAACTTTCAGAAAATTTTTAGAGTTTATTTGACTGAACATATTTACCTCTGTGTGATTTAACAGTCTGCTTTCCTTACCCATCCTCATAAGCCCTTGCAGTCTAAAAAAAAATCTTACTGCCACGCACAGTTATTTTCATTACAACACAGGCATCCTTCTTCTTCCCTTTCTGCTCCAGGTGAGCTTTGTCAGCTACACTCTCGACTCCAACTCTCCCAGCAGGGGACTACTTCCAGTACCTCAGAATCACTTAAAGGTCAGGTGGTTAAGGGCAGAGAGTCACCTCCCAAATGTTCCTTACAGGTCCTTGACAGAAGAGCTTGCTTCAACTACATTTTCTATGCAGCCTGATTGAAAAAGAAAAGATACATTGTGACAATGAAAGTCTACAAGCTAGACTAAGACATTGTTGCTTCCAGTGATAACGGTTCTTGGTATGAAGTGGTGGGTCCGGGTAAGCAGAAGTGACGTCAGAGGTGTCATTGTTGTCAATTTTCAGGTCTGCAGAGAGAGGAAGAGAAAATGTATTAGTTGACAGCACCCACTGGCTTTCTGGGGGAAGATTACACTTATCTGAGCCCTTAAACTGTCCCCTATACACACGCATGTAACAATATATGCATACATACTGTCTGACCTGTAGGGAGCGTTGCAGGACCCCAAATCCCAGACACAACCTCGCAAGACACAAATCCTGGTGTAAATAAAATGCTTTATAATACAAGTACCTTTCAATACATACTTCTTGTCAAACACATAATATAATAAAGGCTTCCTCTCTCTCTTTCTCCCTCTTTCTTGTTCTCTGCCACTACTCTCAGGTGAACTTTGTCTATCCTCCATTCCCTCAAACTCTAACTCCTCTGGATGATGTCAGTATTTCTGTCATGATTGTCATACTATTTCATCCATGGTCAATAGTACTAGGGTGTTGTACCGTGTTAGCCATTATGAACGTAGTGAGAAGTCAAGCAAAAGGAGTCATTTTACTTGACTTCTCACTACATCCATGGTCAAAAAATAGTTCATGAGTAGAAGATCATTCATAGTGAAAATCTAGCAAATAATGTGGGTATTCTAGGCCAGCACTATAAAAAGAGATCTTTTGTGAAAATCAGACAAAGGTTTAAGGGTTGGGGTACATATCCGGCAATCCCCTTTTAATAAAAATAATAGAATGAAAATATAATCAACACAAATTATGGTGTTCACTGTTCTTGTTCTATTTTCTTAGTTACAAACTTGCAGACCTTCATCTCTCCCTAAATGAACATCCCTCTTTGGACGGTGGGCTGAATATAAAGGAACAGTCCTGGAAGGGGTTGACTGGGAGCCGGGACATATTTAGAGGTCATCTGGAGTTTGCCCTTCAGAGTTGCAGATAAAAATGAAAAGGTCATTAGTGACAGCACCCCTCTTGTCTTGGGGTGGGATTGCTTATCTTGGTTGAGCTCTGTGTGTGATCCCCTAAGTGCACACATGTGACACGGGTTCAAAGCAATTAATTTTATTAATTTATCAATCTGTTTTTGTTTTTTTTATATTACAGGGTTCAAGAGATCATGCAAGGGAGGATTTAGAATTAGTAATGTTGAAATGCATGTCTTTGCAATATGGGTGAAAAACAAGTTCCTTAAGAACAGCGTTTCTCAACCTTTTGCGGCCCGAGTTTTCAGTTTTAATTGCACCCCCCTAACGTTTTTTTGAAACCCTAATAAAATTTATTACTATATTTTGGCTGCCGATACACCGCTACAAGTTTAAAATTTCCCTACGAATAGCGAAATTACGCCACATATGGCAACATTCGTGCCCCCTTTTTTTATTACTGTGTCCCACAGATTGAGAACCGCTGCTTAAGAAAATCCACTCAGAAATAGAGAGGACATGGAAACTTTGTCCTGAATGTGATCATGTTAGGAATTGAACCATAAGGCATGTAGCACTGAGGTATTAGCACAAGTTACTTTTATTTTTTCTTTTAATAAAGCTCACAAATATATTGCAAATTTAAAGCATGGTTAAAAGCATTCATTCATCCTTTTGTTTTTGAACTGCTATACTACTGTAGAGTGGTGGGATTCACATCAGAGCAAAATGAAGGAACCAGCCCTGGCAGGAATATTAGTTCATAGGAGACCCCACTCTCTCTCAGAGATACTTGGCTGATTTAAAACCTCCCAATAACCTAGCGCAGTCATCTCAAACAATTGCTCAGACTACCTCACACAACATTCATACCTTTGTATTAGCATTAAAAAGAAGGGACTGTTGTTTTTGTCTCTTCATTTTTTTTTTCTGTTTATTTTTTCACATTAGTTTCTTAATTTAATAACACTTCAAATTCCATCTTTTGCTGTGCTATTTTTAAGGACATCACTTTGAGAAAGCTCATAACGCATTCAAAATGCACACAAAAATTCCTTAAGTACTTTATGTAAACTGTGCTACTTTTCTGACTGAGTTTGGTGTATATTTGCAAGGGACTTGAAGGCTTTAAGCATGATATGACAGATTTTATATATTTAAAGACATACAAAACTGAGCAAATTTTAATGAGTTTTAGCAATTAGGAATATTTTTTCTGTTTACTTTATAATGTCTTATTCTGCTGTTCAAATAGATTTTTAAAACTATTTGAATAGCAGAAAGAAAAGTGTAGTGGCATTTCTCTAACCACCCCTCTCATCCCCTAGCCCTTTGCATCTAAGCTGCAGGCTGAAATGTAGCAGCTTACACAAGTGAGGTGTAAAGTCAATGGGATTACATTTTACTAATTATCTTCTGATTGAGGTTTACAACACAGACATGGAATGGGATCAGCCGTGACTCACAGCTCGGGAGAAATCAATCAGACTTAAACATCACTTGGATAAACAAATCAGCAAAAGATGGGGCAAGCCTGCTGCCTCCTTGAAGCATGGAGAGAGACGGGGAAAGAGAGAGAGGGAAAAAAAATAAATAAAAGGCTGCAGGGAAAGAAAAGCTGTTGGACCGCCACCAAATCTTTCCCACAAGAGACTGGAGCCCATCTGCTAAGCTCCTCTTCTGAACTTTAACTACCATTCAGCCTCCATTTCCACAGAGATCAATTCACAAACCTAGCAGATGGACCCCTGCTTCCCTGCGCCATCGCCTTATTTGTTTAATAAATTTAATTAATATTCAAAACTAAGCTGGATCATTCCCAGAATAGAGACTAAGCCCACCACTCCCCCTTCCCACACCACAAAACAACCCCCCCTCTGCGGTTCCTGACTTTATCCCTCTCTCTTCACTGTCTTACAAAAAGATACACAATGACTGATTTTACATTTAGGACTAGATAACAGTGCCCTGGAGTCATCTGTAAATTAAAAGCGCCATGTGTTTTTCATAGCTTCAGTTGTATTAATCATATCGCCGCACAGATGTTATTTAAGGATTGCTTAGATCATTTAAATGTTATTTTATTGAATCTAATCAATATCCTTGCTTATTAGCTAGCTGGAGGAAGCATCACATTGTCATCAAAAATGTCACGATGAAACACTTTATCTAATTAAAAAGGGGAAAAAAAGGAAAAATGTAAAGAAATGCATATTACCCAAGGCAAACAGAAATGATTCACTATTTCTCACAAATAAATTATAAAGCTAATTTAAACTGTGATTTTTTTTTCACTCTAATTTGTCCACAGGCTGTGACCTGAAATTTAGCCAATCCAAAAGCCATTAATGTTGTCCCAATTCTAAAGCTTCGAAAACCCAAGGGTGTAAAGATCATTAAGACGTCAAGAAAACTGCCTTGGCAAAATATGACATCCTTTCAGATTAAATAAAAAATTAACTAATTGGAACTGGGTTTGGGAAGTGAAAGGTTAAGCTGAGTCATAATTTATTTTTAATTTGCAAATATAACTGCAAAGAAATAGTTGGCACCAAATTATTTGCACAAGGTTGCATATCATAAACACAATATAAGATACTGTATGTGTATATTTATTTAAATTATTTATACAAACATACATTTGATGAATGAGGGGAAACCACTCAGTCCAGCAAAACATGAAAGACATGAACTACCAAGTCGCCCTTCTCTAATTCAAATATTTTATATTAGGCACATATGCACCCAGAATTCAAAGTGATAATATAATCGCTTTTCACTTTTCCAATAAATAACCATGGATTTGTAAAACATGTCTGTTTAAAGAAAACTAAGTTTAGAAAATACTGTAATAATCACAAAAGAATGACATACTGTATGGTGAAACAACAAAAAGCTGTCATTACCTTAGAACCTTTAAATAAAATCGGTGCCAATGTACTTACTGTACCGATCACTGATGGTTACTTACATTTATTTTCTTTCAGTTCTGCAAATTGTCACCCATTAAACTTGACTTTAATATTTACTCGTTTTTTATTTAAATCAGCTTTATTTAATAAAAGCCATGAAAAAATGTATTTTGTTTTAAAAGACACTATACTCTTAACTTTATTGCACAAAATACATTTTTTTATATATATATAATTAATACATTAACCTGAGAATCCTTAAATTGGATTTAATGTAAGGACAGAAAACTGTGCCTTATGTTTGAATATGCTGGATTATTAAAATCACTTCATCAAAAGCAGGATATGTTGGAAAGGAAGTAAAATTAAAACTTTTAACCATCTTTAGTAATGAAAGACACAAGAAGAACATGCTGTACAAAGTACAATGCAAGAATTTCATTCCTTCTTTATTGCAATTCATCCACTTGGACAAACTTATAATTTCTTGGAGTTCTGCCAGAAAAGTTAAATGATCATGAAAACTGTCAGTGAAGATTGATTTCTTTGAACCACTGAAAAATATTTCATTACTGGAATTCGGATCTCAAGTCAGTTCACCACAGGATCCCACGGCTCAATTATAACAATGCTCGATAAGCCTATAACATGGCATGTACAAGCTTCAAATCAGCTTTGACAGCACTGTTTCTGGCAATAATACTCTCCCTTATTACAGCTAAAGCTCTTAATATGTAGGGTTAGATTAAGGGACATTAAACACATGTGGAGCTTGAAGCAGAAATCTGCTTCTTCAAGAGTGAGCATTTAAAGCAACAGTTTTTCTTTTCGGTGCTTAAACAATCAAACCAGAAGAATTCCATAGCCGTAAATGTTCACCACAGGAGCAAGATAAAAGAGTCTGCTCCTAAAATGAAGGTATTAAAATAATCAAATGACTTCTACTGTGAGCATGTGGACAAGCTATACTGGAAGATAATGTTATCAAATATTAACACAGTCTACTAAGTTGTACTGTATATCGTACCACTTCATTCCATCACAGGTCCCACTCACGCACACTCACACAGACCACCAGTTTGGAGTACATAAACTGCACATCTTTAGGAATATGGGAGGAAAACTCACACAGATATATAGAAATACCAAACAAAGACATAAAATTAGGGTTAAATACTAAGCCAGGAGATGTGCTCTGTTAGGGTTAACTCTTACTTACACCTGATACTGCTAGGATAGGCACAGGCCACCGGAATGTTATGTTATGTTATGTTATGCAGCTCACTTGTAAAAAAAATAATTGACAAGGTCATCAATAATGGCCAACAGTAAGGTAAACATGTACTGTATATATGTTTATACAATACTCTATAGATAGATAGATAGACAGAGTGATGGACGGCCAGGGAATGAACGTACTACCAGGAGTACCTCCCCCGGGACACGAGAGGGCAGCCCCCTTGATTTACATCGGGGCCACGGAATTGGAGCTCAGAAGCTCAACCCAGTGGGGGTCCGTGGCTACCACCAGGAGGCACATGGACAGCTCCAGAGTCTGGACATGCAGCACCAGAAGAGGAGTGGGGTTCCTATGCAACACTTCTACCACACCCGGAAGTGCTACCGGATGTTAATCAAGAGACACCTGGAGCATTTCCGGGTGCACTATAAAGGAGGCCGCCTCACTCCATTCAGAAGCCAGAGTTGGGAGGAGGAGGACAAAGCTTAGGAAGAAAGGAGTAGAGGTGGCGAAAGGAAAAGAAGGACGGAGTACTGTGTGTATTGGAGCACTGTGTTGTGTGCGGGACAGTTATAAAAATAAACGTGTGTTATTTTGGACATTCTGAGTCCGTGTCTGTCTGTGTCCGGGCCAGTTTTCTGCATTAGATAGATAGATAGATAGATAGATAGATAGATAGATAGATAGATAGATAGATAGATAGATAGATAGATAGATAGATAGATAGATAGATAGATAGATAGATAGATAGATTACTGATTTTGCACTACATCTGGCAGGGCTGTGCCCTACTGGCCCCTAACGTAGACACACCACACTATAATATATTCTGCATGGTATAATAGAGATGCCTTTTTGATCACCATACTTATGAAAAACAAGTGCAAAAAAAACGTCCATTTCCATTATAATCCTTCGCCACTTTTGAAAATACAGTTATACTATACATGTACTATGTATACTGCACCAAAAATGTACAGTGGCCAGAGTTTATTACCAGTGGCAAAGGCACCACCAAAGTGGTACATGGCAGAGAACTATCCCACAAAAACCTTTAACAAAAGCTGCATGCCAGTGGACTTTTGCATGATGCTCCAGACTTTCAAGAACCAGGGGAAATCCTGCAAGAATGTAGACCTGGAGGAAAAATGTTATATTCCATTAACATAACAGAAGGCAGGTGATCTACCTGGTTGCAAGTGTCCTTATGACTAACAAGAAAAAGGAGGACATGATGGAGAGGAAGGAGGCTGAAAGACTGACAGGTTGTTAGGTGACAGAATACATTTTACAACTAGGATCACTAGTGGGACTCTGCTGATCATGAGAGGGGAAGTAGTGTGGTTGCTGCCTTGGAGATCCAGACCCAGAGCTGCTAAAGGTTCAGGGTACAGGGATATCAAGGGTCTTTAGGATAAGTTAAAAGGGGCTTCATGCAACAGACACTTTTAAGGATGAAATTGGCAAAGAGTTTGGAATGATAGCTAAATGATGGGGTGGCAAATGCAGGGTCACTGGGGAATGGAAGGAGTTAAGAAGTGTGGTACTTGTTAGGTCAGCACGTGACTCTGGCCACCTAACCTCATAGACAGGGCTTCAGATTTGTTTAGTTTTCATTTATGTACATTGTATTCATCTCAGTATGTATTAATATTACCTATAATGAACTTTTATACCCAGAGTCTCCTTGGCATTTTGGAATTACTCTCTTTTGGACAGACAACACAAGGAAGCTCTCAGTTGTGACATTTAAGCATACTGTACCTTTTATATATATGTAAATTAAATTTAGCAAGTTTGATAACATATGAATGTAGTTATCTATAGCAATATAAAAGCTTCAAATTTGCTCAGATAATTAAATAAAAATGTTGATCCTAGTAAATATGGATGTAAAAGGTCAATAGTATGAGAATTAAAGGTGAGACGATGAGGTCATGGAATGCACTTATTTATTCAGAAGATGAAAAAACAAGGGTGACAGCTGGATTAAAGTTTCAATATGAAACCTTGTGAATATGCTATACGTTTTCAAAATGACAGTCACTCGTCACTCCAGCTTCACTGCCCATGTCTGGGTTAACACACAGCTGTCAGTAATTTATGAAATTTCACTCTCACCCAACAGTTAACAGATTATTATCACTTTTAGATACTGCAATGCTTTGAAATGAACTATTGTACATATCTCATTGATTTTTGTTCAGATCATTTATGCATTATTTGATAGCACACACAGTCAGTCATTTGTGTCCTCATTTTGTCCTGTGAGGCAGACCACTCTTTTTTTTCTCATTTACTGAGTCCAGGCTCTACTGTGGAATTCTCAGACACTTGCAGGCCTGCTGAAAGACTTAATCCTTTCACCGTATTCTGGATCTTCTCCCACTGGTCTTAGGTTGAGATTATAAAGTTGTGTTCATTTGAAATTAACAAGTGGAAACTGAGAGTTTTAATTCTGCTGGAAAAATAACTACAGACTCCATGTCCCTTTAAGAGTAAAATACAGCTACTTATAAAATGGCCAGCAGGTGACCATGGGCTGGACATAGTTTTAACTTGAAACAACTAGAACTGAATTATAAATAATGTTATATGTATCTTAATTAAGTAGTTGTCTCTCTCCTTTTCTATATAATAATAATGTTTACATTTACTAGTGAAGTTTTACAGTTGTATTTGTAACATAAACACACATTGTACAGTCTGCAGATTAATTTCTATTTCACCACTGGTGTTTGCTTACAGAAGACTGAATACTGTGAATTTATTACTCTAATAAGAAAACAACAAAGAAGACCACATTGCTTTTTTTAATCATTGCATTATGAAACATTAAGTTATCCAGTTCACATGATTGCTTTCATAGATAAAAACTTTGTTAAAGGTTTTCTGCTTTATTTCCAATGGCCAATTTTATATTTTGAGTTAGTAACTCATTAAAAAGAATGGGAAATGCTTTTTGCTTTTCATGAACCATAACTAAAACTTAAAATGGAATTGCATTAATGAGGATTAGTAAGGATTGTGAGAAATAGGAATAGAGAAGTGGACAACTGCTAGGAGGGATGTCTATAGTGGTACTCCCTACTGTTTATTTCTTCTGTAAATGATATAGAGATTATTGGGTCTAGCATATTGAAATTTTCCCATGACTCATAGCTTTGAAGGGTAGCGGTTAGATATCAACAGCTGCTACCCAGAGATATTTAGATGGTCTATGAGAGTGGGACATGTGGAGAAACGTAAGGTCATATATGTTCAGCATATCAGGATAAGCCCACCATTAACATGTTAAACAAAGGAAATAGAGCCAAAAAATCAAAACTGTATGAAAAGGAATTACAACTAGTGGTTGGTGTGTTTCAGTCTGCTTCTAGACAATGTGGAGTGATTATTAAAAAGGCTTATACAATGTTGGGCTGTATTGTATTGACAAATAGTTGACACTTAATCAAACTAGGAGGTAGGTAACACACTTATAACCTTATGTATAATGTGCAAGGTTGGAATTTGTCTAAAACAATAATATGTTAAACAACAAGTAAAGGATGTAATAATGGATTATGAATGATCAGGGCACACAAGTTAAGAGCTAACACAGATCGATACAATAATGAGAAAAACTGGATTGTGGCAAATCACAAGAACCAATGACAAATGGAAGGCTGGGCAATGCAAAAAATGTTTTCTGGTAGAGAACAAACCTGCATATTTTGGTTCTTGACCAGCCTAAGTGAGAGCTAATAGACAGTCACCTGTATACGGGGAATGGCCTCCCTGATATTTTATGTATTTTCTACACAGAGCTACTCAAAATTGCCTAAATTCACAACCTACAATGGAGTGCCATTTTTGTTTAGCAAACATTTTCTGTGCCTTGAAAGAACATTCAGAAGGTAAGAGAATAATAAAATACTTATCAGAGAAGTGTCATGTAGCTAAACATTAAGCACTGAACTTTAAAAACACAAGACTGTCAATACAAAGCCTGTCTTGGTCTCACTGAATAACCCTGCATATGCAGTTATTGCATAATTCTGCACCTGTACAGTGTCTGGTGAAGGTGTTCACTCATTAATAAAAAAGAAAGGCACTGCTGATAAAATAAAGTATGATTACTGCATTAATTCTTGCATTTGATGGACTGACTCTTCCAGTTCAGGGTCACCGGGATTAGTGCATTTTCAAGACAGATATTACACAAGTTGTATTTTCATAGTAATAATTTGATAAATTACTGTACCTTTTTTAGCATAAGAATGCATACTGTACATTATTGCAATATTTTTCTGTAATCAAAGGGCGGTATTACATAAGAGAACAGTAAGGGGTTTACAGTACATTAATAAGTAAATACTACAGGAATTCTACAATATTGCTTCCTTTTTTAGCAGAATGAACAAAGTAACATATACTGTACTTCAGCACATAACACATTCTAATAATTAATGTTAATATAAAATCTGTGTAAAGAGATAAGCAACCATTGTCACAAACTGAAAAAATATTCCATCAAAATACATAAAGGAAAATATCAACTTTTTATTATATATTCCACTAAATGTATTTTTTTTGCCTTAATGCCACATTTGACATACTTATCACAAAGGAAGATTTCACTTGTGCTCTCTCTCGCTGTCTCTTTCTCTTTCCAGTACAGCTCATCAACTTAATTGTCAACAAAATTATAACCCAGTCACATCTGAGAAATAAAATGTTTGCAAAACTATTCTGAACAAAAATAGAGATGAACCCATAAAGGCAAAAGGAGTGGCTTGTTAAAAGCTCAACTTCATAAAGGCAAGGAATCACATAAAAGTTGCCTTTTTTCTGAACGTAAAAAATAAAAAAACCTGCATATAATAAGAGATTTCAGATCTGGTGAGCCTTTTCAACCTGTTTCTCTTCCTCTTTATGTAACCATACAAATATACACTTGAATGTCTCTTGTGCATGGTGCTTATTTCACTGCCTACCTCCTTTGCCTTGACCTGACGACACCTCAGTTAGTCCAGGGTAGTCAAACAGTTCTGATTCACTTTTTCTCTCTGAGTGTTTAGATTAAACATTGAAATCAATTCACATGTCTTATTTCTGAATCTGCATTTCCCATAACAGTGTTGTGAAGTACTAGAGCATTTGGTGTAAGTCAGGAACCATCCTTGAACTGTATTTCAGTCCACCACAGCGCGCTCATACACACACACACACACAAGCACCCACAATCACACACCCACACTGGGTCCTTTAAGTGTCACTAGTTAACTGTGAGGGGTGTCAAGGAACTGAATAGAAAGACCACAAGAGAAGGGGATTACATGAACTCAGCAATGATATGGATCAAGCTAAGAACTGAACTCGGGATCCTGCAGCTACAAAGCAACCACATAAACCTAAGTTGGTTTAAGCAATCCCCACAAATCTAAATTGGTTTATTTTCATTTTTTTATTAAGAATACACCCAAAGACACTCTTTGACCAAGGGCTGCAGCAGTGAAAAGTAATCTGATGAACCTTTAAAACTTTTCTGTGTATCCATGCAAATATTTTGTCAGCTTTGTGTGAAGACTGTCACATTGCATGTCTTAGCTACATGGTGGCGATGCATATGTTGGTTCTTAATACTACACTTAATAATAAGAAAAAAAAATATGTGTCTGAAAACTATCATATTACACATTGTAGTTTAACAAGAAATTGTACTTGTATTAAATAATGACATGTGCTTCATGTTGTAGCAAAAAGTAAATGAATAAAATTGAACAATTATTCAAATAATCAACATGCAGTTGGTGGTATGCTTGATAAAAAGAATGGTGTGCAAATAGGGAGTCTGGGAATGCATACGTTCACTTTTAAAGTATGGTATAATATAATGGCTATTCAATAATAAATTGTTGGGAGGCACAAATCACATGTGTATGACAAGAGAGAGTGGAGCCACTCTAATGCTTCCCATTATTGAATACTGGGAATAGGTGCACTAATTCTTGTAGTGCTCAACACACACATCATTGGCACTACAACTTTCTCCAGTTCCATTCTATGTTGGGCTTTTCTTCTCCACCCACCTGCTCAGAGCTCCTTCTAGTCCTGCCCCATGTCATCCAACATGCTCATCTTCTCACTTTCTTCATGAGTTTCCCTTAAAGCAGTGGTTCCCAAAGTAGGGGTCGCGACCCTCTGGGGGGTCGCGAGATGATTTCCAAGAAATCAAATACTTTTTTAAAACTTTTTAGAAATTAATTAATTTAATTTTTTAGAAATAACATTTTATCCATAACTAACAAAAGATAAAAACTAGTACTTAATAGTTACATTTAAAAAAAGCATGCAAATTAAAAAGCCATCAGCCTTTCAAATTTCTTTCCGTTCGATCGCGACCCCTGAGGTGATTACTACTTGTGCGAAAAGACTTTTTCGGCACTCACGTACATTAAAAATAAATACAGGTCACGACTGAACTTGGAGGATGATCTCCGAGTCGCGGTCTCCAAAATTAACCCAAGAATGGACTTGCTGTGCTCCAAGCATTGTGCCCACCCATCTCATTAGGTGAAGTGTTTTGTTGAAATTAAACGAATGAGTAAATAACAATTTTTTAAAAAGTTATATGGTTGTTAGAGCGTTATGTTCTTTTTTGTTGTCATGCTCTTGTTTGGATAGGATATTTTGTTGAAATTAAACAAATGAGTAAATTACTATTAAAAAAAATTATATGGTTGTTAGACCATTGTGTTTTTTCGTGTTGTCATGCTCATGTTTGGATAGGCCTATTGGCGCATGTGCACCGTTGCGCACAACATTCGTATATTTTAACCACTTCCGAGTATAGTGGGGGTCACGAGTCACTGGCACGGTTATTTTGGGGGTCGTGAGCTGAAAAGTTTGGGAACCCCTGCCTTAAAGAACCTTTGCACTCAATTCATGCAACATGTCCTGCCAACTGGAAACGTAAGCTCTTAACTGCTAATAGGAATTTTGGTGCCTGGAGCAGGTCAGCCAGTTTTTGGATTTTCTAGATTCTCCATGTTCACTGCTCATTGACGACTCCATGTATTTATCTCAGTATCTTACATTCTCAAGTTTGCAGAGCTTTCTCTTTTATTTTCTCTGTCCATCTTGACCATTTGACCTTATCAACGGACAGTCATTTAGAAACGTAATAAAACAATTCTGCATTGTTTCTGTAATTAAGGACTGCTCTTAATTATATATTACTCTTATATACTGCAAGTGGGCATTGTGTATTAGATAGATAGATAGATAGATAGATAGATAGATAGATAGATAGATAGATAGATAGATAGATAGATAGATAGATAGATAGATAGATAGATAGATAGATAGATAGATAGATACTTTACTAATTTCCCCAAGGGGAAATTCTCATACTCCAGCAGCAGCATACTGATAAAAAACAATATTAAATTAAAGAGTGATAAAAATGCAGGTATAACAGACAGTAACTTTGTATAATGTTAACATTTACCCCCCCCCCCCCCCCCCCCCCCCAGGTGGAATTGAAGAGTCACATAGTGTGGGGGAGGAACGATCTCCTCAGTCTGTCAGTGGAGCAGGACATTGACAGCAGTCTGTCGCTGAAGCTGCTCCTCTGTCTGGAGATGATGCTGTTCAGTGGATGCAGTGGATTCTCCACGATTGACAGGAGCCTGCTCAGTGCCTGTTGCTCTGCCACGGATGTCAAACTGTCCAGCTCCATGCCTACAATAGAGCCTGCCTTCCTCACCAGTTTGTCCAGGCGTGAGGCATCCTTCTTCTTTATGCTGCCTCCCCAGCACACCACTGCATAGAAGAGGGCGCTCGCCACAACCATCTGATAGAACATCTGCAGCATCTTATTGCAGATGTTGAAGGACGCCAGCCTTCTAAGGAAGTAATCTTTTGTATACTATTTATTCATTATTATTCTTAACTAAATTAACTTTGTATTTCTTTGCAAATAGCTACGTTTTGAAATGTTGAAAAGCACTTTCAGCTACATCCTTTGCATGAAAACATGCAACAAAAATAAGTGTTCTTATCCTTGTTTTTGAGGCTCCACTTTTTAGCTCCATACATAAACACAGGTCTTATCAGTTTCATAGATTATTTTCTCCTTCTTAGAAATTACCAAGGACTTCAAGATAGATAAGAATTCATAATAACATCCATTTTCTGCAGTTAACTGGTTTTAATTTCCAGATGTATCTCATTATTTTGAGTTTCCAAAAATCCTGAATTGACTTACAATTCCATCTACTCTCAGCTCCTGTACTTCACTAAATCATATCAGTAAACCTATCCTTCAACTCAATTAACTCTTTTTTAATTGTTCAAATGCCTCTGTTATACCTTACACCGATCATCTCATTTTACCATATGCTTCACATTCTTTCTTTCTACACCATTCTTGTTACTTTCTTTGTGTAAGCTAAAAGGGCTGATTATGGGTCTAAAGATGACTTCTTCACTCCTAAAATAACTTTAACATCCTGTCTGTGATGTCTATCATCTGCTTAAGTTGTGCATAACATCCTATTCGCAGATTGAAAGCATAATCTGGTAGAAGGTGTCCATCCACTATGAAGTCCATCCATCATGCTATTATTAGACCTCTTAATCTAACTCAGGGTTGCAGGGAGTCAATCAGTAACACTGGGTACAAGGTAGAAACTAGTCATGCATAGGAGGTTAGTCATGTACATGTACTCACCCTCAATTGCACAGAACAACTTTAGACACACCAATTTACCCAATATGCACATTTTGGAAGGTAGTTGGAACATCCCATGACCCATCCCAGACATCGCATGAAAAACACAGACTCAAAAGAGAATGTAGAAAGTCTAAACAGACAGCACATAAACTTTTGTCAGGTAGCAGAGGTAGCTTCTACACCACCATGTCGGCCTAATGCTGGATATTTGATTTTCTATTAATTTTTTGTTTATTGTAGACAGTTTTTGTTTTCCCACTCTTTGATTCTTTAGCCACAGAATCCAGACTCTCCTGGCAAACACGGGTGCACTGCATTGGCTCTGTGCAGATGATGGGCACTGAGGTAATTTATTACTGTCAGTAGTCAGTGAAAAAAGCTAAATCTGGAAATTCTGCCAAAGATAATGTTCTGCTTAAACAGAGCTACTGTAAAAAATTCACTTTAATGTTTCTAAAGCCACATGCAACTTTGAGGCTATATTAGATACTGCCTATGAATTATTCTACCTGTTAATTTAAGATTATTATTTATTTGTTTTGCTGTAGCACTCAAACATCTGGCAGCTTTTGGGTTAATGACTTTCACGTAACCATCAGTAATTTATTTTGTGTTATTTCAGCTATCATATTAAGAGTTAGTGTAAATTAATTACTTTTAGTTTATGGCTTATCCAAACTGAATGATCACAGGTCTTAGTGTGCCACTATTTACTCAATCAATCTTTATTTTCTACCACATCTCTTATAGTGTATGTTCTTACAAAGGTCTTTACAACACAATTAACATTTCAGTACAAAGTAATTAAAAATATTAAATTCACATTACAAGGTACACATTTTCGTTTCTCCCACAATGTTAGGTGCCATGTGATTCACCATACAATTAAAATAGAAACCATTAGGTCATGTTTGTCTTCACGTTCCTACATATCCCACTAACAGAAGCAAACTCATATAGTGATGTGGGCCAAAGATGAGTAGACAATGTGTTATGTCATCTGTTTTTTAATGCTCTACGTTTCACATTAAACTCATCTGAGAGTTTCTTTTGCATATGTATTACTGTTCTTAACTGGTGTAGCCATTTAATTATAACACTAATCTGCTGATTCGCTATGTCTAGTTAGGCCTGCAACAGATTTTAGGAAAGTAAAATATTGGATAGAAAGTATTATTCTATAGCATTTTTAACTCCTCTGTTTTTAGACTCAGAATCAGACTTAGTAGCTAATTATGCACACATACAACAAATCTGAGTCTGGTTCTTGGATTTTGGCTCATGTTTTACCCCCTTCACACCAGTATTTGAAGTAGGCTCCACTTTGTAGACTTGTGTATTTTTTCAGACTGGTGGGAGAGATATATTAGCGATAACATTTACAGGACGTTATCAAGAGTGTAGAGGAAAAAGAATGAAGAAGATGAGCCCAGAGGATATCTACGAATCACTTATTCCAGTAACTGGGGCCGTAAACATCAGAGGTGACTCTACTTCATTGGGTCCTTGAGCAAGGCCTTAACGTATAATTGATTTGTCCTGGGTATGACGTTACTCTACATCCAGCCCTGCAAGCAGGCCCTCCAACTTACAGAGAAAACCTGGGGGTTGGTGACAGGATTGGGACTCCAGCCACCATAAAAAACCTCACACTGTTCCAGTGTGTGTTCCAGTATGGTGCTGAGGTGTCACCCGCTGTACTCGGGTCCCAATCCAGGTGGTTCTTTGTGTGCTGGATGAGGCAACATGCTATAATTAGCACATGCCCTCAACCTAGCCTGGAAAAGTGAGAAATTCAAAGGGAGCACAATATCCATTTTGTTTTTTGGCAAGCTAAAAAGGAGTGTCCCCCCACTGCACAATGTGGAATACAGGAAACAAACAAGGAGCATGTCTGGTAAAGGCTTTGCCAAGTGGTAGTTTGGTGAAATTTGGTGTAATCAGATTCAGTAATGACTGGGAGGTGATACCTGAAAGAAGGTTTTAAATGTTTCTCCCTGCTAGACTTTATTAAATTTGTAAATGTATGGTATAAAAGGTGAAGGCTCACTACTAGGGTGACAGGGTTGCAAGAGTGTGGGAGGTAAGAGAGTTATGTTAATTGCGTTTCATCATGCTGGTGGGTATTGGGCTTTCTGTCTAACCAAACCTATAATGTACACTAATCCTATAAAACAGACATGTCTACCTACCTATCTAAGAAAGAAAGAAAGAAAGAAAGAAAGAAAGAAAGAAAGAAAGAAAGAAAGAAAGAAAGATTGAAATGGATGGATGGATGGATGGATGGATACTGACAGGCACTGCCAGGGGACAGTGTACAATTATTTATAGAATGACTACTTGAAAGAAACAAAGTTTGTGGCAGCAGCTAAAGTGAGCATGCCATCCACTCAAAGAAAGTACTCTGCCTAGGGCAAAATCTGGGCCCTGGCACTGCTTCACCTACTGCAAAAGGGAAATATGACAAACCTTCTGCAATTAACCCAGTCCATATAAAAACCTTCCTTCTTCTCCTCCAGATTGATACCCCAAGTTCAGAGAGAAACAAAGGCATTTGAAGGAATTGCTTCTGTCCTCCTTTGAAAAAAATCTGTAACTTTAGATTATCCTTAAAAGGCACCTCTAGAGATTCCCATTTTTTAAACTGAGTGAGCATCAGTCACAATGATATTTAAATGGCAGTTCTCTTCAATAAATTCTGCACTTCGTTGGCTAGATACTGGCTCTGGGGATGGACACAAAGGCCATGACAGGTGCAGAAATCAAGAGCAAATATCTGTTCTTTAATGCTGGAAAGGGGATTAAGGGCATCATGCTGAAATATTGTAGCCATGGTGAGCCTCACAGCTGCCTTCGACTGCAGATTATGTAAATAAATAGTTAGGAGGGGTTACTCTACCCAAAAAGCTGTTGAGGGGTGTGTGCACGTGCGTGTTGTGGAGTGAAGGCTACTGTACACCCCAGAATCTATAATGGATGGTTTCCATTGAGGGGATGCTGTTTTATGTTGCACTGTTGTACTAACTATACCTTTGCAATAGCTGATGTTATGCCTCCTATTTAATTATCTGTCCCTTCCCTTCTTGTAGAATTTCTCTTTGCAGCATACGTATGCTATTGTGGCATAATATATGGAGCCACTGTGTCCATTTAAAACCAGCTCCTTCCAGTCTTATGGCTGCCCATAACTAACTGGCTTCTTCATCTTTACATGCAGATTTAAAATACAGTTACAATAACACTTAAGATGACTTCTAGAAAAATGAGTGTACATAGTATAGTTGAAATTAATTTAGAACAAATATACAGATATTCATAAATAAAAGCACAATATCAGGGGAGCTTTTCCATGCCAATGGAAAAACAAAACAAAAGATTCAAGTAACCCGGGCAATGAGATGAGCAACTGGAAAGAAAAAATAATGAGGAAATAACCACAATCCAGACAGCAACCAATATCCTGCAGCATTCTGTGCAACGAGCCGAGTAAATGCGTCTGGTAGAGAGAGAAGTGTTGTTTCTATTAAATTGGCGGGACACAATATAGCCATTAAATCAACCAAAAGGATTCTTGAGTATTAAATTTCATCTGTATTGCGGCATGATGCAAAGCATAAATCAAACATCTATTTTTAATTTTTTCATTACATCTTTGAGCCTATAATTAAGGAAATATATTGTCCACTGCAATAGTGACTTGTTTGTATCATTTGTCTCAGATTTTCACAAATGCATGAATTAAAACAGACTGAAAACTAATTTTAAACAAATTCAATACATGACAAATGAGTTGTTAACAAGATGCTAATTTTACATGCTGTCAGAACTTTTAGCAAATTAGTCAAAATAAATATGCTTGAAAAAAAACACTAATAAGAGCAGTTTTCAATAACTGCAAAAAAGAAGAAAAGTTGTGAGTGCAAAATTAAAGCATGCAGATTTACTTACATCCTAGTTTTAAAAAGTTGTTATTAAACAAATGACTGCAAAAACTGATTAGCACCATCTCAGAAAAACAAAGACACATGACTAATTGGTCAATCATTCCTTACATGAATTGATTCAATTAGCATTTATAATTCTGGTGGCTGTAATGGGCAAATTTTCAATTATGATATATCAAAATAATATAAGAATTTTGGCATTTTAACTTCTTACATTAATATACTTACAAAAGATGACATTCTTGTAATCTTGTATGTCCTTTAAAGCACTTAGTGATGGTGCACACTGGCAATGGTGCATTATAAACTAAGGATTAATTGATTATGTTAGCTGCAACCTGCAAATTCCACAATTTCAGTTTCCTGAAACTCATCAGAATTAAAGGTGCTGTAGACAACAGATTAATTGCAGCCTCTTCCATTTGTGTTACTAAAGCTTCATGTAAATATTAATACCTTTTTATGACTTCAAACATTTTATGTATTTGAAATGAGCTGCAGACATGTCACCTTCATTTCTACAATTTAGACATCATTGACATTTCAGCACGAGCATAAGAGATCCCCTTACACCTGCCACTAGGTGGAGGGCCTGCAGTTCAAAAGGGCCCCTAATTAGACCTCTACTGAGGCAAAAAAATGTATAAATTTAATTTTTGAAAGCAGAAATAAGTGTTTAGTGCTTTTTCGGCCTAAACAAGAAAGTGAGAAACTGGTGAGTTATGTTGCATAACGTCACAACCTACACACCAGTGTGCTTGATAATACTTGAATATATTAACTAGTATGCAGTAAAGAGTTCCATCATGATAAGAAAGCGAAAAACATCTAAGTGGTACTCAAAAATGCACTAGGAAGCATTATTGTTGTTTTTGTTGCCTTTCTATTATTATTTGTCATGTTTTATTTTATTTCTGTCTATGTTTTGGTTATTATTAGTTAATTGTGGCAAAAATGTTCAGTAGACCAACAAAAAGGCAGACCATTTCCAAATACACAATCTGTAGTGAGAATTTAAGAAAATAAACAGAAAGTCCAAAGATAATCCACAATAAATGAATGATCTCTGACTCCTGAGCCTTTACAACTAACGTAAAGAGAGAGAAGGGGGACCCAGGAAATAACTTAAAAATAACTTTAAAAAGTTAAAAACACTCAGAAACACATGAACATTCATTGACACATAACAATTGCCAAGCTAGACCAAAGACAGACAGAGCTGATCACATCAGGTGAATCTAGAATTGCGGTGAGCTCAGCAGAAAGTCTTCTTCTCTTTGTTCTCCCTGCCCACCTTTTTCCATTGCAGATCCTATTAATAAAGATGTGCTGAGCAAACTGCCAGACTCCAGTAGAAATAACACTATTCACTATTTGAACAGAATTAAGCCAATAAAAAAGCACTGGAGTCTCAAAATGTTTCATTATTATTATAGTAATAAATAGCAATAACCAAAAGAGGCAAGTTGCAATTCACACTGTTTTGCAAAATCTGACATTGAATTTGTTTTGTTTGTGATTTCACATTCGCAGGACACAAAAGACATTAAAAAGAGCAAAACCCTGTTTAGTATTAAAAGCAAAAAAAATTAAATTAGACAGGCATATGGTGGAGCTCTAACACAAGTACTTTTTGTACACAAAACACAAAAAAAGTTTGCCTTATCACAGCAAGCAAAAAACAGTTGTGCCAGGCTATGGGATTGCTCAAATCTCTCAGGTTTTTAGGTCCAAAATGTGACGCCACCTTCTGGAAATGTCCATTCTTATACTGTCTGGACCAGAACTGGCAGGGTTTCAAAGTGTAAAGGCTCAGTTGCCTTCATGGATGCCTTTCGGCATGGTAAGAGCAAAAAAGGCAAGACCCTTAGCAAAAGCACCCCTTCCTAGCTACTGCATACTTTAGGTGAGCTTGGAAAGCAATCCTCTGGTATGCATATGTGACAGATCCCAACCCCAATGAACACCACCATCCACTCAGCACCAGTGGGGAGGTCTTACTGTGAGGTCTTGGGCCTGGGAGTGGGCATCAGTATTGGCTGAATGGTGAACTTTTATGGCTGCAAGCTGAGAAATCACCAGATGCCTTGGGGGTTCAAGTCCCTGTGTGACCCCAACCACTGGAGAGGTGCATGATTGGTCACCAGAGCAAACTCCTGCCCCAAAAAATAGTATCTTAGTTTGATTAGTTTAGGTCCAACACTGCATACCTCAATTCCTGGTCCAGCAGTTTCTGGCTGAGATGAAATACGGGGTGTTAAGCTTCAACTTGGCTCAACACAGCTCCTAGGCTGGTGTCTGAGGCATCACTCAGTAGGAAAAAGGGTGTAGAAAAGTTTGGAGATAACAAAACAAGGGATGACTTTAAGGCTGTTTTTAAGTCACAGAAATGCTGTTAAAGGTGCAGTGCTCTCAGAGAACCAGGGTACAAACCTCCAATAATACCCCATGAATCCTAGCAAGGCTGGAACTTTCCTTCTGATTTGCAATGGTCCTTTTGACCATTGTGGCTTGACTTGCCTTCCCTTTACCATGTAGCCCAAGAACTTAGATATGTTCAGCCTGAAATAACATTTGTTTGGGTTGATTCAGAGGCCAGTGTCACAGATGGTCTGGAGGACAGCCAAGAGTTGGTGGACATGTTCCTCCCAGGTATTGGAATAGATGGTAGGCAGCATAGCATTCATTGTTGGGTTAAATTAGTCTGTCCACCAGATTCTGGAAGGTCACTTGGGTGCTGTGCAGGCCAAAGAGAAGGACATGATAGTGCCAGTTAGCACTAGAGTTGCTAACTGCTGTGTTTTTCTTTGCCGAGTCTGTCAGGGGAATCTGCCAATAGCATTTCATCATGTCGAGTTTGGACAGGTATGGGGAGTGATCAAGACGTTCAAGGAGGTTGTCCACCCTTGATTTGGGATTGGTGTCAAAATGAGAGACTTGATTAAGCTGACTCATATCAGGCTTAGGGACTAGAACATTAGGAATAGACCACAGGCTGTGGTTTTCTTGATGACACTAACCTTCACCATCCACTGGATCTTTAGCTCTACCTCTGCATTCTTCACTTCTGGGAGCCAATATCAATGCAGTATGGTCCAGTTTGGGGTCTATGACCCCACTGATGGCGGCGATAGAGGCTCCCAGTTCTTTCTTCTGTTGAGGACTTAGATTGTCTCCAAAGTTTAATTGTTAGGCATCTACAAAGAGCAAAGTCATGGATTGTGCTAAGGTTTGAGGAGGTTTATGTGATAAATAAGTTCTTGCAGGTGACATTTGGGATGGTATTCTAAATAGTCTACTGACCCCTTTTGCTCCCAGACCTCGCCAGTGTACTAAAAACTTACAGTGAAATGTGGGGAAGAGAACCATTACCCTGTCCTCTGGATGGAATTCATGAAGGTAGAGACCTTGGTTATATTTTTGAACTTGAAAGGATCCACAGTCTTTCAAAGCAGCTACATAAGTCCATGATATATTTGAGAATATTAGGTATGGAGAGCATTGCTTCCTTCCCCCAGCCCTCCCAGATGAGTTTAAACAGGCACCAAGAATACCTACTCCAAAGGAGCTCAAACAGAGAACAACCCATTGAGGCCTGTGTCACTTACCTGAAGGTGAACAAAATATGGAGCAGGAGCTTGTCCCAGGCTCGGCTGTCAATGCGCACCACTCTTTTCAACATCTGTTTGAGCAATTGGTTAACGTGTACAACCAGTCCATTCGTCTGCAGTTGGTAGAGTGGAGTTTTGAAGTGACAGTTCTCGGCATGAAAAGCATCCCCTGATCTGTCTGGAGTTCTTTAGTGATGCTGACTTGTGCCAAAACCCCTATAAGTTCACATGCAACAGGCCTCTGGATAGCAGGTGGTGTCCACAAGTATCAACATACAGTAATGCCCTCGAATCAAAATTTTGAGTGGGCCAATTATGTCTATGTCACTCTGCTCTAACAGGATGTCTATAATCAGCATGAGAACAAGAGGTGTATGGTCTCACCAGGGTATCTGTGTTAACTGCCAGTTCAGATAAGACTTGCAAAACCAGCACACCTCTTCATTTTTACATCGCCAATAAAAACATGTTTTGATTCTCTTGTGGGTTTTTTCAACCCCTAAGTAGGTCCTCATTATGTGTGTGTGTGCCAGGTTGCATATCTCACAGTGGTAGGCCCGCAGGATGAGGAGCTGGCTTCTGGACTAACCCTGAGCATCCACCACCCAATATAACAGATTTAAGTAACAAAAAGAGGGGCTTTGGTGGCACAGACCTGGTTATGGGTTGTCCATCAACTCTGGCAATTGCATTCCTTGCATACTTCCAGGAATCATCATTCCACTGCTCGCACTTAAAGGAAGTGGTCAGTGAGCAAAATTTAAGCTGCAGGAAGGCAATGAGAGCAGGAGTGACCTACTATGATGTGGTCAGGTCAGAGGTCAGAAACATCGACAGCACAGCTATGGTATCGGCATCTACAGTATATCCTTGTAATTGGCCTCATCATACTAGGTGGCCACTCCCTTACTTGCTCATTTGTTTGGCAGGGTGTCACCTTGGGTCAGCTGGTGTCTGTCCATGGCTAGGTTCACTGGTGCTCTCATATGTAGCTGGTACCAGTCGGCTTTGCTTTGCAGCTAGTGTCCTTTCAGTACCACAGCATACAAAGGCTGCAGAACAGCCACCACCCATAGCTGTCAGAAGTCTCTTTGGATTAAGAGCCAACGGACCACAGTGAGGTACGTCTGAGACACACCCTAGATACAGGTTACCATCATATAGTTTAAACAGGTCATACCAGCATGCAATAATAGTAGTGTTGCTGCTGGAATCATAGAGGACATGGGTAAGGTGTTCAAATGCCTGCACCTGAGAAAGGAACATGGAGAGGTTCAGACGTGGCCACAAAACATTACCTCTCTCTATGTGCCCATCCACAGTCCATTGCATCGTCAAGGTATGGGTAGCTGTTCATGACATAGCCCAGTTCACCACAGCGCTCCGCACTTGGGGAGCAATCCTTTCTCTGGGGTGTAGGCTTGGCTTCCTTTGTGCTTGGTTCTGGTTTGGACTGAAATCTCCCTCTTCAGGGTCAGGGAGCCAGTGGAAGTACACTCTTTCATGTCAAATCATGTGCGCTGGTGTTTCCACAACAAGAATGGTGCGATTAAGTATGTCCACTTGAGCTGCGGCCAGTGCTGCCAGATGGCTGTGTGCTCAAAAATTAACATCTAAGTTTCTACATCTTCCTGTGGATGCATTAGAATGAATATCTGGGCCAGAACCTGGCCCATTGTGAGGTTGTGTGCCTCGGGTGCCTCCTAGCACACTTCATCCTCCACCAGTTCAGTCTGTGAGTGGCAACCTCGACTTTTAGCTAATAAACTTGTTTGCCCATTATTAAACCATTTCAGCAAAGTCTTCTAGGTCATTAATATTGCCCCAAATTCGTGACCACAGCAGAGTGAGTCCAAAATATGTTAGTGTGCCAACTGAGTTAACTCTATTTAATACTGAAAGGAAAAAAAATTTAATCAAGCAGGCATACGGTGGTACTCTAACACAAATGTTTTCAGGTAATCACCTCCAAGTTTGCCATATCACGGTGTTCAATAAAGAGGTGGGTTAGGATTTGGGGAGCTCCAGTCTATTGGACACTCAGATCCAAAATGCGATACCACCTTCATCTGTCCATTCTTATACCATCTAGATCAGAAGGAGAGGGGTTTTCTGGCACAGTTGCTTCACTGGGTATCTTCTCAGCATTTTGAGGAAAAAAGGAGACAAGATGATTAGTGTCAGTACCCACTGTCATCCCAGGGTGGTACTGTATGCCTTAGATGAGCCTGAAAGACAATCATCTTGTCTGCATGCATAAGTGTTTACCCTTTTCTGTAGCTGTGTAATTTAGGTAGTTACATGCACATCAGTAAAACCAATTCTACTTTATGCTACTTTATTGGTACCAGTAAGGGTTTGTACACTTCATATTCGTATTGTAATCGCTAAGACTGTCAACATATTTGGCAAAGTGAGCATCCTACTTCCAAAATGAAGACAATATACATTTGATAGTTCAACAAAATGACTACAAGTGACAGGAAATGAGTCTGGTGATTTTTTTTATCTTTATTTAAATAATAAATGACAGACAGACACATGTGGAATTAACACATAAAAATGCTTCTAGACAGTAAATAACATATTTTCTCTTGTTTAAATGGTACAAACTTTATTAGCAGTGACACAACCTTTGCTTTGTGAATTTCTTTGCAAAGCAAAGTACTGAGTTCTGCTGCAAATTTAGTTATTCAAGTAGATAGGCTCTTAGCTGGAGTGGGGGTAGATCCAGTTATCATTGTCCATGTTGGAACAAATGACATACATAAGTGCAGGCTGTCAGTTCTGCAATCTAAATTTAAAGAGTTGGATATCAAGCTAAGGCAAAAAACAAGGTGGCAAGGTGCTTTTCTCAGAAATTCTGCCTGTTTCACATGCTAGTCCAGGAAGGAGAGTTTAGAACTTCAAATAAAAGAAAAGTAGGTAATACATTAAATTTGGTTTACCTTATGTGATAGGGTGAAGGATTAGAAGAGTCCCAAATATATTGGGAAGCCAACCCCATTTAATGCCAGAGTCCAAAATAAAGAACATAAACTAACTAAACTCAGAAAGAAAAGAGACCATTCAGGTGCCTTTTGATCTAATTTGGCAGTGTAGAATAATAAGCTTTTTTGACTGCATCAAGGTCAGGGAGTTCTGTCAAGCTCTATTCCCAAACTGAAATGCCTTCTTCTGTGTGCTTCCGCTCTTATAGAGTCTGACTGGAAGATGCAGAACTTCTCTGGAGGAAGTGGAAGGATCTCAGCTGCCCTGATTGAACATCTTCTTGGTACTGTGGGATGAAAAACAGACCTTTATTGTCAGTGCCTCCTCTCTTCCCAGGGTGATATTGCCTACCATATCAGAGTTCAAATCTTGACGATGTTATTTTAGACCAGTGGTGATTAAACTTTTTTCCTCACCTCCTTCATAACTCAGCAAGACCCAAGTTCAGACATCATGCAACCCATCATAGTTTAAGTAATACTGTTTTAGACAATCTAGGTGAATAGGATGGATAAGTACAATAAACTGAATGGCCTGTCCTCACCAAAAGTGTTCCAGTGCTCTAATGAAATGTTTTATTCATCACTAGTAACAAAACGCCAAGATGGCAAGACTGAGGCACACACCAAATAGCAAGTAAGCCCAACAACAAGTACGTATATTTAATAATGACAAATCACCCCTATATAACTCACATAACCTTACATCCTTTATTGCTCTTATTCACCATTATGGGCACCTCGTAAAATAACAATAGCTTAATTACAGTCTGCAAAAACATATGGATAGGTCCCATGTTTAGACATTTTGTGATGAATTGCACAGTAAATGTAATATTTTATTTACATGGTTTTGTGGTTCCTCTTCATTTGTGTTATATATATATATTGTGTTTCTCCATCCATTATATGTTTTTATGCAAAATATACATTTAATTTACATTATTTTAAAAAAAATTCAGTAAATAAAAATAACCCCACAGGGATTAGCAGTGCTAATTTGCCTCTATGTATATTTGTCAACTTTTGCTTTTGTCAGTGCACTTTTGTCCTGCATGCTTTTGTCATGTCAACATATCAGATGTATGTGGCAAACGGAACATATTGTCTCACCTAACGAGACCAGGCCCAAAGAATTACAGGAGAGGTGATGATAAAAGATGCCAGATATCTCTCTGTTTCATCTACAGTATTGAAGATGCCCACCTGGAAGAAGATCTGTGACTGAAAGTTTACTCTTTGAACCTCTCTGCCCTTCCCTCTTTGAAAGGAAATTCCAAATCACTTGCTACTTTGCATTTTTGACACCAATGTCATCGAACAAAGCATCATTAAATGAAGTGCATCTATCATGGGACTGTGATCATTTTTCAGTTGTTTCTCTGCTTTTTTGAAATATTTACATGTAAAGTATACTGTAGTGTACTGTAAGTTAACTATGAATGCAATTTTGTTTTAAATGAAAAGGACACCAGTACAGTAAAGTTATCCTCTTTCTGTACTATCCCTTACCTAACCTCTTTATTAGGAAAACTGAGATTGTTTTTCTCATCTGATCATTTTCCAGTTGTGATGCAATAATGATGGGACTGTCTACTCTCACTCTGCTGCCTATAAATAAGGCAGGTTTCTTATTCTAGTCAGACTCTAAAGTAAGAGAGTCTTTTATATGCAGGGTCTTTTCTCCACCTTCACTCAATGTCATGTAATACAATGTCTTATAGAATAGCACAAAACAAGGTACCCTCTGTCAATCATTATAAAAAGAGGATCTAAAACAATGGCTTCACCTTCCTAAATAATTTCTAAAACCTAGATCTGTTTTCTTGTGTAGGTTCAACACAAGGGGAGAAAGTTTTGGTTTATCAGCAACTGAACTCCACAAAAAGTACCAGATAAGCCGTGTTAGCAACTGCACCAGTGACTGGTGTGCAAAGGACTGGAAAATAGTTAGGAGTAAATAGTTGAGCTCTTCTAAGCCATGTAAGCACAAGTAAAGAAACACTGTGATTATGTATTTTCTTCCTAAAGACCTCAATAATGACTGCTTAAGTGAGAAAAGCAATTACTTCCAAAGCACCAGCTAAATATAACCAAAAAATACTTGATCCAGACTCATTATACATTTGATAGGAGATGCAGAGTAAAGACAGGGTTCTTGTTTTGCTGTATCTTCAGTATTTTCTGTTGCCTCAGCAATTATTCCTAAATTGGGTATTTAACTATGTTCTGATATAATTTTGGATTCCTTGGCTTTAATCCATGTGTGGAGAAACACCATAAAGGAAGACTAATTTAGTTAAAAGGTTAAGAATTTGTATGAACGGACAAATAGATTTACATTTTTCTGCCGCTGCCGAATGCACTGATGGATGCAAGGTGCAATGCAAACACAATGATGTCATCAAACAGTGTCACAAAGCAATGCAAACATTAAGTAAAAACAGTTTAAGTATAAAAAATAGACAAAGTTAAAAGTAATCCATGAGCCTAAAGCTGTTTCAAAATGACGACAGATCATTGCAACCTTTTTGTCTAGATAATGTGTGACTTGTTTAATTCCAGTTCAAAAGAGTCATAAATCTGTACTCAGATCTTCAGCTCTGCAGTGCTTAAATTTTTGTTGCATAGTGGAGTTTATCAGGCACACTGGTCAGACTGAATAAAGACATCTGTGTCCATATTTATCAAGCATCTCGGAGTAGGACAACAGTCCTAACTGGCTCAAAAATCTCAGAGTCATGAAAATTTGGAGTTGCCCTCTAGGGTACAAGTAATAGCATTTAATCAATTTTCCCAATTTAGGAAACTATTCCTAGCTTCACCAGGATTTAAAAGAGCTTGTGAGCTGTCCTAATTCTCCAGGAGCTGCATTCAGGCAGAGATCAGCACACACATTCTACAAAAGGCAGAATGTTTTAGAAACGGTGCACAGCAAAGAACTCATAAAAAGATATTTTTTTGAAACAGACGGAATAATATCAGTAATAAATCTTGTTGTGCCTTGTGATTGTTTCACCTATGCGAAGAAGATGTTTCAGTCGGTCAAACAAAAGTAACATTATGTTTGGTTGATAACATTATGTTCTTTGGCCACAAGGAAAATTAAACTTTGCAATTTCAATGATTTGCATATATCACAACCAACCATTTCTTGAATTTTGTGCCAAATGTTGTAACACAACATGTGAGGAATATGCAGATTTATACTTTTCCCCATCCCTCCCGGTGAGGTGATGTTAAATCAAGCTGCATTCTTGGAAATCATTGATTTTCCTGGAGTTGTTGGTGTGATTGATGGCATAAAGTTCATTGTCCCAAGTGCAAATGAGCATGCATAGCATGGTATCAACACTTAAGTGGTCATGGATGCAAACTGTATTGAAGGAGCCAGCATAACACGGGGCTGCATGGTTGATTGACAGCGAAATGTGACACAGGTATGTACATTTTTGGCATTCCATGAACCCCTGGAATATTTGTATTGCATTTTAAAAGCCTGGAAATGTTCAAGAATACAGGTGGATACATAGAGCCCTGCAGAGGTTAACAGTGAGGATCATGGTGAGAGACACTGGAAGAATGAACATGACTTCAGAAACAGTGCAAGAATAGCTATGGCTAGTTTCAGTAATTGTTATTTTATGAGGCATTTCCCGTGGCATAAAAAGAGGGAATGGCCAGCATGGCAGTTAATCACTTATTGTTTATAAAGCTTAACTCTCATTCTTTACTCGTTACAGTATTATTCTTGATATAGGCCTCGTTTAATGCATGACTCTTGAGTACTTCGTGAAAGTGATATGAATGTTTAGTTTGAACGTAATCATGTCCGTTTGTATTATACTATCTATATATATAATTCAAGTCCATGGTAAGCAAGAAGCACGCAAAACAGAGCCCCGGCCACAAACTCACAGAGCCCCGCCCACCAACTCTAAGACCATGGGATACGCACGACAGAGCCCCAACCACCAACTCTAACCCTCCTCCCAAGTCCACCCTCGCTCTCGAGGCACGCAGCACCTCACCAAACACCGCCTCAGTCGCTTTCATCTCTGCTACAGTCCACATGCACCTCTGAGCCACGTTGACTTTTCATTGTTCTTTTCGGTTCCGGCTGCTTTTCTATATATAATCCACCAAGTCGCCTGACCATGGGATACGCACACACGCAAGACAGAGCCCCGTCCGCCAACACTAACCCTCCTACCGCGTCATGGGGTACGCACGACAGAGCCCCGTCCGCCAACTCTAGCACTTACTGTCGCCGGTTGCATTAACAAGCAACCTTTGTGGCGTCACATGCATATACTTACACTGACGACAAATATGATAGCTCTTCCTCATGAACAAGATTTCACAAGATGGGAAAAATGGAACACCTGCAACATTATCTTCACATTGTTTTCCTTTTATTTCAGATCCCATTCAACAACTATGTGGTGACATCGACTTCTCAACTGTGACTCCGGAACAACTCAGTACGCGAGCTATATTAAGCGTCACCAACGAAGACTCGCTACACCTTACTGAACAGGTACTGAAACTTATCCCTACCGACGAAGTAACTTTCACCAGCGTTGACTCCATCGTCACAGACGATCCCGCACATCAACTTTCATTCCCCGAAGAATTTCTTAGCAGTCTTACTCCCACTGGCATGCCTCTGCATAAACTCAAACTTAAAATTGGTTCAGTCGTCATAATTCTCAGAAACCTCATGCCAGCAAGAAGTCTCTGTAAAGGCACTAGACTGACTGTTACCAGCATTCACCGCAATGTACTAGAGTGTAAAACAATCGCAGCTGCTACCTCACAAACTGTCCATATTCCCCGGATTTCCCTGACCCCATCAGATTCAAATTTGCCTTTTACTTTTACACGCAGACAATTTCCTGTTAGATTGGCCTTTGCAATGACAATCAATAAGGCACAGGGACAAACTTTCAAAAAGATATGCCTGTATCAAAACCAGTTTTCAGTCACGAACAATTGTATGTTGCTCTCTCCAGAGTTCCATCTTTTCATTCACTCACAGTCGTATCCTCAAACCCACCCCATTTGGACAACTGTGTCTTTCAGGAAGTGTTCACCCATCAATAAATAATTATGTGGCGTATGCTACGCCACGGGTTGGCTAGTTACTATTATTATGTTTGTGGCAAAGTCTTAAAGTTAGTGTCAGAAAATTGCAAATCTTCATCATAATTTCTAAGGACACTACAAAACGTCTTCACTGATGTCATTTTGCTCTTCAGGGTTCTGTAAAATCATAATGTAATTCATTGTCAAAAATGAATTCCTATTCCATGCAGGATGTTTTATAACTAATTCTCATGTTCCTGCTCTGAGGTAGAACACATTCTTATCATAGTCAGGCTTTTAGTGTAATTCCTAGGAGTAATTCTGGGATGCTTGATAAATATGGGCATTGGTCTCTGAATATTCTTATTAGGTTTATTCAATTGAATTGATTGGCTTAGGGATTATGTATGAAAATGGCTTACACTAGGACACGTGCATAAGCAAATTCTTCACTCTTTTTGTGTTGGCATTTTAGCGAATCCAGCTGGCAGGACAATGAAATGAAGAGAAAATCTCACTCCATTGCATATTTCAGTGTTTCTGTGACTCACACAGAGAGACCATCAAAAAGAATGTTTTTGCAGTTCTCCACTTAAGTCAGTAATACAGTACTTCAAGTTTACATTCAATTAAGTTTCACTTCCTGCCTTTTTTCCTCTGTTCTTCCATGGTTTGTAATACAGATGTCACTCAACAACGTAGGCAAATTTATATAGGGATTAAATCGTGAATATGCAAGAAAGATGTTTTTGCACAATAAATGATTACTGACAGGCAATGACAGGGAGTAGCTAAAAGCACTTGCTCCAACATATAGTTTTAAGTTTACCTGAGCTTTATAAAGGAACTCGGTGTAGCACAAAGTGTACATACAGTTTTAAAAATCTGCTTTTTTTTGTGGACCCTGTTTTTTGTCTTTCAAGCATGAGCAAAAATTTAGTGTGAAATCTAAGAAAGGTTTTATACATGAAGCCCCCTACTTTTACTTACTAACTATTTCAAAAGAGATCTTAAAAGTTTTTGAGAAAAACTGCGTGTTGCCTCACAGGTATTGGGGCCCGGGTTTGATTTCTAATCAAATTCCCTTCTGTGTAAGATTGCACTTGTTTATGTATGGGTTGCCTTTAGGTATTCCAGTTTCCTCCACAATCGCCAGACTTGAGTGTTAAGTTGGTTAATAGCTGAAAATTGTCTCAATAAGAATAAAGGTCCTTCAGTGTTTCCTGTAATGGACTGGTATCCCAATCCAAAGCCTGTTCCATTTATAGGGTCAGTATTGCAGACAGGCACGCTGCAACTCTATAAGGAAGAGAATCGATGGGTTCTAAAAATTTATGGACAAATTCATTACCACATATATTAATACTAGCTGTGGAATACTATGTGTATCTCTACTAGCTGTGTAATGCTGTGTAATACTAATACTATACTGTGTCACCCAGCTTTGCTCTGAGAAATTTCTTAAGGCAATGGGACTCACTTATAGTGTTTTCAGTTATTGTATACTGTAGAATATTTTTAGGTTTTTAACAAAGTGATAATATTAGAAAGTATGGTGTGGTGGTTAAAGATTTGGACCAAGGACTTCAAAAACCTGAGATTATGGGTTCAAATTCCACTATTGACACTGTATGATCATGAGCAAGTCACTTCACTTGCCTGTGCTTCAATTCAAAACAAAACAAATGTAGTCAATTGTATCTCAAACTTTGTAAGTTGCCTTGGATAAAGATATCAGTCAAATAATTAGTAATAATAGCATTATTAGGTCACTGGAGCTGCTTACTCTTGAACATGCTATACACAATTGTCCATGAGTAAAACATTCCTGTTGTAGATCAATCCCTGCTTTTCCTGATAACTTGGCTCTTGTTAATGGTCATTGTAACACACGATTTTACAGG
This sequence comes from Erpetoichthys calabaricus, assembly GCF_900747795.2. NCBI lineage: Eukaryota > Metazoa > Chordata > Cladistia > Polypteriformes > Polypteridae > Erpetoichthys > Erpetoichthys calabaricus. The sequence continues at coordinate 67,232,697 of NC_041395.2, forward strand.
AAAGTGTATTGTTTTGAATTCAAACAAAAATAATAATGGGAAATTTGAGTGTATATTATTACCATTATAAGATGCTTATGATTTTTATTTATTTACATCGTACAGTGTTTCTTTTTGTGTTTTTCATCAGTTGTATGTGGTTCAAACCGCAGATGTGAATGTATATGCCAAGCAGTGCTTGAAGTGGATATATGTAAGTTCCAGAATAGAATGTTTTTCACTGATGTATTAAGGAGGAGAACAAGGAGCGTGGAGTAAATTTATGAGTTTCCCTATTAGAAATTTAAATGCCATGATCTAAGTCCAATGCTGGGGTATTGTGCAATTTAAGTGCCAAGATCGGAGGAGAGGGTAGTTCCCCTCCGAGTTACCAGTGTCACATCTGGGGACTGATAGTAGATTAGAACATTAGAACACTCTAGATGAGATAGGCCATTCAGCCCAACAAAGCTTGCCAGTCCTATCCACTTATTTCTTCCAAAAAAACATCAAGTAGAGTTTTGAAAGTCCCTAACGTCTTACTGTATACCACACTACTTGGTAGCTTATTCCAAGTGTCTGTCGTTCTTTGTGTAAAGAAAAACTTTGTAATGTTTGTGCAAAATTTACCCTTAACAAGTCTCCAACTGTATTCACCATGTTCTTGATGATCTCACTTTAAAATAACAGTCTCGATCCACTGTACTGATTCCCTTCATAATTTTAAACACTTCAATCAGGTCACCTCTTAGTCATCTTTTGCTTAAACTGTATAGGCTCAGCTCTTTTAATCTTTCCTCATAATTCAACCTCTGTAGCCCTAGAATCAGCCTAGTCGCTCTTCTCTGGACCTTTTCTAGCGCTGCTATGTCCTTTTTGTAGCCTGGAGACCAAAACTGCACACAGTACTCAAGATGAGGCCTCACCAGTGCATTATAGAGGTTGAGCATAACCTCCTCGGACTTGTACTCCACACATCGTGTTATATAACCTAACATTCTGTTAGCCTTCTTAATGGCTTCTGAACACTGTCAGGAAGTCGATAGCTTAGAGTCCACTATGACTCCTAAATCCTTCTCATAAGGTGTACTCTTGATTTTCCAACCGCCCATTGTGTATTCAAACCTAACATTTTTACTTCCTATGTGTAATACTTTACATTTACTAACATTAAATTTCATCTGCCACAAATCTGCCCAAGCCTGTATGCTATCCAAGTCCTTCTGTAATGATATAACGGATTCCAAATTATCTGCTAATCCACCTATCTTGGTATCATCTGCAAACTTAACCAGCTTGTTACTTATATTCCTATCTAAATCATTTATATATATTAAAAATAGCAGCGGCCCCAGCACTGACCCCTGTGGAACACTTTCCTTAACATCGGCCAATTCTGAAGAGGTTCCTTGCACCATCACCCTCTGCTTCCTGTGTCTGAGCCAATTCTGCACCCATCTAAAAACATCACCCTGAACTCCCACTTCTTTTAATTTGGTGCCCAACCTCTCATGTGGCACCTTATCAAATGCTTTCTGAAAGTTCAGATAAATAATATCATATGCTCCATTTTGATCATATCCTTTTGTTGCCTCCTCAAAGAATTCCAGCATGTTAGTAAAACACGACCTCCCTCTTCTGAACCCATGCTGACTGTTCAGAATAACTCCTGTCCTTGCCAGGTGTTGTTCAATCTTATCCTTAATAATTCCTTCCATTAATTTTTCTGTGATGCATGTTAAGCTTACTGGCCTATAGTTGCTTGGATCAGCCCTGTCACCCTTTTTATATAATGGGATGATATTTGCCATTTTCCAGTCCTTTCGGAATCTCTCCAGTGCGCAGTGACTTCCTAAAAATATGTGTCAAGGGCTTATATATGTACTCACTAGCCTCCTTAAGAACTCGACGATAAATAATATCTGGTCCTGGTGATTTGTTTGATTTCAACTTATTTAATCTGAGCAGCAATTCTCCCTCTACAATTTCCAAATCCCTCAGTACCTCCTTAGTCGTTGTGTTTACCTCTGGGAGGTTATCCACTTGCTCACTTGTGAACATCTCAGAAAAATGTAAGTTTAGGGCATCCGCTATTTCATTGTCTGTATCTCTTAATTCCCCTTTACTATTTCTGATGCATTTCACCACCTCCTTGACTATTCTTTTACTACTAAAATACTGAAAGAATCTCTTAGGGTCTTCTTTCACCTTATCTGCTATATTCCTCTCCAACTGTCTTTTAGACTCCCTGATATCCTTCTTAATGGTTTCCCTCGTGTTCTCATACACTCTACGATTCACTTTGCAGTCATTAGTCTTATATGCCTTATAAAGCAGTTTTTTCCTTTGCAACTTCTTTTAAAATTTTTTATTAATCCACCATGGAGTTTTTTTTTTAATTTCCTATTAATTCCAAATTTAGGTATGTATCTATCCTGCATTACACTACCCTTATGTATGTCATTTATTCCAACATGGACAATGACAACTGGATCCACCCCCACTCCGGCCAAGAGTCTATCCACCCTTCCAGGGAGGTCTCCCACCTGTGCTCCCGGAAGGCAACACACCATGCGAGACTCTATCTCTCTGGAGCACATCTGCGCTTCAATCCCCCTAATGATTGAGTCCCCAACTATTACTACCTCTCTCTTTTTGGGAACTGGTTTTGAGGTGGCCCATTGGGGCTCCTCATCCCTGCCTACCACCTCAGAATGCAGCAGAATGGATAACTATGATGAAACCCGGTATGCTAGAAAACATTGCTGATATGCATCGAAGAGTGTCGGCAATCAAAAGCAAAGTATCTTTTAGATCTTGTATCTAAGTATCTTCCTACTTCAAGCACTAATGCAAAGAATTTTACAGAGCGCAGGAGTGGGGAATCCCTGTCCAAAGTAAGCAGAAGCCCATGTACATGTAAATGATTTTGGAAGTCAGAAGTGTGGGGATCCACTACTGCTGCATCCTTCATTTGCATTAAGCACACTGTCAGCACAGCGCAGAACATTTTGCTTTCCTGTTGTGGTGGGGGGTGTTTACCCCTAAATATTGACATATTGAAATGTTCTTTCTTAGCACATACCTACTGAACTAGATGTACCATCCTGCCAAATCTCAGCTTTTTAACTCAACAAGAAATAGGGATTTTGTTGATGAGTGAATGAGTCAGTTAATCAACTTTGCATTATATGTACTGTATATATGGTATATTTATAGATTTGGGTTGATTATACCATTAAATAGATGAAAGGATTTGAAATTAAACTTAAAGCCATTGCAGCCTCTATTTACTGGTACTGAATATAACCTATCAGGAGTTCACATTCTGGAGAAATTTTCCAAAATGATCAAGTGATCAAGTAACAACAAAGTTTTGTAATTCAACACTGAGCAGCTTATGATTGTACTTGCCAGAAAGAAAGCCTCCTTCTCCTCCTCCTCCTCCTCTTCTTTTAATTCTCTCAAGTTTCATTCATCAGCTGGCCGTCTAATATTAGATTACAGCTTTCAAGGAGCATAAAATATGCTAAAGTATCACATTTGGAATATCAATTTGCTTATCCATGAACAGTGTGGCCAAGTTGTTAAGGAGCTGGACTGTACAGATGAAGTTCATGTTACTTGACAAAGCAGCTCCAAGGAAGCCCAGCAAGGAAGGGAGCAATGTGAAGGTAGTCTTTCAGCATTTTCTAGACAAGCGTCCGTATCCTCTAGGGGTTCAAACAGCCCCCCTGCTCACACCCCCTCCGTCAGGAGCAGAGAATGTCAGAGCAAGAGAGAGAAAAGCAAACAATCAAAAATCAATAGGTGCTGTTTGAGCTTTTAAGTATGTGAAGCACCATGCGGGAAGCATATCGCGCAACAAAGCAACCACAAGTAAGCCCAGCAAGGAAGGGAGCAATGTGAAGGTAGTCTTTCAGCGTTTTTTGAGGAGCGGCCGTATCCTCTAGGGGTGTGAACAGCCCCCATGCCCACAATATATTTGAGGAGTTTTATTTAATACGTAATACGTGCTCTGATTGGGTAGCTTCTCAGCCATCTGCCAATAGGGTCCCTTGTATGAAATCAACTAGGCAAACCAACTGAGGAAGCATGTACCAGAAATTAAAAGACCCATTGTCCACTGGGACAATGACCACATTCTTTTTGTTGGTCGTATTTTTTTTTCTTTCAGCCTTTCTTTTGTTGATGTTTACTTGCTGAGCTGACCGTTCTTCGTGGGCTGCCGCCGTGTATTGTGTGTCTTTAATTTTCTGTGACAGTAATACTGTCTTGTATGGCTCTATTCAATAAGGGCGCGCACAAAAAGGCGAGCTTCAAAAGGGTGACCTCAATTAAGCGCGGCGAATAAAGGTGTTCGTAGATAATTTAGTTCAAATGGCTCTGGAATATGTGAAGAGCAACAAAGGTGCAGATATTTATTTACGTGCGCCTTTATTCGCTGCGTCCAATTGAGGTCGCCCTTTTGAGGCTCGCCTTTTTGTGCGCGCCCTTATTGAAGGATGCCTGTGCGCGCCCATATTGAAGGATACCGTCTTGTACGTCCGCTGGCTTGTACGTCCGCTGACTTGTACGTCCGTAATATACCTTTAATTTTCTCTTTCGGTAATACAGGCGTGCGTGTCGGTAATATGCCTTTAATCTCCTCTGACAGTAATACTGGCTTGTATGTGGCTGTAATATGCGTCACTGTATTGTGTACCTTTAATTTCCTCTCGCAGTAATACTGGTTTGTATTTCCGTAAAACGCCTCTAACTTTCTCTGACAGTAATATCGCGCATCGCACCATGCCCCGCGCATGCGCACTTCACCAGAAGACACCCACACACGGACACCTGGACACACACACACACACATATATATATATATATATATATATATATATATATATATATATATATATATATATATATATATATAGTGGAAATAACAAAAAAAAGAAGCTCCACAAAAACGGACAAAATAAAGCAATGAAAAACGGTGTAAATGATCAAAAAGTACTGGAATCGGTAACATTTGACAAAGTTCATGAAATAAGATGGCGTTGAAATACAGATGGGAAATGAGTACAGGAAATTGTTGGCAGGAAATGACGTTGAATTCAGGAGCTGGAAGTGAAGTCATCTATGGTGGCCGGATGTGATGTCAATGGCGGGCGCCGGAAGTGACGTCATGGCGGCCATTTTGGAACCCGGAAATGGATGGAGTTATTTTTCTTCGGTTTTTCTGTTGGGAGATCAAGAGATTTGGGTAAGTACCACGTGACAACCCCTCGTCTCGCGATGTTTCACTCACCTTTAGGCTTTTTGACTGCCTCCTAAACGCATGTGTGTGACATAACCCCCTCTCAGCCCAGATCCATCAGGTCAGGCGACCTGCACCGAGAGGTCATGGGCATGGGAGAGAGCATCCGTGTTGACCTGCAAGGAACCTTTACGATAAACAACACTAAAACAATAAGGTTGAAGGTCCAAAAACCACCTAGTGATTCGGGGATTAGACTCCCGGTGAAGGGACATCTACTGTAAAGCAGCATGATCCGTCACCAGAGTAAATTCCCAACCCAAAAGGTAGTACCTTAACTGCATGATAGCCCATTTGATTGCCAAGGCTTCTCGCTCCACCGCGGCATACCTGGTCTCCTGGTCCAGCAGTTTCCGGCTGAGGTACATAATGGGGTGTGACCGCATTGGTTCAACACGGCTCCTAATCCTGTGTCTGATGCGTCGGTCTGGAGTATGAAAGGAAAAGAAAAATCAGGAGATTTTAAAACAGGTGCTGACATAAGGGCCAGTTTTAAGTCACTGAATTCAGTATCAGACTTGTCATCCCATACCACTTTTAAAGGTGCTCTTTTCTTTGTTAGATTAGATAAGGGTGTAGCAATTTCAGAGAAACGAGGTACAAAACAGCGATAGTAGCCCGCTAAGCCCAGAAATGCTTGAACCTGCCTCTTAGTCATCGGACGGGGCCTATTTATGATGGCATCAATTTTGGAACATTGTGGTTTATCAGTGCCCCCACCCACCAGGTAGCCCAAATATTTGGCTTCTTTTAATCCAAAGAAACATTTGTGTGGAGAGCACAGTTTTAACCTGCAATACATGCTCCTTCCATGTGCCAGAATATATGACTATGTCATCCAGATAGGCGGCACTAAATGAATTGTGGGGCCGTAGCAGTGTATCTACCAGACGTTGGAAGGTTGCTGGCGCCCTGTGCAAACCAAAAGGGAGAACCGTGTATTGCAAATGTCCACTTGGAGTACTAAAAGCGTTTTTTTCTTTAGCGGAGGCCGTTAAAGGAATTTGCCAATACCCTTTAATCATATGAAGAGTAGTTAGGAATTGAGTGTTCCCAAGTCGGTCGAGTAGATCATCCACTCACAGCATTGGATACTCATCAAATTTTGAGACCTGGTTAAGTCGTCGAAAGTCATTACAAAACCTCCACGACCCATCTGGCTTAGGAACTAAGACAATTGGACTAGACCAGGGGCTATAACTTTCTTCAATAACCCCTAATTCCAGCATTCATCTAATTTCCAACTCTACTTCCACCTTCTTTGCTTCCGGGAGCCTATAAGGTCTTTCTCTGACAATTACCCCCAGGTCAGTAATTATGTCATTCTCAATCAGAGCAGTCCGTCCTGGTAGCTCGTTCACTACTTCCGGTACTGTTTTTGTTCCGGGGTCAAATCAGGTCCGAAATTAAGGTGAGACTGTGATGTGAAAAGGGAGCAAGGCTGGCCGGAGGAGGGATATATTTCCCTGTCCTTCCACGGCTTCAGCAAATTTACATGATATACTCACTCACACGGTCGACAATTTGGTTGTTTAACCAAATAATCTATGAGTCCTTTCCTTTCCTTAATTTCGTAAAAGCCTTGCCAATGTGCCAATAATTTAAATTGGGAAGCTGGAACAAGCACCATTACACAATCACCCGGGACAAATTCCCGAATGGTGGCGTTTCTATAATAATAACAAGACTGTGCTGCTTGAGCTTTCTCCAAGTTTTCTTTTAGTATGGGCCTAATTTTTTCCAATCTGTCTCGTAATTGTGCTATATTTAATTATATTTAAAGTAGGATGGACCTCCTCCTTCCCAACCTTCTTTTAACATGTCCAATAGCCCACGGGGTTGTCTTCCATATAATAATTCAAATGAAGAAAAACCTGTAGAGGCCTGTGGGACTTCCCAATAGGCAAACAATATGAGAGGGAGTAACTGATCCCAGTTTCTCCCATCATCGCTAACTACTTTGTGTAACATCTGTTTTAACGTTTGATTAAATCGTTCCACCAACCCGTCTGTCTGGGGGTGATAGACCGATGTTTTCAGATGTTTTATCCTGAGTAATTTAGCCACCTCCCTGAATGTCTCCGAAGTGAAGGGAGTCCCTTGGTCCATCAGTACCACTTTGGGGATCCCTACACGTGTGAATATCCCTACTAATTCCCATGCAATGTTTTTCAAAGTAGCTGAGCGCAGGGGAAAAGCTTCTGGAAATCGAGTGGCATAGTCTTCTAGAACTAAAATATATTTATAGCCTTTTAACGAGGATTCTAACAGTCCTACAAGGTCGATACCGACTTGTTCAAATGGTACATCAATAAGGGGAAGGGGAACAAGAGGAGCACGGTCCCTCCTAGGAATCTGACGAAGCTGGCATTCTGGATAAGAAGCACAAAATCGTCAGACCTCCTCATTTATCCCTGGCAATAAAATCCGAGCTTTATTCTCTCCAATGTTTTTTCAGATCCAAAATGGGCTCCTAGAAGGTGAGCATGCGCTAGTTCACATACTTGTCGCCGATAAGTACATGGTACTAGAAGCAGTGCCCTCACTTCACTACCGTGTTCTGCCACTTGATACAAGAGTTCATTTTTTATTACAAAGAAAGGCATTGGTGGCATGGGATCTAGGGTTGTATGACTCTTGGTGGACACTATTGCATTCCTCACAAACTTTAAGGAATCGTCGTTCCATTGTTCTCTTTTAAAAGAAGATGGGGTAAATAGAAATTGGGCCGATAAATTTTGAATAGAGTCTCTGCTGACCTCAATGGGAGAGGCTTTCTGCCACCACGTCCTCTACGTTAACTGTATCAGTTCCCGCAGAGAACGATGGGACATCAACTCCCTCATACTGAGTACCTGTATGGGTCCTAGTGACCATTGTACACAGCATGGAGGCAGTCGGAGTAGAAGAACTCTCCATTATTAAACCCAAATTCTTTTTAGGAACAATTCCGTTTTTACCGCTGTTAATTTTTTCGCAATCTCTCCCTAATATGACTGGGAATGGGGGATCCGGTAGTACTGCCATGGTTAGTTTGGTCATGACGTGATCTACAGAAATCACGCAGCTAGCAGTCTTATAATAACAAATATCTCCATGAATACACTTTAGGCTAGTTTTTTATTCTAAGCCATTGTTGTGGTAAAACGAATCAGGAGCAACAATGGAAATGTTACTCCTGGAATCGAACATTGCCCTTACCTTCCTGCCATTTATAACAACTGCACCTGTATAAGGAAGAGACAAAGAGTTAATCACAGTGGCATAGTACCTTTCTCCCCTAACCAGTGAGCAATCCATGGGTTCATTGGTGCAATTTGGGGACAGATGACCAACCTCTCCACATTTGAAACAGTGGGGAAGGCTGAACTGTTTGTCCCTTTTATGGACCGCAGGCTTGGGAACTTGTCGAGAGGGCTCAGGGGCTGCCCCACGTGCCTGTTGGGTACGGCGAGAGAACTGTTCCGATCTCCCTGATTTGCAAGCCGTCCAGTGACATTCAGCGACCTTGATCAAGGTGTCCTTGTTTTCTAAATTTTGTTTCTGGATTTGCTGGCCGATATTTTCAGGGAGGGCATGAATAAAGGTCTCACACGCCAAGAGCTTGGCCATCGTGTGGGAGGTGTTAATATCGAGCCTTAGCCAACGACAAACCTTACTCCACGCCTTGAACGCCTGTGTTCTTAAAGGTCGGAAACAAATTGCCACTCCCTCCATTCTCTCGCCTGTCGTTCCGAAGAGATGCCGTAGCGTTTGAACACCTCCGTTTTCAGAACATCATAGTCTGCGGCCTTCTCCTCGGTTAAATCATAGTAAGCCCTCTGCGCTATCCCCTTCAGGTAGGGGGCCAGTAGGTACACCCATTCCGACCTTGGCCATGCGTTCCGCTTCGCAGTTTGCTCAAAAACCAAAAAATAAGTCTTGATATTATCAAATTAGGTACGTTAACTGGGTCGGTAATGACCGAGCAGCCTCCATCCGTACTGCGGCTGCAGCGTGAGCCTTGGACTCGGTTAGCTGTGTCCGAGTTTCACCCATCTGCACCTTCAAAGTACGAAGCTCGCCCATAATTGTGGAAAGTATAGTATTGAGGTCCTGTTTTTCCATCATCTTCGAAAATATATATCCTGCCAGCTACGCCAATTGTGGAAATAACGAAAAAAAGAAGCTCCACAAAGACGGACAAAATAAAGCAATGAAAAACAGTGTAAATGATCAAAAGTACTGGAATCTTTAACATTTGACAAAGTTCATGAAACAAGATGGTGTTTAAATACAGATGGGAAATGAGTACAGGAAATGGTTGTCAGGAAATGACGTTGAATTCAGGAGCTGGAAGTGAAGTCATCTTCTGGACGTGATGTCAATGGTGGGCGCCGGAAGTGACGTCATGGTGGCCATTTTGGAACCTGGAAGTGGATGGAGTTATTTTTCTTTGGTTTTTCTGTTGGGAGATCAAGAGATTCGGGTAAGTACCACGTGACAACCCCTCGTCTTGCGATGTCTCACTCAACTTTAGGCTTTTTGACTGCCTCCTAAACTCATGTGTGTGACAATATATATATATATATATATATATATATATATATATATATATATATATATATATATATATACCATATTTTTCGCACCATAAGACGCACTTTTTTTTCCCCAAAAGACGGTTGGAAATGTCTGTGCGTCTTATGGAGCGAATATTGCGTCACAGACCATGATGTGTATTACCTGAAAAAAGTCGACATCCAGGGGTAGAGGGCGACAAAACTCACTGTTACGTTACAGGCATTCCCTCTGTGCTTGGAGGAATGTTAGACTCATTGACTCGGCATCTAATCCTTGCGTGTGCGTGAGTTGCGAAATGTAAACAAATATAAACAAAGGCAAGATAGCATCTACATCTCATGAGGGAGCGAAGCGAGTGCAGAAAACAAAATACTCAGCAGACGATGTTTTGCGCATTATCACGGAGTCGGACAGATTACCAGCCGCTGGACTACTTCAGGCTGTTCTTTCCTGAAGCTGCCTTTCAGCTACTGTCAGACAAGACAAACAGGTATGCAGAACAATTTTTTGAATCGAGGGCTTTGCTTGCACCGCATTCTCATTTTTCAAACTGGAAACCCACAACAAAACACGAGATGAAGGGCTTTGTGGCATTACAAATATAGATGGGACTAGACTGGCGATATAACTTCAGGGAGCATTGGTCCAAACGTGCTTTGTCCCCTGGTGGCTTTGGACAGGTTATGTCGCGTGATGATAGGTACGTGATGCTGCAAAGTGATTGTGAGCAACTGAGCTTAATAAATTCTGACACTAGCGATGAGGAGTTCTTGGGGTTTCCATAAAACTAGAAGAGTGCTTGAACCTTAAAGTCTCTCCTTATTTGTTAATGACAGTGATGATGTTTCTTAATACCGCTGTTGAATTTACATGGTTGAAATATTATTCTGCTATATTTTATTAAACATATTAGTGCACCATTTGGTTCAGAATATTTTTTTTCTTGTTTTCCTCCTCTAAACCTAGGTGTGTCTAATGGTCAGGTGCGTCTTATGGTGCAAAAAATACGGTATATATGTATGTATGTATATATATATATATATATATATATATATATATATATATATATATATATATATATATATATATATATATATATATATATACTAGGGGGTTCCCCCTTGCTTGCTTCACTTGCCAGCCACTTTGCGTCTCTGCCGCGCACGTTGTGAAGAGGTGGGCTGAATGGAACAAGGAGATGCGGTTGCTCCTCCAAAACTCCCTCTTAAACAGTGATATAATGGGAAACAAATATTTTTTTTAACCTCCTCATTGCTTGATCAGCTGCGTTTCAGGGGCAGGGGCATTTCCTGGATCCTAGAGCCCTGGAAGCCAGCACTTCCGCCACACCAGGAAGTGCTGACGGAAGGTATTCCAGGGTCACCTGGAGCATATCCAGGGAAGTATAAAAGGGGCCACCTTCCAACAGTCGGGGAGCTGGTATTGAGAGGAAGCAGACAAGGCTTCAGAGAGTGGAGAGAAGGTGGCCCGAAGAGGACAAGTGAGAGGCCCGAGAGAGTGGTGTCTGGTGCTGGAGCACTGTGTGCTGTGTGGGACTGTGGTGAACATTGTAATTATATTTGTAAATAAATCATGTGTGGTGGACTGAGAACATTGCCTCTCAAGGACAACATGTTACATTCTATGATTTGCTTCTCGCAGCTGAGAGGGCCCCGTGGCGGATGTTTGCAGACTGGCAGACCAACCACATGCATTACCTGGTAGGTAACCACCCATACAATCAGATCGAGATTCAGACTACGAATGCTATGAATATAATTACTCCAATCTCCACGCTGTCATATAAACAAACCACACGCTGTGGCACAGTGTAAAGAGGCTTTGCTTCTGATGCTGACGTCCGAGGTTCGATCCCTGAGAGCCAAGATATCAAAGGAGTGGCTTCAGGACAACTCTGTGAATGTCTTTGAGTGGTCCAGCCAGAGCCCAGACTTGAATCCGATTGAACATCTCTGGAGAGATCTTAAAATGGCTGTGCACCGACGCTTCCCATCCAACCTGATGGAGCTTGAGAGGTGCTGCAAAGAGGAATGGGCGAAACTGGCCAAGGATAGGTGTGCCAAGCTTGTGGCATCATATTCAAAAAGACTTGAGGCTGTAATTGCTGCCAAAGGTGCATCAACAAAGTATTGAGCAAAGGCTGTGAATACTTATGTACATGTGATTTCTCAGTTTTTTTTATTTTTAATAAATTTGCAAAAACCTCAAGTAAACTTTTTTCATGTTGTCATTATGGGGTGTTGTGTGTAGAATTCTGAGGAAAAAAATGAATTTAATCCATTTTGGAATAAGGCTGTAACATAACAAAATGTGGAAAAAGTGATGCGCTGTGAATACTTTCCGGATGTACTGTGTATATATATATATATATATATATATATATATATATATATATATATATATATATATATATATATATATATATTCACGGCATTCGTAGTCTGTATCACAATCTGATTGTATGGGTGGTTACCTATCAGGTAACGCTTGTGGTTGGTCAGCAATCTGCTAACATCCGCCACGGTGCCCTCAGTTTGTGAGGAGCAGATCATAGAATGGTTGAAATACATGCGCAACGTTAGGGGCATCGCCTCTGACGCTGACGTCCGAGGTTCGATTCCCGAGAGGGAGTGCAGTGGAGTGTGTACACCTGATGAGCCCAGAATGAGGGCGAAACACGTGTCGTGTACTCTTTGCATTTATTTGACAGTAAACTATTTCAACCATATATATATATATATATATATATATATATATATATATATATATATATATATATATATAATATAACAGGAATACCAAAGGTGACAATTATATTTTGAAGGTTTTCCAGTCTGAAGCAAAAAGCTGGTATTCAGGTAATGATAAATCATAATCCCAGTTTAGTCTGTTGTACATTATAGTGCTAACAGATTCTTTCAGCACAGCTCAAACCATAGATCTGCCCTGTCCTTGATTTTTGCTGCAAAATCAGTGTCTTTGTGCACCATAAAAATTGTATAACATAGTACAGTCTTTGCTGCATGCCCAATTTTATTTCCGCATATCAACTGCAGTTCCCTTTCTAAATTCATGCTAATTTACATTAATTGAGCTTCATGTTTCTCGTGTTATTAATTTGTTCAAACACTGTTTAGCTGCAGGCTGACAATGTAGGTTCTTTACAATAATAATCTGCAAATAATATTAGTTCAGTTAATTCATTCTTGTATATGCTTACATAATTGCTTTCTTCTTCCATTCTTTTCCAGACAAGTGGCTTTTTTTGTACTTTCTGATCAAACTTACCTGAAGTAGTAGGAACAGGATGCTGCTGTTTGAGCTACTTGTGCACACCCTTTCCCTGGCATTGAAGTGCAGATCTAAGTGACTGTCAGATGAGTAAAACAGGAAAATGTACAAAATATGCAAGGTGTTGTAACCATTGTCAAGGTAAAATAGAAACAATAAACTCATTTCTATTTGAAAACACACACTCTGTTTCTCTGTTTTAAAGGGACAAGTTCACAAATTTGTCAATGCTTTTCAATGGAAAGTTTACAGATTTCAAAATTTTGCACAGCATGATCTATTCAAGATATCACAACAAAAACTGAAATAATCATGTTAAATTTGAATAAGTATAATATGGCAAAAAGATGAGTTATTTCAAGTGTAGAGACAGACAGACATGGCTATTGCAAATGGTGAGTCTCATGCTATATGCAAATTCATCTAAAAAGGGGGCTAATAGAGGGATAAGACAGGTCTCTAGTCCTCACAGGCTAACATGAGAACTAAACGTGAACTTTAATAAATATGCTAGTATGCCTAGGCTTGAAGACCTTATATGCAGCTCTGTCTTTACACTTAGCTGATGCTACATACAACACGCTCCTTTAAGTCAGGTCTTCAACATGGGTTTTTGATAAGCACACGGATAATGGAATGAAAAGCCTGAACAGTCAGCTATTTAGAAAGACTTCAAAAGTAAGATCTTCTGATCCAGCTGTAGGATTTACAACCAGACACTAGGGACAGTAATAATGTTCTGCAGTGTAGTCTAAAGATAATGTAAAAAAAGTGGAGGCAAGACGCATAGAAACGAGTCAGCAAACAAATGGCAGTTACTGTATAAGACTCAAAGGAGTTAAAAATGCATTTGCTAAAAAAGTGGAAAGTCAAACCACTGACCAGGCAGTGAATAAATCAAACATGATCAAGTTAATATCAAAGTTAAATTCAAATGCATAATGACGAAAGCTAGATGGGATGCATATTCATGAGAACATCAGGTCCTTGTAGAGTCACCAAGTAATGTAGCATATTTGGACTAGAGGGAAAGCTCAATGTCCACAAAGACAAAAGACAAAGACTCCATTGATTTATGAGACAACAACCCCAACTACTGTGCAACTAGGCATCCTGTTGAAAAGCTATTTATAATAAATATCATCTGTGACCACTAGGGGGAGATGTAGCACTCCAAACCCCAGACACAATCTCTCAGACACAAGTCCTGGTATAGGTAAAATGTTTATTTGCACAATATTCCTTGCACAAAGACTTCAAAAGTAACATAAACCAAACACAATTCTTCGCCTTCTCTTTTCTCTCTCTCCATCCACTCTGTCAGGCAAGCTTTGTACTTCTTCCACTCAACTCCAACTCGCCTGGATGAGGTTGAGCAGCTGCTTTTATGTTGGACCTAGGAGTATTTCCTGTGCTAGGGCGTAGCCTGATGGAAGTACTTTCGGGTCATTCAGAAGTCTGATTAAATAGGAATCGTGAATTCCATCAGCTCCCCTTGACAGCCCCAATGGAACCCAACACAGCTGCCCCATGGGGCTAGAAGTATCAGCATGCCCTGCGGGCATCCGTGCAGGACTCCTAACCCAGGGAGACTGCCATCTAGCATATAGGGGGAGAAAGTATTCATCAGTGCTTATCTCCCCGGGTCCTTCCATTGCTATGGCCTCCTGCCCAGGTAAGGATTCTTGTTCAGTCCTGGCTGGGATGCCAGTCCCTGCATGCTGTCTATTACAAAACATAAAACACAAAAAACAAATATACAGTGCAACAGGTAAAACATTTTATACGTGTGTTTTGAAATATTTGATATTTTTTTCCTTTACAGATTCTTTTCTTGTGATTTAATTTTAATTTTGAATTATTTTAACAAAGTGTATTTTCATTCTTGTCACTTGTCACATTGTCATATCTTTGACATCACAGGGGTGATGGTATAAATATGACAGCATTTCCTGCTTACCTTATCCCTCGGTGTATTCACTTCTCAAAACCAAAATCTTTATTAGCAAAGTTTGCATCAGGTTTTATTGCTGGTTATTTTTTAACTAATTTTCACCCTTGACCTTGATTCTCATTTTGCCCTTGTGTTTTGTTTTCCTGTTCTTTCACTGCTCGTAGCTTTGACATTGTCTTCCTTGACTACAAATTTAGGCTGATGTTATCATCTCCTAGTTGTTTTCTTTTCATCTTACAATTATCCACAGAAACCTTGTGTCGCATAAATAAGAAATGTATTCTTGTATGCCACAGTACTTCAGTAGGTTTCATGCTACGTATTAATTCATAAATCACAGTCAAAATGTAGAAATAAGGAACTATCCAAGTTATTTTATCATTTTAGCAATAACATTCTACTTCCGAGAAGGCAATTGAATTAAATTATTAAATTTCTTAATAGATCATTCATTGAATCTATGTAAGTGATTACCAACTGAGGCATCTCAGCTTCTTTAAAACGTATTTGCAGTTGTTCATTTCTACCTCATTTTTATAGCTTGGGTGCTCAAGATTATAATAATTTGTGCATCAATTAAGCCAAGGGTATATATAGACATACCAACAAAACCTGTTTTTAGGAAGTGACTTCTGGAGGTTTTCTCTTGCTTTGGTATTTTGTCAATGTCAGTATTCGTTCCTCATTCTATTTTGCTCAAAATGTGTCCAATAGGAACTTGACTTGCAGGTTTGGATTCTGATGCTTCTTCTATGTATCTCTTGATTGTTACTGCTATTACATCCATGACTATGCCTTCACACCATTTGTGACAGAGATGGATCCCATTTCTTTATAACCACATGCCTCAGTGCAGAAAGCAATGTAATGTGGAGGGCTTAACCTTATATTAAAATGTATGTTATTAGTGAAGAGCACAGCTTTCATGTGAGTATGATTGCAGCTCACTAAATTGTATTGGGGTGATGTTAGTTTGGCAGTTCATAAGATAAATGACACTTCAGGAAAAAGAAACTACTGATTCAATAATGGCTAAAAATCTAAGACAACATCATTATACCATTCTGTTCAATATGACAATGAAGGATGCAATCTCAGGTACAGAGTATGAAAAATGGGATTCAAGCCCAACAGAAAAAAACTTTTTTGAAAAGCTTTGGTCAGTAGGCAGAAATGCAGTGAGTCAAATGTGTTCATCATCTTTTCGTGCACTAATATAGAATGTGGGAGTTGGGCTGGCTAGGAGTGTTTCCACCTTAAACTGAATTAAGATGATTTGAGAAATGGATGATTGGATGGATGGATGGATAGATGGATGGAAGCATGCATCGACACATTTTGAAGTGTGGCAACATGTTGCATGTTGAGTGGACATGCAAGTAAGAACTATGCTGTACTCTGTACATATGACAATATCATAGCTACTAATAAATTGAAAGTAGCGTTCAAAACTACTAGACCAATCAGTTGTAGGTGGACACCAAAAGCCTAGCATTACAAAGGCCCACATTCAGAAAGAATTCAGACTCCTTCACTTTCTGTACACTTTAATGTAGTGTTGCAGATTTAATTTTAAATGGATAAATTTGCTATATTTGCCCACCAATCTACACCTATAACCCAAATAAAGTGAAAAAATGTTTTCAGAAAGGTTTGCAAATTTATTAAAAATCAAAACCTGAAATCTTTCATTTATACAAGTATTGAGACTCTTTTCTTTGGCACTCCTGTTTGCTTTAATTATTCTTGAGATGTGTCTGGAGTCCACCTGTGGAAAATTGAATTCATTGGACATTGTTTAGAAAGGCGCACACTTGTGTATACAAGGTTTAACAATTCACATTGCATGTCAGGAAAAAAATAAGCCATGAAGCCTAAGAAACTTTTAAACCCTCAGACAAAGGGTATAAAAGCAATACTAAAGATCTGTGTTTTCCCAGGAGACACAGTGACCTCCATAATTACATTTACATTTACATCATTTAGCAGACGCTCTTATCCAGAGCGACTTACAACAGTGTTTGTTAGTTTTTTTCGCATACCCCTTGGGGTCAGAGCACAGGGTCAGCCATTGTACAGCGCCCCCTGGAGCAATTACAGGTTAAGGGCCTTGCTCAAGGGCCCAGCAGAGTAGGATCTCTTTTGGCACTGACGGGGATTCGAACCGGCAACCTTCGGGATACCAGCGCAGATCCTTAGCCTCAGAGCCACCACTCCGCTCCAATTGTGACATGGAAGAAGTTTGGAACCATCAGGACATTTCCTGGAATTGGCTGAATAATCAGGCAAGAAGGGCCTTGGTTAGGGAGGTGACCAAGAACCCAGTGATCACACTACCAGAGCTTCAGAAGTCATCTGTTGAGATTGTAGAACCTATTGGAAATACAACCACCTTAGCAGCACTCCAGTCAGATGTTTATGGTAGAATGGCTAGATGGAAGCCATTCTTGCCAAAGATTATTTAAAGGACTCTGAGAACATTAGGAGAAATATTCTCTTTTCTAATGTAAGAGAAATTTGGACTGCTTTGGGCAAAACTCCAAACACTATGTCTGCCAAAGACCAGGGGCCTCATGTATAAACGGTGCGTACGCACAGAAATGTTGTGTACGAACTTTTCCACGCCCAAATCGTGATGTATAAAGCCTAAACTTGGCGTAAAGCAACACACATTTCCACGGTACCTCATACCCTGGCATACGCAATTTCTCCGTGCTATTGTTCCTGTGTGGTCACCCTTTCTTTCTTAGATCCACATTCCTGACGTGGCTTTATAAATACACTGAAACTAACTGCATATTGTTTATTAGTGTAATGCATCTGATTAACCTGCAGCAATATAATGGTCCAGGGAATAGCCATAGTATTCCAAATACCATAACTGCTTTAGCGTTGTTATTCTCACTGCATCTTCTTCTTCTTTCAGCTGCTCCTGTTAAGGGTTGCCACAGCAGATCATCTTTTTCCATATTACTCTCACTGTACCACTCGGAGTATTTATAGCACTGTATCTGAGTGGGGAATCACAGCAGCAGCTGATTGGAAAGAGAATTATCGGTATACAGCATGAACCAGACGCTGCCTCAGCCACGGCAAAACGCTTCAGAGACTTTCCTGTACGGACTTCACAGTTTAGAAAAAGTTTCATCCCAAGAACTATAAATGCACTCAATCAGTCCATCAAGTGCTCCTTGTAGAACTGTTTGTACTTATAAGTACAATTACCTCACTGTAAACTTGCACTACAGTTATAATATTGCACAACCTGTGCCACTTTATAAAGCACGTATTTACATATGATGACGATATCATTTTTAAGATGAAATGCAGCAAAATATGTTGATTATATTATACAGATAAAACTTTAACTTCATTTAAATAATCTGTATTGTTAATAATTAAACATGTGAGGACACGGTGCTGCAGCGCTAGCTAGTTCAGGGATTGTTCCTGCATTGCGTTGTATTCTTGCTGGTGCTGACGTGACATTGGAAGGATAGATGGACAGAATAATTAAATATGTACTACGAAGATATTTCAATGTTCCTTAACAGTTTTGAAGAATCGGCGTTCTAAGCTTACAAATGGCTTCACGTCTATTACAGAGCTGATTGTGTGGTGATTGGGTATTTAGAGAAAGAAAAGTAAGGACAGGAATTGGAGGTTAGTACTGTGGCACCCGGCTGGGGTTCATGCCCGGCCGGGATGCCCAGGAGGACCGGAGGAGGGCTTGTGCCTCCTCCAGAACACGAGGGGGCGACCGCCTTGGTTGCTTTGGGGGCCACAGGTACAGAGCATGGAAGCTCTACCCTGTAGGGGCCCGTGGCCACCGCCAGGGGACGCCCCAATGCCTTGGGAGCCCTGGACCTCAGAACTTCCGCCACACCCGGAAGTGCTAGGGGGAAGAGGAGCAGGGACACCCGGAGTCCTTCTGGTTGCACAGCCGGCACTTCCGCAACACAGGGGAGTGTCGACGGAAGAGTGTCGGGAAGCACCTGGAGCCCATCCGGGGTGTATAAAAGGGGCTGCCTACCTCCAGTCAATGGCTGGAGTCGGGTGGAAGCAGGACAAGGTTTAAGAAAAGAGAGAAGGAGGCGGTCTGAAGAGGCAGAGTGGTTGGCCTGGACTTTGGGGAAGATTGGGGTTTGTGGCATTTATTGTAAATAGTATTGTAAATAAACGTGTGTTGGGTGACATGAGTGTGTCTGCCTGTCTGTGTCTGAGCCAGTCTCCACAGTACGTTTGAAAGAGACAGTACTTCTGTAATAAATTATTTCATCGAAGGTCGCGCATGGTGCAGCAAGCCTCTTGCGTGAGACACGACCAATCACTGTGCCACCGTGTTCCCATGTTTAACAACATGCTTTCATTCCTATCATCATGAAAAAGATATCACGTATACATCTCAGTATTTTAATTATTCAGAGAGCTGTAATATCACGAATGTAATGGATTATGTGTCCTGTCGGAGAAAGAGAAAGCCCGTTTAAGAAGCAGGTAGTGATTCACACACATAGAGCACATAGAAGATCAAACACAGAACAAAGCATTTAACGTGCTACTTTAGTTACAATGGGATTTGAGAAACTAGTAAATTAAATGATTTTAAGATGAAGTTTATGATGTTCTCTTTTAATGGCAAAATAAACTACGTGATTAAAGTGGAAATTTCGAGATTAAAGTTGACATTTTGTGCTTTTTTCCCACTGTGTGCCTATTTTTTTTTGTCTGTACCCTAATAAGCTTTCATATGACACTTAGACGGTGGGCTACGACTTGCCTTTTCACGGCGACTTTAATATGTGACTTCTTTTTTATTTTGGGCACTGTGCAACTTTGTGAACTTGAGCTTTCGAGTTTCTCTTACACTCTGTCACTCGATCAACTTCCTTTTGTTGATTATACCACTGTTTAAACCAACAAATAGTACGTTTTTTCTTTGCCTCCACTTGGTATTCACTGAAATTCTTATATTTTCCCCCGTACTTTTCCCATTGTCTTTTCACAGAAGGCTATTTATATTGATTTGCATATTCAAAGAGGCGCAATTCTGGGAGGAGCTGGGGCGGGACAGAAGGCACCTGCATGTGCGTTACTTTTCACGCTGATCGGGATTTATGTAGCGGGAGAACGTGGAAGTTTGCGTACGCACAGATTCCTGCATCTGGATTTTTCTGTTCATACGCACATTCCCGCTTTTGTGCTTACGCCATGTTATAGTGTGAGTTCTACGCACGACGTTATACATGAGGCCCCAGGTGCTGCTCAATATCTCTCTAATATTATTTAATCATTAAAAATTAAATCCTCACCTTAAGAAATTGCGCAGAAAGTGAATGGGTTTGAATACTTTCTGAATCCATTGTATCACCACACCAGGCTTCTCTCACTTTGAAACTTGTCAACATTGTTGTGAGGGAAAATATAATCAATAAATAAATCAATTTGAAGATTGAAACACACAAAGTTCAATGGATCACTTTATTTCTATTATTATTATTTTTATTTTTGTTGTTGGTGAATTTGATTGATGCCTTTATCCAAAGTGATTTAAATATAGTAAATGATATACCCTGGTGAGGTGGAGATATGCTCTAGAGAGGAGAGGAATGAAGGTCAATAGGAACAAGACAAAATACATGTGTGTAAATGAGAGGGAGGTCAGTGGAATGGGGAGGATGCAGGGAGTACACCTGACAAAGGTGCATGAGTTTAAATACTTGGGATCAACAGTTTAGAAAAATGGGGATTATGGAAGAGAGGTGGAAAAGAGAGTGCAGGTAGGCTGGAATGGGTTGGGAAGAGTGTCAGGAGTGATTTGTGACAGATGGCTATAAGCAAGAGTGAAAGGGAAGGTCTACAGGATGGTAGTGAGACCAGCTATGTTATATGGGTTGGAGACGGTGGCACTGACCAAAAAGCAGGAGACAGAGCTGAAAGTGACAGAGTTAAAGATGCTAAGATTTGCATTGGGTGTGACAAGGATGGACAGGATTAGAAATGAGTACATTAGAGAGTCAGCTCAAGTTGGACGATTGGGAGACAAAGTCAGAGAGGCGAGATCGTGTTGGTTTGGATGGGTGCAGAGGAGAAATGCTGGGTATATTGGGAGAAGGATGTTAAGGATGGGGCTGCCAGGTAAGAGGAAAAGATGAAGGCCTAAGAGAAGGTTTATGGATGCGGTGAGAGAGGACATGCAGGTGATGGGTATGACAGAGCAAGATGTAGAGGACAGGAAGATATGGAACAAGATGATCCGCTGTGGTGACCCCTAATGGGAGCAGCCAAAAGAAGATGGCTCTCATTCTTGCGCTCAAGGAGCCGTTAACTAGACAGGGTTGAGTCAGCTGCAGCCTGATTCAAGATTAATTTTTTTTCCTTTAACTCATCAGTGTGGTTTTGCAGTAAATGTGTAATAGTGCATATACAAAGCCATTAGAGTTTGATATAGTATAATAGTTTACATTTACTAGCAGACTATATATTGCAATGTTATTTATTCATGAAAATAAAATGATAACTGGCATCCTATTTCATCAAAAATAAAACAAGAACAAAATGAATTCATTACCAAACATAAGTCATGTTTCCATTAACCTCCTTAATGAACATTTTGAAATTGAGAAATAAAAAAGAGTAATAGAAACATGTAAATTTCGAAAAAAAACTCTCAAAAAATCGCAAAAAAAAGTTTATACGCTCGCTTGAGGTGGTTTTTCAGGTGATTTGACAAAACAATAATTCGCAAAAACTGAAATGGAAACACTTTTTTCACATGTAGGTCACATGAAATGATGTATGCAAAACATGGTATGGTCAGATGAGGAGACTGAAATATTCCTAAAATTAGTGCAAAACAAAAAAATTACGTATATTTTAGACTCCAAACATATAAAATGTGATTTTCAAATACCTGGCCAAATGTGATGTGGTGAATACAGCAACATCATGAGCACTATCTGGTGACCCAATATACTGTAAATGTTCCTGATCATTAACCTGTCGTCAATGACCGCCTGCAGAACAACAAATGTCCAGCCTTTCCTATTAACATAATCCTGATACCCGTCACTTGGTACATGAACAGGGATATGTGAGCCATCGATTGCACCCTACACCTGAGGTGTTTTGTATGCCTCATAATTGTGCTGCAAAATCTACTTAGCCTCTTCCACATCAGGTAAGTGATGTGTTGCCTCATTATTTTGGGGCATATGGCCTGACACACCCCATATACACACCTGTGAACAGTGGTTTTACTTACCTCATGTATGCTACGGCAGGGGACACAAGAGGGCCTATTGTGTGGCATAATTCCATTCCTGCTCATCCTAAAATTTTATACCCACAGCTTCTCAGTAAAATGACTGCGGAAGATTTCAAAGAAATCCCTAATACGTGGCCTCTGCAAAGTCTAAGGAGTTTGCCTTCCCTTTATAGATGTCGCTTGCTTTCATCGCCTCAGATTAAAAATGAACACAGCAATTATAGATGCGATTGGAAATAAGAGAACTAACACCCATCATATCAGTTGCCATTTTTAATTTCAGGTGGTAAAACAAACTTTATTTGCATAAAATCACTCAATGGAAACACAGACAATTTGCATTTGTGTTTTGTTGACTTTTCAGAAGTGTCGCTTCTGTTTTGTGCATAACTGCAATGGACATTACACCTAAATAGTGCAGACTGACCTGAACACCCAGTGAGTGGCCACTGTGATCAGGAAGAGGTAAAGGCAGAAAAGGAAACTCCTTTTATCTTCTTTTAGATACTACAAAATCAGAGGGTAAAATGTTTTAAAATGTAAGAATTTTTGAACCAGGCCATTTACATCCATTCAGTAATAGAATTGCTTAATCCAATTTAGGGTCATGGATACTATCCTGCAGCTTTGGGTATAAGAACCCAGCCCTGATCAGTGTGCCAATCTATCACGGGGCTTGCTCACATACACACCTGTATTCACATACCTTTGAGGGTGGGGGACCACATTCAGAGTACTATAAAGAAAACTCAAACATAGACACAGGGAGAATGCATAAACTCTGTGAAGGCAGTTGCCAGATTAGCATTTAAACAATGAGGCAGGAGAGTTAACCCCTGTGCCACTATGCAGTTGCCTCAGACAGCCTCACATTCCAAAAACAAACAGGGAAACAAAACAAAATATTGGTGAAAATAAGCTGTTTATTCTTTTATTAAGTATAATGAGGTGCAGCAGGTCAACTCTTCATACTCTATAGAGAAAAAATACCCTCAAATCCACTAGGTACCATTTTCCTGAGTATTTGTTATTATTTATTCATCTCAGCTGACCTTACTTTTTTATTTATAATGATTATGGTTTTGTGTAACAACAGTGCCTGGAATTCACAAAATATAGTATTATGCCAGTAAAGCTGAGGTTTTGATTTGAATGTTAATGGATTATTAAGACATTAGCTGCACGTAAAAACCAAAAGTTGGTGTCCAGGAATTTTTAAAGTAATTGAAATCCTGAGTAGGTTTCAAAGCCAGTCAGACCAGTTTCACTGTGAAAGAAATAAGAATAATGAGCACAGCTAGACAAAGAGGTCTGAACAGTGCAAGAAGTGTGATTCTTGTCACTTCATTAGATGCTTTCTCATTTGTGAAATTACTCAAGTTTAAAGGAATAAATTGCTAGTGGCACAGTGGGTTATGGCTATAGGGAACTCAGTTTGATTTCTGCCTTGGTCAGTGTCTGCTTGCAATTTTCATGTTCTCTCCAATGTCCATATGGTTTTTCTTTCTGTAGTTTCTATACAAATACACTTGTTTTAGATTAATTGAAAAATTAAGATTAGCCTTTATGAGTAAATGCAGATGTGTGTCTGTCAATGGACAGGTCACCCATCCTACATTTCACATGATTCTAGGAAGATAGACAGCCCTGTACTACAAAAAGTATGTTCAGGAAATTACTGATAAGTAAATAGACTGACCATCTGATGCATGTGCAAGGCATCATCATAGACAAAAGTATAATTCAGTGTTATGTTAAATGTAATGGAAAGTCAACGTATGTCATCATAATTTCGAGAGAAATGCTCCTTGTGGACAACATAGTGCCAGTTTACATAATGAGCTGTAAGGTAGTGTGTCCATAGCATCATCTCAAACCATTATAAATCCAACAAGGATAGAAACTTTCAAAAATATTAGTTTATTCCAAGCCAAAAATGAAAAGAATAGAAAGAGCATATCAAATAACTGAGCTCTTTCTCATCTTCCCCAAGGGAAAGAAAACTGCTCACACCTGAATGAATTTGCATTGCTTTCTTTCAGGCCCCTTTGGCTTCATTCTCTTCGTCTTTTGGGGGGTCATAGACTCTAAGTGTGTGCTGAGCTAGCTGACCTGTGGCATCTAAGGGGCGCATTGTTTGTGCCTTAGGAGGCCACAGAGCTAAATCTCTCTGGGTGGCTACCACAGTTTTCAGCTACTGAGAAGTTGTACTGCTCCATAGCACCCCCAAGTTTGCTCAAAATGTCTTGTAAAAATGTTTTGTAATTGTGTAATTGTTAGTGTGGCTTACACTCTCTCTCTCTCTCTCTGTCTCTCTTCCCATCTTCAGACTTGCCCATGCCATGTCCTATTCTACCCTGGTACTAATTTTACTTCTAGCATTCCCTTGAAGTGTACTAAGGACAAAGAACTCCAGCTTTTGAATCTGCCTCAGCCTATCCAGGCTTGAATGGCCGTAATGACAAGTACACATCTGTTAACTGCCATTAAATAATATCACAGTAAAGCATTCAATTTTTCATCATTGCAATGCAGACTGCCAAAAGATGGGCTTGTTAGGGGGCTCCAGGTAAAGACCATGTGTGCAGGGTAGATACATAGAAATTTGGAAAATTGCACAGGCTTGAATGAAGCTAACAATCTGGAGTTTTGTTGGTAGTCCGAATATGTCAAATTCAATCACCAGCACACACAAACTTGTGTTTCTACTGGTGCAGAAAACATGCAGTAAAAGTCCAGTGTATAGTACAATAATACAACAGGTACAAATTACTAAAAAAGCTTTGTAAGTACATAGAAATCTACTCTATATATATATAAAATCCTAAGCCTAAAAGTGCAACTGTGATGTTTTTTGTTATGCTTTAAATTGGACTTATTTTAAAACCTACATATATATGTTTGGTATCATTCTTTTCAGAATTTGTCAAATGTTAATGTGATGTTGTTAGATTTTCAGATTCTTATTCTGTTTTTAAATTATAAACTAAAAAATATGAAGAACTCATGTCTCGCGAGACAGGACTTTGTACCAAAAGATTTAACCACGCCTGGGGTCGAAAATAAAACACAAAGAGTAGGACAGCTGCTGTACAGGCTTTTAAATGTTCGAAGCTCCACACAAGATGCAGATCACATGGCACGGCAGCAAGTCAGCAGCTGATCAAGCAAAGAGGAGGTAAAAAAAAAAAATTTGTTTCCCATTGTATCGCAGTTTAAGAGGGGGTTTCGGAGGAGCAACCGCGTCTCCTTAGGGTGCATTCAGCCCCCCTCTTCACAACGCAAGCGGCAGAGACGCAAAGTGGCTGGCGAGTAAAACGAGTGATTATATATAAATAACATGCAACTACATCAGATTATGAAAATATTTAAATATCTGATATATTCATTCAACATGTATATAACAAAACAAGGAGCCACCTGAAAATCTGAATAATGGTCATTGAACTGGTTGCGTGCAGCAATTGGTAGAGTGAGTGCTTTTTTAAAGGAGTTTTGGTCTGAGGTAAACAAGATAACTGAAGTGTTTCTTCAGCTAGCACTTGTCATATGCGTCAGGAGAGGGTGAGAGAGTGGCTCCTTTGATGAACTGGCGTATTGTAACTATCTGCTCTGCGATCTTGTGGTCTGCCACTGCATCATTCACATACCTGAGTGTGGTGGAGCTAGACAGAATCCTTTCCACTGTGCATCTGCAAAATTTAGTAAAGTCCTGGGTTTTACTTTCCTCATCCTTTCTAAAAGATAGATAGATAGATAGATAGATAGATAGATAGATAGATAGATAGATAGATAGATAGATAGATAGATAGATAGATAGATAGATAGATAGATAGATAGATAGATAGATAGATAGATAGATAGATAGATACTTTATTAATCCCAAGGGGAAATTCACAGAAGATGAACTTCTGGATTGCTGAGCGTTCTGTAAAAAATATTTAGGGATCACGCACATTAGTGACAACTTACTCTTTCCACAGTAGCTCTATTAATGTCAACAGGTGTAAAAGTTTTTTTTTGTAATCAAATTTTTATTGAACCAGTATTGCGTATTGCCAACCAACATTAAATCATATAATTTGAATAATAAGAACACCCACCCCAGGGTGCACAACCCCCACCTAAGGTGATAAAAAGAGAAAGCACAACCACACAGCAAAAAATAAAAGTTGATAATGGGTCACAGAAAATGTTTGTCTTCAAATAAAACCATAGTGTGATAGTGAAATACTCTTATGGATGATCTCCAGATAAAGACTGATGTATAAATAGCAACATTATTAAATAACTAGACATTAAGCCCGTTAGAATAATGGGCGCTAGAACAATAGGGCATAAACATTAGTAGGAACAGTCTATATTAAATGGCAAGGGACCTTGACCTCATTCTGTTTCTTGTCTTAATTTTTTTTTGTCAAAAATATTTTTGCAAGAAGCCTAAAGTAAAATAATAATAAAAATAAAATAGAAACGTATATGACAATACAGTAAGTATTATTAATATTACATTTATCCTCTCCTGTGTGGCTGTTGATTGATGTGTTGTGTCTGTTTGAAGTTCTCCTATCCTGCCTCTCTTTATTTTAGCTTGCTATGGCATCTCTCCAGCAAGTACTATGCAGTTCCCCAGCAAGTATTTTAATCTGTGCTGGCGTGCAGCTGATTATTGTATGTGTGGCGTCTCCCCAGCAATGGATTTTATGTGTGCGAAAATAAATCTACTTTTAAAAGTCATCCTATTGTAATATCATGAAAATTCATATATTTAGGAAAACTCCTTCAACGACTGACACTTTACACTTTACCGGGCCAAGCTTCTTAATCGCAAATCTGACATCCTCAGAGTGAACACCTGCACAACAACAAACACTAATCCCACCTCTTTGGGGAAGCTGGTCTCCACGTCTCAGTACCCAATTGGATTTTTTGTGCCTTATGTTTTAGGTGTTAACTCATTTACCGAAATCCGATTGGATCGCCCGCACAATATTTTATAGGTCCCGCCCTCTCTGTCTTGTGTGACGCATTAGGCGGCCTTTGAAGCATCTGCTAGAGGCTGGTGACTCTGACACTCATTCCGCCCTTCCCTGTACTTCCGCCTTGTCCGTAATATGCGTTTAATTTTCTGTCACAACAGTGGGCAATCAGCAGAGTCTCCCCAGGAACTGATGTAATGTGTGCCATGCAGCTGATAATCGTGGCTGTTGCGTCTCTCCAGCAAGTACTGTGCAGTTCCCCAGCAAGTATTTTGATCTGTGCTGGCGTGCAGCTGATTATTGTATGTGTGGCGTCTCCCCAGCAATGATGTCCTTTATTAAAGAGTGCCCCGCGCATGCGCACTTCACCAGAAGACATACACACGCCGGACACTTGGATGCACACAGGGATTTTATTAAAGAGGATAGCTGGTGATGTATAGGATCACAACACCATTCCCACTGCACAGCAAATGCCTCTAAAATGCCTCATAGAGCTATCTTCAGGAATGAAAAAAATCACATCTTAGAGGTTTAAAAGATGTACAGGTAAGTGTGAATTTCCCCTTGGGATTAATAAAGTATCTATCTATCTATCTATCTATCTATCTATCTATCTATCTATCTATCTATCTATCTATCTATCTATCTATCTATCTATCTATCTATCTATCTATCTATCTATCTATCTATCTATCTATCTATCTATCTATCTATCTAAGACTAGAATACTTAAGATATAAAATTTTCTTCTGCAGTTATATGGTGTAGATTAAACAGCCAAGAAATGATGACTGCAGATAATTGTGCTGTAGTCTAAGAGAAGCTGATGGAGTAATAAACGAGCCATGGCAGACAGAAGAAACCTTGTCTCAGGAAGAAAGCCAAATGGAGTCAGCACTGAAATTTGACCGGCACAAGAATCCTATCAGAAGCAGGTGCTGCTGAGATGTGGGACAAGAGCCTGGAAAGGCCTCAAAAAATGGGAAGTGCCGCTCTTTTCATTTGTGTTAAACTGGGAATAAAACTGATTTGTGTCCCTACACTAGAATGCTGGCTTTTGACCAAAATGGATGGCAAAACCCTGGCAAGCAGTATGATACTGAGAACTTTCTTTTTTGGAAAACAGAGATGCTGTGCTCTTTGTGAATAGTAAATAATCTCTAAACTAGATCCAGAGTTCAGAGTTTTGTTTACTTGATTAATTCCTGGCTTATGGCTTAGCCAAGCCAGAGGCCCAGGTTGTCAAGGCCTGGGTTTTCTAAACACACACACACACACACACACACACGCACACACACATGCACACGCACACGTACACACACCCACACAGCTATGGTTTCCCACTCTTTCACTGCTAGTTCCTGATCCTTTATAATAAACTTCCATTTCTTTTCAAATCACAATGATGAGCTCTCAGATTAATTGCCCACTTGACATTGTTCCACTGTGGCTATTTGGGTGATTGATCCCTGTACTAGTTCCTGCTTTGAAATGTGGTAGGCTTCTTCTCCCCTAACATATAGGAAAACGGGGGTAAGATGATAGATGGATGATTACCCCATTCACAATTAAGTACTGAAAATTAATAAATGCTTGGGAACAACAGTCTTCCTTTATTCATTTTCTTTATTTTCATTTTATTTTAATAATTCCTTTTTGTGTTAGAGTGCATTGTGACCCAGTGGGTATGGCTGCTTCTATGGTTATGTAAATTCTGCTGTGAATAGTTTAGACTTTTGCTGTAAACTGCCACAATATGAATAAGTAAGAGTCTCTGAGGTGGTGGTTGCTGCAATAGGCTTGCCGATCCATGGTTACTTCTTTCTTCATGATTCCTGCTTTGCACCCAAAGCTGTTGAAATAGGCTGTGGTTTTACTAAGAGAATATGATTTTATTATGTTAGGCTAGTAAAACACTCGGATCGGGTGTGTATTATTATGCCAAACCAAATGGACATGTATCAAATAAAAAACAAAAGGTCTACATTGATTATTTACATTTCAGCCTGTCTTAGACAGGTAGCAAAACTTGTATATTAAAATGTATATATACTGTATGTGTAAAGGTTTATTGTGCTTTAAAGTGTATAGAATTATTATACACAATATTTCATTTCAAGTCCTTTTCATTTTTACTTGAACTTTTAACCTCTGTAAAAGCAGCAAGTTCTAAATATAGATAGAGGAAATATTAGCAGTGCAAAAAATGAAACTTTCCAATGCAAAAAGCTCAGTCTGGTAAAATAAAAGGTCAAAACCTTAATGGTAAAATGGTAATTTTTCTGCACTTTTCACAATTTGTGATAAAGCAAAGCCCTAAAACCTTGGGATACCTTTGGCAATTCATGCCTCATGAACATGTGTGATATGGTCTGCCGGAATGACACTGGACAGAGAGGGGCTGAAGTCGGGGGCCAGGCCCTGAAAAGCTTTAAAAAGTCAGCAGCTTGAAAGAGAACTATGAAGAAGGAGAAGGACGTGGAGCACAACCTCCAAGAAAAACGATGTAACTTTAAGAGGCTGAATACCCCGCACATTGTCTTTGACAGATCCTGAGAAATTTGCTTTTTGCTTCTGCTTTTTGCACTTTTAAGCATATGCATTTTAATTAATGACAGTGCAATATCTAAACCTGCTTTCTACATGGCTAGTTGCTCTATCTTTCCTGGAGTCTAGAGATTAAGGGGAAAGGAGGACATGGATTTCCAGTCAGTTCTGGGTAAACGTGAAAAGCCAGGTGAGTGAAAGGATCAGAGGACAAGAGTTGGAGTGGAGTAAATATATGTGAGTCTATTAACAATGCTAGGGCAGAGTCACCCCAGAACTCATCCATGATAGAACAGTTCTCCACAATGTTAAACTAAAACTTATCCTGAGAGGGTTTAGAAAGAGTATGAATGGAGTTTCTTGTTAGGATCATAGAGGCACAGTGAATGGCACTCCTGGATCATTTCACACTTGCAAGTTTTCTTTGTTTCTAGATGGATTTCTCGATAGTCTGGTTCCCGAATATGCCCCTATATGACTTTCTGTTAGCTTAATGTATTACTCTAAGTTGACCCATTATGAGAGTGTTTGTGAATTATTGAGTAAACATTGACCTGGACTGGCATCTCCACCAGAAATGGCTACTGTCTTAAACTTGTTACTGTAAGAATATGTCCTGGATCTTTGTGACCATGGAATGTAAATTACAGGACTTAAAGTGACTGGACCCACTACTCTTACCATTACTTACTTTCAAATATTCTCCTGTAAAAATGACAAACAGAACGCTCTGGAGGAAAGGATAAATCATTCAAAAATGGAAGTTCAATCTCCAAATCTTTGATCATCCATTCTGCTGCATTAATAATCTGTATGTATTTTTGTAGAAAAAAAATCAAACTCTAAACAACTAAGCTCAGGAAGAAGAATCCGGTATGATGACTTAAATCCTTTGTGATTGGAAAGAAAATGGAAAGAAATTGATTGGGTGATGAATCATTAAATGCACAAACTAAAAGAAACAGCAAACTATTCTGATCATATAAGAGCCCAAATACAGTGGCTGGAGCAAAAAACAGCCATTCAGTGGTCCTCCAGGACTGTCATTAGAAAATTAGCTTAGCTTGAATTCTAAATATCAAATCAAGGACACAAAGCTCACAATAAGTGATGCAACATGCACTAAATAATTCAGGCTTCACATGCCTTCCTTAACCATTAGGTTTCTTATAGACTGTGTACTTGAGCAACCAACCGAAATACTCTTGTGCCTTTCAACACTATGTAAACTGTATCATGCGGAAAGAATGCTCTCCCTTGGGTAAAGTTCTAAGTAGTTATGTGTGAAACGTATTGTGTGTGAAAAAAATGATTCAGAAATATCTTATGAAGTGAGTATCAGTGGCATGAAAACTGGATTGGTGCTTGAAGTTTCAAAGGCAGAATGGATCATTTGATTCAAGAGGTGATCTTCTCAGCCAGTTCCAATTAATTACGACACTTAGAGTATTAACCAAAAATGTGATAACGTAGCAAATGGGCACAGCTTGCACAAGCTTATAGTTTACATGTTAATGTATTTCTTATTTTTTGTGAGTGAGAAAACCACATATTCCCAAGTACGCCTGAACACAATTCCATATCTTAATGACTCAGAAGCAAAAAATCTCATCCACCTTGCTGGTACACTGTATAGCAAAAAGTCAAGTAAGTATTAGTAGTCTTCCAAATAAAAATTAGTGTCAGCATTCCAAAGTTAGTCACAGAATTGCTAGTACACAACGCTGGCTGCTAGACGCTCATTGTGATTATCCTTATGGCGTGATAGCCTGGAATTATGCAGATGGCCATGAGCTCAAACCCTGTCAATATTAAATTCCAGCACATTTAACTGCATCATATCTATGACATAGAAATCACTAGGCAGTACTATGGAACTGTGCTTAACTCTGCTGTTTCATAGGTTGCCTAATCCTTGGTTCAAAAACTCCTTTCCTCACATTTTCCTGTTTCCAACTACAACCCAAAGTCATGTCATGCAGAGTATATTCAGTGGATTTGTGGCTCTAAACTGGAATAGTGAAAGTTAGAATGTCTTCTGAAGAGTGACTTAGCCGGCTTTGTGCCCAAGGCTGTCAGGATAGGTTCCAGTGCTTCACATTCAGTTTTGGTGAAGCTCTCCACTTTAATGAACATTAGAGGAAAAGATGGCTTAAAAATAATCACACCGTTTCTTCATATTGCACCTCAGTTTAAATATGTTATGTAAAGTATGCAGGTCCAGAAGGAAGCAACACCTACTGTGAATGGGTACCTGAATGGTAAGGGCACAGGCAGAATTGCAAAAGAGAAGGAGCAGTCCCATAGGAGACCTTCATATGAAAGAGAATGCTACTGTGGCAGTGATTTAGTGCTGATGGGCTGCACGCTGATTACCTCATTCCAGTAAGAGTTTTAGCTGAACTCTGTACAAGCTATGAAGCAATGTCAGGCCACGAACATGCCAAGTATGATACTTTATGAGCCACTAGAGGGCAGCAAGCCTTGCATCCTATAAAAGAGTAAGCAGCATTGACCCCTGAAAGATCCAAACCTTTAATTACAACTGGTAACAGGGGCATGCAGGGACACCAAGGGCTGCTAGAGGGGGCTCTGTCTCGATTCCTCTTGGGCTCTGGAAGTGACAATCCTGGCAGAAGGTTTACTTTTGTCTTCAGCCAGAGGTCCATTTGAATACAGAGCCAGAAGTGTTAGACAGGGGATCAGCACTTGTCGGGGATGGCTCACTGTAGCAGAATGGTGGATTTTTAAAATTTGTTCATTTGTACATTTGTAAACACACCATGCATTATACCTTTGGACACCTTGGCATTATTCTGGTTACAGTAAGTCTGGTTTATGAAAGCATCTCCATTTGTTAATCTATATGTTTTAATTAAGGTCTTTTTGAAATCAACTCATTTCGCTACAGAGTCTTTAGGAGCCAGGAACGAACCCAGTAGTACAGTTTGTAGGTGTGAACCAACGGTCAAAATGATGCCAGGCCAGGCTGAGTGCATTCACTCATAAGAGTCTAAATAAGATTCACCGACCAGCCTAATATTCACAGTCCTTTTGATGGAGCATTAAAGTAGAGCACCCTAAGACAACCCAGCTGAATATGAAGAATAGAGGCCAACTCCACAAAGACAGCTGCAGCCGTGCTCACCATTATATGCTGTTTTTTATATTGTTGATTCCGAAACAATTAACAATATTGAGATAATTACAAGGGTGGCGCAGTGTTAGCGCTGCTGCCTTGCAGTAAGGAGATCTGGGTTCATTTCCCGGGTCCTCCCTGCGTGGAGTTTGCATGTTCTCCCCGTGTCTGCGTGGGTTTCCTCCGGGCGCTCCAGTTTCCTCCCACAGTCCAAAGACATGCAGGTTAGGTGCTTTGGCGATCCTAAATTGGCCCTAGTGTTTGGTGTGTGTGTGTTCTGCGGTAGGTTGGCACACTGCCCGGAATTGGTTCCTGCCTTGCGCCCTGTGTTGGTTGGGATTGGCTCCAGCAGACCCCCGTGACCCTGTGTTAGGATATAGTGGGTTGAAAAATGGATGGAGATAATTACAATTACTAGTTTGTGTTGTGAAGTCTGTGTGCTTTTTCTTTTATATGTTTTATTTTAAGGGAGAAACTATCAGGTAAAGAAACCATTTTGTGTCCTTTATTTGATCCATCCTACCGTATCATCCATTTAATAGACCACATAATGTAATTCAGGATTTGTCAAGTTTATTATGGCAGCACTAGATAGCAGGCAGAAACCAGCCTGGATGTGGTGCCAACTTTT
Source organism: Erpetoichthys calabaricus (assembly GCF_900747795.2). Lineage (NCBI taxonomy): Eukaryota > Metazoa > Chordata > Cladistia > Polypteriformes > Polypteridae > Erpetoichthys > Erpetoichthys calabaricus. The sequence continues at coordinate 67,266,379 of NC_041395.2, forward strand.
ATCTGATTGATTGTAAAACTGCATTTGAGAGTAAAATACAAGTTTAATCTCAAAGAAACATTACAGTATCCTTTTTAATTCATGGCTTCATATGGTATATAAAGGGATAGGCTGTTTACATTTCTACTACAATATACAGTCACTTAGGCCAAGCATTGTCATCTATTATTTATAAACAAGCCCTGTGTTATTATTAATTTATAGATTTGAAATACATAAGAACTGACAGATAACTTGATCTATGCCATTCATTTTTAAAATTCTGCTGTCTTGCTTCTTCCTACTCAATGAATGCAATGCCAGAGTATCTTCTAGAAGCACACAGAAGATCTGTGAAAGCAAGTCAAAGAGCCCCATCATGTGGACAAGGCAAGGAAGTGTGTTGGGAATGCATTAGACAACACAGATTAACAGCAGATTTCAGTCCCCCCTCAGGACCCATAGAAAAGACACAGAGTCCACTTTACATACCGTCTTTACTTGCGTGCTGGGATCATCTAAATCCCTAGCCAGGTTGTCTAAAGCATCTTAAATAAATACCCTAGAGCAGTTAAACCTCCTGTCAGAATTAAAACCACAGCCCACATAGGAAGAAAAAAAGCATGTCACGGGAATATGCTGAACCACTCAGCCCCACAGCACCTTCTGGACAGGAGATGGGTGGAGACAGTGTCCCGGTCCCTCGGAGGACGTTTCTGCAAACTGCCGCAGAACCTTTTCTGCTAACACATCTCTGGAGATCATTTTTGCACGTTTCTCTGGAATAGAAATTTTGAATAAATAGAAAATGTGTCCTTGAAAGGAAGATGTTTCAGATAATACTGTACACAGATTTGCACTCGTTTTAAATTTTAGCTAATATACCTGGCTACAGATAATCAGATATCCCCATTTCTACTAATCATAATTTTTTATGGACAGCAAAGGAGAATTGCTATATTTTAATTATAATATTACACATTTGACTGACAGCTTTATCTGTTTTAACTTTCTAGGTCAAGATACAGAAGAATTTTTTAAGTAAATTAATTTTACAAATGGAGAGCAGGTTAAGTGATAACCTTAAATCACACAATGAGTTGGAAGTGGTGAAATAAAGAAACAACGTTGAAGTTTAAAGTCCAGAACATTAGCCACTACACCACAACACCCTGCCAGATTTTATTAAATGAACAAAGTGAGTCAGTCATTATTCAACCTGCTATATCCTAACACAGGGGTATGCTGGAGCCAATCCCAGCAAGCACAGGAAGAAATCCCAGGCATGGCTCCAGCCCGCCAGCCCACTGCAAGGGCACACACACACCAAGTACAATTTAGAATCGCCAATGCACCTAACCTGCGTGTCTTTGGACTGTGGGAGGAAACTGGAGCCCCCAGAAGAAACCCACACAGACACAGGGAGAACATGCAAACTCCACATATGGAGGACCCGGGAAGTGAACCCTGGTCTCCTTACTGAGAGGCAGCAGCGCTACCACTGCACCATCGTGCCACCCATGAACAAAGATAAAATGATAATATAATAGAGCATTCTCAGACATGTTAATTCCAATCCATTTACAACAGGGGCTTAAGTGTGTTCGGTAGCATCAGGTGTGTAGCAGGACCCGATCCTAAAAGCCATGCCAGTCCAATTCTGGGCCCATTTATGCACTCAGACAGGGTCAATTTGAAATAGACAAGAAACCAAGTGAATATATTTTGGAATGTAGGAGAAAAACTGGTAGAAATGCCAGTAGAATTTGCGGACACCACACAGACAACAACAGAATTCATGCCAGGGACGCTGGAACTATAAGGAGCTGTGCCACCATGCTGCCCAAGTTATAATGATTTCAAAACATTTGTTTAAGATTCTGCAGCCACATAAAAAACTTAATCCCTAAAGGACAAATTTTACCAACAGAATGCAAGATGTGTTTTGACAGGTAAATCACATGTAATAAAGTAAACCCAACTGAGTTTAAAATAGTCAGATTTGAGTGTGTGAGTGAGTACACCTTGTGATGGACTGTCAGCATCCCAGAATAATAAAATCTGGAAAATGAATGAATGAATTGAAAGTTGACTCAATCGCCTTCTCTCAGCTACTCTCAACTAAAAAGAAAATGTATGAGTTTTAAGGGTAATAATACATTAAAAATTATTACCTTACTTTTGAACAGAATCACTTATTTATTGTGTTTGTTTTGTATGCTTTTGCCAGCTTGGACAGGTTTATCATCAGTTCTTATCATTATAACAGTCGATGGTTAAGTTGTAGGTTTAGTGGATGAAAAGCAAATCAGTGCTTAAATTGACGTGACTCTCAGAACATAAGCACCATCTACAGTACACTAGAATAATGCAGCCGAAGGTGAAATGATTTAAATATAACACAAAATCAGCTTTAAAAATGAAAAACGTATGCAGTTAAGAGGTATGTTTTTTTCCTTTATATATAACATATGCTTCTCGGAAATGCTGAAAATTTTTTATTTGCAAATTTGTAATGTTCTTTGCCTTTATAAAGAAATATCATTCATAATCAATTTAATATCACCTTTCTAAACCTGGAGAAACCCTCTCTACATCAGAGTGACCGGGAAATCCAATAGCAGGCTTATCGCACATGTCAAGAAGGCATATCATTTGAGTGCACACTCACCAAGTATGTATTGAAGTGGTGGGTTGCAGTGGTTTTGCTAGGATAGGTGGTTCAATTTACACATTTTTAGTGGTGGTACAGCAGTTACAACTGCTGCCTAACAGCTTTGGTGAGCTGAATTCAGTTTGTAGTCTTCTAGATATCTGCAGGGATTTCTCACTGTGGCTTTTCTTATGGTGTTCTGGTGTCCTCCCATATATAAATAACATGTATGTTAGAATAACTGGTGACTGTAAATTGGTCAACTGCAAGAACATCACTTAATTTTATATATTAGGAGACCATTTGGTTAGTCAAGTCTGTCTGGTAATCTAGTAGCTGAGTTGTCCCAATATCTCACTCATTCATCATTAAATTCACATAATCAATTTCTGGTTCATAAGGACTGAAGTCTATCCTGGAACTATGGAATGCAAGGTAGGACCTAGTCCTGAACTAGGTGTCAGTCTATCATGGGGAACATTAAAGGACAATCCCAAATCCACTTATATGGGTCCAATATATGGTCACTGATTGCCTTTTCCTGCATAATTTTGGATATAGGTGAAAAACCCAAGCGGACATGAAGGGAACCTGCAAACTCCTCATAAACACTGACCATTCTCAGATTCAAACTTTGTACAGTACTGTAGGTGTAGTGCCAAATCTATGTACATCCAATCTCTTCTTTTTAAAAATATATATGATTTCAGATACATGTCCAAGTAGTTCATTTCAAACCACCAATGAAGAAAATCATCCTAGTTCTAGTCTGAATAATGTTTGCCTTCTTTTTCAGTTGTCAATGAACTCGTCACCATTCACATCCAGTGAGTGGACACAAGCAATAAAGGTCAATAACTTTAGACTTCATGATGTGTCCAGTATCAATCGAGAGAAGTTGTTCTTAAGTTGGTGAAGCTTCATCTTCAATTTCATGCGGAGTTACACTCTCCATATTATACAAATGTTAAAACAGCAGTAGTGAAGGTTTAAAGCAGAGCAGGTACACTGATTCAACGTCTGAGAGGAATGAGATATGGGAATGGAGTGAAAGTGCTGGATCTTTTCATTTTAAGCCAATGGAATTTACGAAGAAACATGAGAAAGTCTTCAAAATTATGAGGGGAATTAATTGGAGTCCACCAGTATATTATTTAATAGTGTGCATGGCTGGGCCCAAAGCTTCACATTCATGGTTGCCTTCAGCCTTGTGTCTTGCTCTTTTACTCAAAAAACACTTTGGCTCCCTGCAACTTTGAAGTAGATTAAAAAAATATATCTGTCACTTCTAGGTCACCTTGGTGTGGATTCTTTCCATGTGGGGATACATCATGACCTTCAGTTTTCTCTCACAGTCCAAGAGCATGCTGCCAGTTTCACAGGGTACAATAAAAATGGGTTGTGGTGTCTCCTCAAAGGTCTTCGCAATAAATCTGAATTGGTATAAGCAGGTTCAGAAAAGTTATGGATGGCAAGATAATCATTTTTGCATGTTATCTGTGTTTATTTAAATTACCTTGCACATTGCAAAGCTAGAACTAAATAGGATATTGCTAAATACTTCTTGTTAATAATTACTTAGGCATGTTTTTGAAAGCTGGATAAAATATAGACAGCTAATATGATAACAAGTGAGGTATCTGAGAAGTTCAGTTAACACATTTCATTTCGCTTTGCCTTGTTTTCAGAGCCAGACAGCTAATAAATACTGGATGTTGGACACAACAGTAGAACAATCCTTCATGCTAATCGTTCTTTCTTATCAGCTGCCCTATCATTAGATCAACATGTTTGATCCAGCCCCTTGCTTGGAATAATCTTTTATCTTAATGTTCACTTTGGCAATTAATAAATTAAAAAAGCACCCAAATCATTACCCTTTCACCTACTAAAACACCAATGAATGGCTATTGATGATCTTCAACTGACACAATGTTTAGCCGAGAATAACTGATGAACAAACGTAACAGGACACCACTTTTTCCCACAGCCTTATTCAAGTGCTTCAAACAAAGTTAACATGGCACATACTTTTCCCAACAAAAAAAGAAAAAAAAAACACTTGGCACATGGATTTATAAAATGACATTGAGTTTACACCCATTACTTTTACTTGCTTTAAATGTGAATAGATCAAATTCCATTTATTGTTCAAGCAAAATTTTAAAAGATCCCCAAAGATTTTGAGGAGTTGCCGGTTAAAAATCAGACAAATTAATTCATTTTGTGAACATTCAAAATTCTAAATTCTCTTGTAGCTGACAAAAATTCAAAAAATTTATGTGACTACATTATTTTGCAGAATTTATCATCATCGTTTTGCCTCATTTTTAGACCTTATCAAATAAAATTCCATACATTTCCTCATTTATTTCCTAACAAGCTAAACAAAAAGCAAGCGTCTCAAAGAAAAGCTTCTCAGCAGGTTGTAATAAACTGGAATCATAAAATTCATGAATGATCTCTCAGAAAAGTCAAACTTTGCCTAACAATTACCATTAGAAATAAACCTGATCCATTAGGATTAAAAGTCAAGACAGAGGTAAAGAATTTAGGGGTAACTATTGACTCTGATCTAAATTTTAAATCATATATTAATCAGATTACTAGGACAGCATTTTTTCACTTAAGAAATATAGCAAAAGTCAGACCTCTTATAACATTGCAAGATGCTGAGAAATTAGTTCACGCTTTTGTTTTCAGTCGACTAGATTAGTGTAACGCACTCCTCTCAAGACTACCCAAAAAAGACAATTGATTGAAACTAGTGCAGAATGCAGCTGCCAGAATCTTAACTAGGAAAAGAAAATCCGAGCACATTTCTCCAGTTCTGATGTCACTACACTGGTTACCTGTGCCATTTAGAATTGACTTTAAAATACTGCTTAGCCTTAAATAATCTCGCTCCATCCTATATTTCAGAATGCCTTTCACTTTACACTCAAAATCGTAACCTTAGATCTTCAAATGAGTGTCTGCTTATAATTCCAAGAGCTAAACTTAAAAGAAGTGGTGAGGCAGCCTTCTGCTGTTATGCACCATCCATCCATCCATCCATCCATCCATCCATCCATCCATCCATCCATCCATCCATCCATCCATTGTCTCCCGCTTATCTGAGGTCGGGTTGCGGGGGCAGCAGCTTGAGCAGAGATGCCCAGACTTCCCTCTCCCCAGCCACTTCTTCTAGCTCTTCCGGGATAATCCCAAGGCGTTCCCAGGCCAGTCGAGAGACATAGTCCCTCCAGAAAGTCCTGGGTCTTCCCCGGGGCCTCCTCCCAGTTAGACGTGCCCGGAACACCTCACCAGGGAGGCGTCCAGGAGGCATCCTGATCAGATGCCCGAGCCACCTCATCTGACTCCTCTCGATGCGGAGGAGCAGTGGCTCTACTCTGAGCCCCTCCCGGATGACTGAGCTTCTCACCCTATCTTTAAGGGAAAGCCCAGACACCCTGCGGAGGAAACTCATTTCAGCCGCTTGTATTCGCGATCTCGTTCTTTCGGTCACTACCCATAGTTCATGACCATAGGTGAGGGTAGGAACATAGATCGACTGGTAAATTGAGAGCTTCGCATTGCGGCTCAGCTCCTTTTTCACCACGACAGACCGATGCAGCGCCCGCATTACTGCGGATGCCGCACCGATCCGCCTGTCGATCTCACGCTCCATTCTTCCCTCACTCGTGAACAAGACCCCGAGATACTTGAAATCCTCCACTTGGGGCAGGATCTCGCTACCAACCCTGAGAGGGCACTCCACCCTTTTCCGGCTGAGGACCATGGTCTCGGATTTGGAGGTACTGATTCTTATCCCAGCCGCTTCACACTCGGCTGCGAACCGATCCAGAGAGAGCTGAAGATCACGGCCTGATGAAGCAAACAGGACAGCATCATCATGTTATGCACCAACAATCTGGAATAGCTTACCGATGGAAATTTGCCAGGCTAATACAGTGGAGCATTTTAAAAAACTGCTAAAAACTCATTGTTTTAACATGGCTTTCTCATAGCTTCATTTTACTGTAACCCTGATATTCTGTATATGCATTTAATTATCATTATCATTCGTGGTGCCTCTGAAATCCGTACTAAGCCCTACTTTCTCTGCTGTTCTTTTTCCAGTTTTCTGTGGTGGCAATCTGTGCCACCACCACCCGATCAAAGCACCGTCAGGTCCACATGACCGTCATCATCAAGTTCTTCCATGTGAAGCCTGAAAACCATGAGGACTGATTGAAGTCATTGATGTTAGGTAGAATGCCTAGAGGGGGCTGGGTGGTCTTGTGGCCTTGGAACCCCTGCAGATTTTGTTTTTTTCTACAGCCGTCTGGAGTTTTTTTTTTGTTTTTTCTGTCCTCCCTGGCCATCAGACCTTACTTTTATTCTATGTTAATTAGTATTGCCTAATTTCATTTTTATATATTATTTTTTTTTCTTTCTTCATCCTGTAAAGCACTTTGACCTACATCTTTTGTATGAAAATGTGCTATATAAATAAATGTTGTTGTTGTTGTTGTTACTTGACAAAGCAGGCTCTTTAATTTCTCAAAATGAATGTACATTTGAATGCAATATTGAGGAATGTTTTTCAAACAAGAAAAGATGTGCTATGCTAATAAATGGGTTTGTTCTTAATGTACTACAGTTTGTGCAGTGAATGTTACTTCTATTCCTCCACCCATATGTTTTAGGAACCTGTTTAATCAAATTTAGGTTTGCAGGAAGGCAGAGTGCATCCTGGCAGCACTGAACATAGCAAACAACCCTGGATGGAGTGCTATGTTTTCATTGTTCTCCTGCTGTGATCTGCATGTCAAGATTTATAATAAACTTTGAAAATGAGGCAGCAACAGTGTTTATGTAATGAACTTACACAAGATATATGCTTTTCTCATTAAAAATCAAAAACTTATATTTGTGTTTTTCCCACCAAGATCATGAGAGAGACATCAGCAGACTGAAATTTTTATCAATGTCCTGCTGTAACATTTCCTAAATATGCTGGAAATGAAAGTGTCTTCTGTAAAAACAGCAAGCTGCTATTACCTGGTGAACTGATCAAAGAGGCTGCAGTACTGGTTCATATCCTGTAGCTGTTTTTGACTCCACTTGTTCTCATAAGAGTCCCAGACGTGGTAGCCAACAGTTTTTTAAATTTTAATTCAAGTGCTCATGAACACCTATGGCTTGGCATTTCTGACATGTAGAAAAGGCTAATAGCAGGAGCCTTCACATTCAATTTTCATTTCACAAGTGGGCACTATAGGTGACTTTGCTGCCAAAGAAAGAGAGAAATTTCCAATATGTCAGTTTTTCTTTGCTGTTCTTGTCTGCATTTCTATTTTCACCTTGTAACTCACCACTATGAACAGGAAGTGAAGATCTGAAGTAGTTTAAATTACAACCTAAAATGTCCTACAATATACATAAACATCAATCTCTCAATAGATAGATAGATAGATAGATAGATAGATAGATAGATAGATAGATAGATAGATAGATAGATAGATAGATAGATAGATAGATAGATAGATAGATAGATAGGAGTGGTGTTCTTGTACCTGATGCCCTCTGACCCTCAACTGGATTATGCAATTTTCACATATGATAGGTGGATACATCAAATAAAGAACAAAGAACTGTGTCTTTTGTGTAACAGACTCAAATGTTTGTGTAATAGTTTAAATTTATGCATATTTTATAATTTGTTGTTATTTTTGAATTTATTTTTTTGTATTTTCTGTTATACTCATAATTGTTTACTGTTCTTTTAAATGAACGTCCATTCCATTCCATGCGACTCTTCAATTCCACCCGGGGGGGCGGGGGGTTAAACGTTAACATTTAACATTATACAAAGTTATTGTCTGTTTTTCACCTGCATTATTATCAATCTTTAATTTAATATTATTTATTGTATCAGTATGCTTCGGCTGGAGAATGTGAATTTCCCATTGGGATTAATAAAGTATCTATCTATCTATCTATCTATCTATCTATCTATCTATCTATCTATCTATCTATCTATCTATCTATCTATCTATCTATCTATCTATCTATCTATCTATCTATCTATCTATCTATCTATCTATCTATCTATCTATCTAAGCTCAGATCAGGAAAGCATTGCGCTTGTGTCTGATATATCGGATTGTGTTAGATTTACTGTTTTTTGTGATTATTTTGTTTTTGTTTAAGAATTTAATCTTCTGTGTTGTGTTTTGAGACTTGTTTGCTTAGGATTGCCTTTAAGGCATCTTTATTTTGCTTTTTGCTTTTTAAAATTATTTGCTCTTTTAGACATTTTGGTTGTGTCTCTTCTATTTTTTTCTAAACATCCTTCATTTATAAAAGTTCTTTGTTCACTCTTTTTTACACAAGCCAGGGGTTTATGGTCACCCCTCCTTTTGTGAGGCTTTTTGATGTATTTCTGTGATTTTTCTAGTTATTTATGCTAGCTTACCAATTTCCAAGGTCTGATAGATCAGAACTAGCAGTTAGCAATTTGAGTAAACAGGACTTGCGGTAGCCTGTTCTGGGCAGGCTTTTGTGGTCTTGGCCTGCCTTTTGTGGAGCATTTTGGAGGTCCCACACCATTTTTGATATGTTTGTGACTCCTAATCACAACACAAAAAATGCCAATAGTACCACTGCACAGAAAAAAATAACCAGAAGCCATCTTACACCATAGAACTTCTAGTGTGAAACCTAAAAAGATGCAGTGTTTTGCAGGGGAGTAATCAAAATGCAATTGAATAAAAAGGCAAACACTGTTCAATTTGAGCAAATCTGGTAAAGTCTAGAAAAGACTAACTAGGATAAACTGTAAAGTATGGATGGATGGTTGAGGAGCAGTGGAGCAGGTTTAATGTATATTAAATACAATGAAGAAAAAAATTCCTCTAAAGTTAAAAAAATTAGGAAATGTAGAAGAAATCTGCAGTGGATGAATAAGGAGCTACGGTGAGTATGCTAAGGTAGGTGAAATAATGGATACCCTGTGATGAGTGATTACAGATGAACTTTGGACCTGAACCTTTACATTAGGATAGATATCTGGCTGGTGAAATTTAATATAAATGTAAAGTGTTGCACATAGGAAGTAACAGAATTAAATTTGATTATAAATGGTGTGTCTGAAAATTCAAAGTACTGTACAGTACATCTTTTGAGTTAACATGGATTCATAACTGTCCACATCCAGACAGCATACACAAGCCATGACAGCCAGTTAGATATTAGATTACATATCATAATATGTCAAGTATAAAGCAAAGATGTTATTCTCAAGCTACATTGCATGCTAGTGAGGCCTTAACTGGAATATTGTGTGCATGTCTGGTATGTCTGTTATAGCTGCATTAATGAAAGTGCAGAGAGGAACAATTAGACTGATTCCAGAAATGAGAGGTATAAGATATGAGGATTGACTGAAAGAGATGAATCTTTTCATCTTAAGCCAACTGAAGTTAAGAGCAGACATAATAAAGAGTTCAAAATTATGAAAGGTATAAGTAATACCTTATATAATTTCTCCATGTTGTCACTTATCAGCTTGGGTTCAACTTCCCTTAAACCCCCAGCTCTGGGACATCAATTGTACATTTTAAGGTTATTTCCTTCTAGTAGAAACTCTAGCAAGCAGTTTGTTAATCAGAATAATTTCTATTATTAAAAATCAATTAATCAAAGAGTACATAATATACATTTTTTTTGTTTTCTTCTACATTCCAAAGACATTCTAGGTTTACTGGTTGTTCTAGATTGTACCAAAATGAATGAGCGCCCTGTGATGAAGCTGAGTTGCTTCCAAGGCAGGTTCCTCCCATGTGCATGATGCTGAGACATGTAAAAAAGTTCCTGTGAAACTGCAATAATTCAGAAAAGGAATGGATGCAAAATCTGGTATTTTCTCTGGTTGAATTCATGAATCTAATACAGATTAATGTGCTTCTTGAAAATCGAAAAGCTGTTTGGGAGTCTCAAAATTCACCCGAGCACTCAAATATGTTTATATGTTGCCTGGTGGTGTTACAGTATGTAAGCAACAAAACGATTTCAATTAAGATTGCACAAGGTTAATGCATGTCATACAAAATGTGACATTTATCATTCAAAGTTCATTGAGCAAACCTCAAATATCACCAGATGTTCTGAGAACAAAAGAGAAAACAGCAGGCTAGTGAGATTCCTAAACAAAAGTTGAATGGTCTACTATAAACTTGGATGAAATAAGTTTTATTCCTTTGACATATTGATCTATACTGCTTAAGATAAATCTTCAAACACCCAATATTTTTAAGCTAGCCATTACTTTCCCACAAAACATGTTTTTCTTGTGACACTGGACACATCTGACAAAGGTGGTTCAGAGCCCTACAGTGATGGAACAGCAAAATGCTAAGGTCCGCTGGTTAACACCATCAATCTGAGACCTGTGTGAACGTGCCCTCTCTGGCTGCTGGCTCCAATCACATTCCTGAGAGGCAGCCACTGGTAACCAGAAGGTCTGGAGAGGCCAAGCACTTTCCCTGCTCTGAAATGTGACCCCACCCCAGCCCATCAACCTTATTGTTTTTCAACTAAACACCACATTCCCCAAACATGAAAACATTTTTTGCAACAGCTGGCTTCCAGGTAGCAGTATATCGAAAATATAAGGCCTAATATGATTTCATAGGTAATTGGATTTGTTTCTTTTTCCAGAAACATTTAATAAGCAGGTTTATTAAGTAGATGAATGGATAAAGGTTTGCAGAACAGGTAAAAATACATATTTCAATGTAGCTGAAACCAGATCTCATTTTAGAAATGTCTACTTAGACCATTTGGAATTGTCTAGTGGTCCACTTAGTAATATTTTGGGTGAAAACATATGTCTTTAAGAATATTCTTTTTATTTATTTTTTTTCTTAGTAATAAGCTAAAAGGTTATTTACAAATGCAATGTCGCCTACTATGTTTTCAAAAATCTACACATCAACAGTAAGTTGTTAACATCCTTGCACCAGTAAAAAGCACTTCACCATGGATTGTTCCAATTTAAATTATTTTGAGATAAAGAAAAGGAACAAAAAACAAGCTTTTACAGTGCTAACTGGTACAAAACGTGAGAAATACCAGGATTTGAAAAAGCCCAGAGAGACATGTTGCTTCACACCTGATGAGCAATTGCTTATTTGCCTGGCTTGTCATACTATGCCACATAAATATCGCATGTCAGCTGGGTGCTTGTCCTTGTTGTTTTGTTGTTTTTTTTTTCTTTTTTGTTTCCTTTAGAGAAATGACTGTTGGAAGGGAATTTACAATACATTTACAATGCTAGTTTACAGTTTTCCTTGACATTGTTCATGGTTGATTGTCGTGCTTGTAATAAAGAAAGAAGGAAAACTTGTGTAGCTGTGTCCGTATTTGCATTGTGGTTCAAAGTGATTGATGGAAAACAACACATTTTTCTGTCATAAAAAATGAGACAGAGGTTTCTTTTTTCCAAATGTTCATTTCTTTAAGATTAATGTTTTTGTAAAAAAAAAACAAACAAAAAAAATAACCCAACCTGTGTGAAGCAAATAATTCTTTTCACTTTGTTTTGGTTAGCATTTGTGATTATTTAGCCCCACGGTGCCAAAGTGCCAAGAGTATGCATAACACATGCAAGGTGCTAAAAAGGCTTATTTAGGTGTTAACGTTAAATCAATTCAGTTCAATTTATTTTGTATAGTACCCTTCATTGAGAAAAGCCTCTGAGCACCTACACATATTTACAGCTACAACATGATAACAGTAAACCATACAACATTTACATAAATTAATCTACATTTCAAAGTTAACAGTAAACAGTAAACCTTTATCGCTAGGTTATATTATTGATGGAAATTTGTGTTGCCATTACATCCACAGATACAAAAACAGCAAAACACAGTAGAGAATGCATGACATCATAACAATATTATATTCAAGAACAACAAACAATTCAACAGTAAACTAAATATACAGTACAACCAATATGAAAATGTATAGAATTAAACTAATAAAATAGAAGTACAAGATTTTGGTTAAATGGAGGTATTTGAAGTAGATGAAGGTGAATTAAAAACTGTCAATGAGCAGAGTAACTGCAGTAGGAATTAAACTACTGTACTTACACGCCAGCTGTTGACCGGTAATGTTTATGTAATGATAAAAATTGAAATGGGTGGAGACCTGGAGGAGTGTGGGCTCCTTGCTTCCTTCCGCAAGATGTACATACAATAGGTCCTGAATACGGTCCAGGTCCAGGTCTACAAACCCCATCTGATGTACAAACAGCATGATGCAATTTAAGTTTTGAATGAGCAGATGAAATTCAAAAACAAATGGCTATGGAGGAAGATAGTATGCTTTCAAATGAGAGCTCTATAAAATCAGACCGGCACGGTTTGAAATAGGTTACACTTTTTAAAGTGATTGAGATCGTTATTGATGAAAGAAGTTAGGTTTCATCACAGCATGCCACTTTTTTAATGGTAACACCGTTTATAACCCAGATTTTATCCAAACGTCCACAACCCCACTTTGAGCGTATTCAGATCCAGGGCACATTAATTAACCAGCCGATCCACCTTCATCCAATATGATACCTCGTCCCCATCATTCATACACAGGGAGAAAAGAACTGGAGACAAAACTCACTTCTGAGGGAGAGTTGTGCTCAGGTACTGAGTGTCTGACAGGAAGTAAGGTAGTGTGGCTTAGTCGTTAAGGCTACAGACTTCACACCCTGTGGTTTTGGGTTCAAATCCCACTACTGATACTGTGTGACCATAAACAGGTCACTTCATCTGCCAGTGCCCCAATTAGAAATGCAAAAGTAATGTAACCAACTGCATCTCAAATGTATATCATCTTGAATAAAGGTGTCGGCCAAATAAGCATTTAATAATAATAATAATAATAGCCAAATCTTCACTGACTTAAAGAGAAAGACTATAGAAGAATGGGCCCGGTTTTAAATGGAAAGGGCCAATATGACTTGCTAATTCTGATAAAATGATTGTTATGGCCTTTACCCTAAAGTTGAAATTTCAAACCTTTTTTCCCTTTTTTTAAGTGTGCACTCTTTGTGACAGTCCCATGAGTCTAGGGTGAGTACGTGTTGGGACAAGCAGAATTAGGGTATCTCCTGTTCCTCTGTTATTGATTTATATTGTTTCCTTCAGAGAATGAATAATTCAGTCAGCTGAAACTGCATTCTCCACATTCCCATTTATTATTAGCTTTTTATTTTGTAACCAACTCTGCTTTTCATTCATTTATTTTTATTATTCAATATTCAAACATACCATATGTTAGAGTGCAATCTAGCCACAAAGGGGGCAAACCAGCCCAGCTTGGTTCCAGTCCCAAGCTCAGAGAGGGTTAGTGTCAGGAAGGGTATCCAGCTGTAAAACTTTAGCCAAACCTTAATGGAATTAATCCAATCAGCTTGTTAGAGTGCAACAGATCCCACATTAAAATAATAATAAACACCCCTAGCGAATGTGTTTCCCTGATTTTCACTTTTAATCTCATTTCAACAAAGCTAATCAACTGGGTTTTACTGTCTTGAACTCAAGCAATTCTGTAACTGCAATGATTTCTTTCTCACAGGCTACAGTAGATTCAGTTTTTTAATCAAAGAGTCTCACATAGTTAACTTAAGTTGGATATGCATGCACTGTCTTTGTAATAATCAGCATTGGTGATTCTAAAGAAGATGCACACTTATATGAGGGGTTTGAAAAAAAACCTAAGTGCATTTTACAGCAGGTCTCCACCCACAATTTTCTACCAGGGGGTCATGATGACTACATTAACTTCCAAAATGGAGTCCTACAACCTGGATGTTTAACGGCAGCTTTATGGTTAATGGCACACAAATGATTGAAATGCCAGAAAATAGGAAATGAACCTATGCCACCCATGACTAAGAAGGTCAGACCTGTGCAGAGCAGGCTGCACTTTTATTGCTGATGTCTTTGCTCTTACACATCCTTTTCTTTTTCTTCATATTCTGTATGGATGCTCTATAAACCTGGAAATGGGCAGACCAATCACTGAAATGACACAGGGTGGGCTTGTGTATGACTCCCATGTGGGACCTATCAGTGGGATGTAAATCCTCTAAGTGAAGAGGAAGCTCTAGAAGGAGATTATCCAAGATGTAAAGGAAACCTTAAGGGGTTGCAAGAAATCCATTGAAGTTCTTCAGGTCCCTGTTGTCCACTACAGAGGAGTGGCAGTTTAGACACCTCCATAAGTTTCATTGTGAGCCCTGGCAGAAAAAGCATTGGACTCCAAATGGCAAGCATGGTGGTTCAGTTCCTACCTCCAAATCACTCTTTAAGTCTGAGATATCACTTAACTTGCAATATGCTCGAATTTACAAAAACACTATACTCAAATCTGAGCTTGTATTGTGCCTTGATATGTTGTACATTACAAAAAGGTGCTATATAAAATAAAGTTTGTTTATTTGTTGGTTTCTGTCCACTTCAATGGAAAATAATTACAAATGCTGCTTTTGTAGGTGTATTCCTGACCCCACAAATGATTGAAAAGACTCTGATTGGCAGAATTTGAAGCTCAATTGTAGCAAATATACTCTTCTGGCAGGCTGGCCAAAGTGTCTGCTAAGAGAAATTTGATTATAAGTGGTGGGACCTCATTGTGATGGTTAGTGTTGCAGGTGGATTAAAGTGTAAGTCACCTCACTGGTTAGAAAATCCCAGGCAGTGATCCCGTCTGGAATTGTTTTTTTTATTTTTCCCAAACTTTGTCTACACTGTATTTAAGATAAAGTATTTTAGACACCCATTGCATATCCAGCCTACTGGGAAGGGGGTCTCTATTATTAAAAGGGTTTAATTCCCTTTGTCTTAGTTTGCTCGTTTTCCCTGTGTAAGTTCTGATAATAAGCATGTCAGATTAATTAATGTATGTGTGGGAATATCCTGATGGGCTATTTTGTCAAGGATGGGTTCTAGCTTTGAACTAAGTATTATGGTGATAAATTTGGGATATGCAATGGAAAACATAGACCCAGAAAATGAATGTATATTATCAGTGGCGTGAGCTAACATATTGTTTAAACCTTTATCACTTCTGCACTGTAGGACACCCACTAGAAGGGGTCATCTTCAGGGTTCTTACATAGGAATGTAATTATCCTTCTGACCATGGGAATGGCGCTGTTGCTAATTCTTTCATCCCTTTTGCCTTCAGAACAAAGAATGACCAACCAGAAGGATAATAGCATCACTTCCTCTGACGTCACGAAACTCCCACCTTGTCTGCCCTGGGACCAAATACAGGAGCACCAGCTTCTAGAAGTTGGTGTTCAGTTAAAAAACACTCCATCTGGGAGATGAGGATTCTAATACCAGGAGCAACTTAACCTATGCACCTACGAGGCTCCATGACTCTTCTGCTTCTTTTTTTTTAGTTTCTCATTAATAGGTGTGCCTATTAAACATGGTTCACCAAGCTGGTATTGCAACCTTTTATCTTGATTCTCTTAAAACATTCTGACCAGAGGATATATTGTGTTAATAGAAATGCTGTGGATGGGTAGAAGGACACTTAAGAACATCAAGGAAGTATAGGGGTGCGAAAAGGAATCTCCCCTTTTTATCGTAACACAAATAATAGTAAAATCAAAAAAGTGCTCGATAGCACAAAAGGCAGTTAAACAAAAACAGCAAGGAGTCTTTATGACTTTCACTCTCTCTAACATTAGCAGCTCGACAGAGTGGATTTTCTCAGGAGCTCCTTTCTGGTGGCAGTTCAGATCCATGAGTTCAGGGGCATCTGGTCTTTTATAGGGTTCCAGCCAGAAGGAGCATAGTCATTTGCACTCACTGGGCATCTTCTTGCCACTGTGGGTGGAAAAAAAGAGATGACAGTGTTAGTGAGAGTGCTCCCTTTCACCTTGGAGTGGTATCACTTAGCTCAGATAAACCTGGAAGGTGATCCTCTGTTGTGCAGGCATGACAATGCTTACGTTTTTTTTAGCTTGGGCAACACAGTAGCAGATTGCTTAGCACTGTTGCTTAACAGCACTAGGAATATGGCTTCAACTTCTGGCATACACGCTGACTGTGTGTACTTTGCATGTTCACTGGTTCCTTAAACTTTTTTAAAGATGTGTCTATTAGGTTGCTTCTTATTCTTATTATGTCTGTGTGTGAGATTTGTGTGTACCCGCTGATGAATTGGCATCCCAGCCTGAGCTGCTTCCTGCCCTGTGACCATAGATCACTTGTCCTTAACTCCCAGCAGGATCCAGCGGTAGAGAGATACTTCTAGTATTTTCAGTATTTTTTACTTTTTTATATTTATATGTAATGTTCTTATTGTCACATCATTGCATTTTTCACCATTTAAAGTGTTTATTCTTAACTGACATTTGCCCTGTGTAAAGTTTGCAGGCTCTTGCCATTGACACGAGTTTCCTACAGCAGGCCAACAGGTCGATTAACAAACTTAATTGAAGTGCTTGGATGTGCTTTGTAAAAAGGATGGATAGAAATAACAAAAGACCTTAGGTTGAGTATTCACTGCTTATCTTTCCTCTCTTTCCCGCTCATTAATCAGCTCACAATTCATTCTTTGAAGTCCTGACTAAAGCTCAATCATTACTGTCATTTGGTAAAGTTATCAGTTTAGCTTTTTAATGAACTAATGTGAAAAGCATACCATGTTGTTTTTTTCCAGTTCATGAAACCTAAAGGGGGTTCCTTAAAGAATAGTACCTGAGGTTAGATGGTCTTGTATAACAGTGGACAAACTGCAAGCCATTACTGTACATACTGGATGTGCTGCTGGAGAGAGGGAGTGCGTTTTCAGTGCTTTACAGCATGTTACATTGCATTGCCTTCCTGTTTTATCCATCTACAATGTAAACTATTTTTATTTTACTTCCAAGTTATATTTTATGTGCATTTGATCAGTAAAACAATTCCTAAATAAATCACATTCAATATTAAACATTACTACTTTACATACATTTTTAAATAATGTCTAACTATACTTTTTATATTCTTATACCCTTCAGAACAGTTTCCTGCCTGTCAGCCTTGGCACCCGTGACCCTAGACTAGAATAAGAGTGCATTAGGATGAGCAGATCTTGATATTGTGATTCAGTGACTTGCATGGCTGATTCAGCATCCTTGGTTAAAGTCCTGTGTCCACTTATTTTCTGTGTGGAGTTAATACAAGCTCCACTTTTCCTCCCATATTCCCAGATTACTTGAATTGGCAACTCTAAATCTGTTGTGATGGTGGGTTTGTGTACGAGTGGGCCCTGTGATGGTCTGACATCTTGTCCATGGCTGTATCCTGCCTTATGTCCAGTGCCACCAGAATAAATTCAGACTTCCCCGTTAATCTAAACCGTTTATGTTATTCAAGAAATACTTACCAAACATTTTATGAACAGCATCTTATTTTTGCTTGTAATATAGTGTCTACTTTTCAGTAAAAAGTTTAACAAGTATTTGCTTATTATTGCACTTCAGTATTTTTATTCTTCAAACTTTATGTGGAATGTCCATATGCAAAGAATTTTTCACAACAAGGGTGTTGGACTAAATAAATATAATCATATTTAATATAATATAATAAATATGTTATTTTGATCTTTACATATTAAATTGCAGATTTACAATGTAACCTTCTACAATAGGTTATGAACAAGAATTTTGTAGAATTAAGTGCCAATTGTGTCAAAAGAAACAGAGATTTCATGACAATGACTTCTATATGGTGTGTAATTCCCAGAATTTACTAGTTATTAACATGCAACACCAGCAGGGGGCAGAACAACTCATCTTAAAACCAAATATCCTAACAGCACTCTTTGGATTCCTCTTCAATATTAAACAAATAAATGCATAGATACTGAAAGATATTGCAAATATTATAATTATACATTCAGTGAAGTTCTAAGGAATTAATCTGAATATAGTGTTTCCTGAATAATAGATTTAAAACAATAAATACAATAACTTTTTAAAAGAATTTTTATATCAGCAGGTTCATTTTATAGTTTAAAATGCATTCATTGTGAGATATGAATGATTTATATCTTTTATGAAAGACATTCAATTTATTTATAGAATAACATAATATTTTTCTTTCCCTTATTTTTTAACAAATGTCAATCAAAGTCTTACTATAATTAATTTAGTATTAAACTGTATCTTGGGAAGGAAAATTAGCCTGCTTGCCAAAATGACTACAACATATTATATCTTTCATTCTGACACTTGATGTTATGTTTTTGTAAGTGCATTTAAAAAAATCGCACAGATTTATGTAGTTACTCCATGCATAATCTGTAATCAGTTCATTTTTTTGACTCCACATTCTCCATCGTAACAATGCAGGGAGCCATGCCTACGCCAGAAACATGGCAGGAGTAAACCCCAGACAGGCTGCCAGTCCATCATAGGTTGCACTCATTCATTCCTTGACAAATTTAGAAATTTAATTTAACTTAAACTGCACATGAGAGGAAATGAGAGTGTCTTAAAGAAACCTACACAGGAACTGCAGTGTGAATTGAATCTGTGGATTGGCAGCCAAGCACCCTAAACATTGAGCAGTCTACAGACTAGACACCAGAGCAATGAGCTCCAAAACCCCTGTTGTTGTAGTCAAAAATAATACAGTATACTATGCCTGCCCTGCTGTTGTGAGCTTGTCAGCTCAAGTGCATAGATACAGCAACAATAAGACTTATGGTGAGCTACCATATCAATAGCTTCAGCAGCAAAATAAGTTATCCTAAAAAATGTGGGAAAATAATTAAAGCTGCCTTAAAAACAGATACATGTGCTGGCATACTTTTTATGAAGTACTGAAATCTATTATTTGCTTTAAACAGAATGTCAGTATGCTATCAGATAACAGTCTTGTTGTGTTAATTTCTATCCATCCATCCTTTATTGAACCTGCTTGTTTCAATCGGGATGGGAGGATGAGAAATCATCCTGGTAACTTTCAGCATTTAGATTTCAAGGTAGCCCATGATAAACACTAAAACTTTACACTGCCAGTCCACCGCAGAACAGAAAAGGTGCATGGTTATCTAATCCAGATTGTTAAAATTCTCAAAGGCATCAATAAAGAATTCTCTTAAATATTGAATCACATACTTGGGAACTCTGGGGAAGGTTATGGGAAAGTGCATTTAAGACGGAAGCCAGGAAGCACTTCTTCACACAAAGAGTTATGGGAATCTGAAATAAACTACTGAGTCATGCAAACCAAGCAGAAACCTTGTCAATCTTTAAAAAGGGTCTGTATGAGATACTGGGACAACTTTTCTACTAGCTAACCAAATCATCTTATTGGACTATCACTCTCCTCTCCATTGTCAAATTTTACGTATGTTCAGTATTTACCAATTATCCAAACTGGCATTCTTTAGAGTGAAGAAAGACACTTGTGCATTTAGCAAATACTTACTTGATACATTTATCCAAGGTGACTTCCAAAATCACAGTGGAACACAAGCAGATCAGGGGCCTCATGTATAAACGGTGCGTACGCACAGAAATGTTGCGTACGAACATTTCCACGCTCAAATCGCAATGTATAAAACCTAAACTTGGTGTAAAGCCACGCACGTTTCCACAGTACCTCATACCCTGGCGTACGCAATTTCTCCACTCGGTTTTGCAGACTGGCAGCACCCAGCGTCAAAGCAGTGCTACTGTTCCTGTGTGGTCACCCTTTCTTTCTTAGACCCACATTCCTGACGCAGCTTTATAAATACACTGAAATTAACTGCATATTGTTTATTAATGTAATGCATCTGATTGTAATTAACCTGTCGCAATATAATGGTCCAGGGAACAGCCACGGCGGCACGGTGGTGCAGTCGGTAGCACTGCTGCCTCGCAGTTGGGAGACCTGGGGACCCGGGTTCACTTCCCGGGCCCTCCCTGCGTGGAGTTTGCATGTTCTCCCCGTGTTTGTATGGGTTTCCTCCGGGCACTCCGGTTTCCTCCCACAGTCCAAAGACATGCAGGTTAGGTGGATTGGCGATTCTAAATTGGCCCTAGTGTATGCTTGGTGTGTGGGTGTGTTTGTGTGTGTCCTGCGGTGGGTTGGCACCCTGCCCGGGATTGGTTCCTGCCTTGTGCCCTGGGATTGGCTCCAGCAGACCCCCGTGACCCTGTGTTCGGATTCAGCGGGTTGGAAAATGGATGGATGGATGAATAGCCATAGTATTCCAAATACCATAACTACTTTAGCGTTGTTACGCTCACTGCATCTTCTTCTTCTTTCAGCTGCTCCCATTAAGGGTTGCCACAGCAGATCATCTTTTTCCATATTACTCTCAGTGCACCACTCGGAGTATTTATATCACTGTATTTGAGTGGGGAATCACAGCAGCAGCTGATCGGAAAGAGAATTATCGGTATACAGTTTTAAGCACACACTACCTCAGCCACGGCAAAACGCGTCAAAGCCTTTCCTGTTTCATCCCAAGAACTATAAACGCACTAAATCAGTCCATCAAGTGCTCCTTGTAGAACTGTTTGTACTTATAAGTACAATTACCGGTACCCCACTGTAAACTTGCACTACAGTTATAATATTGCACAACCTGCGCCACTTTATAAAACACGTATCATGACGATATCATTTTTAAGATGAAATGCAGCAAAATATGTTGCTTATAGTATACAGATAAAACTTTAACTTCATTTAAATAATCTGTATTGTTAATAATTAAACATGTGAGGACACGGTGCCGCAGCGCTAGCTAGTTCACGGATAGCTCCTGCCTTGCGCTGTATTATTGCTGGTGCTGACACAACACTGGAGGGATAGACGGATAGAATAATTAAACATGTACTACGAAGATATTTCAATGTTCCTTAAAAGTTTTGAAGAATCTGCGTTCTAAGCTTACAGATGGCTTAACGTCTATTACAGAGCTGATTGTGTGGCGATTGGGTATTTGGAGAAAGAAAAGTAAGGACAGGAATTCGAGGTTAGTACGTTTGAAAGAGACAGTACTTCTGTAATAAATTATTTCATCAAAGGTCGCACATGGCGCAGCAAGCCTCTTGCGTGAGATATGAATAATCACTGCGCTACCGTGTTCCCATGTTTAATAACATGCTTTCATTCCTATCATCATGAAAAAGATATCATGTATACATCTCAGTATTTTAATTATTCAGAGAGTTGTAATATCACGAATGCAATGGATTCTGTGTCCTGTCGGAGAAAGAGAAAGAACGGAAGTACGTAGTGATTCACACACATAGAGCACATAGAAGATCAAATACAGAACAAAGCATTTAACGTGCTACTTGAGAAACTAGTAAAATAAACTATTTTAAGATGAAGTTTATAATGTTCTACTATAATGACAAAATAAACTACGTGATTAAAGTGGAAATTTCGAGATTAAAGTTGACATTTCGTGCTTTTTTCCCACTGTGTGCCTATTTTTTTTCTCTGTACCCTAATAAGCTTTCATATGACACTCAGACGGTCCGCTACGAGTCACCTTTTCACGCCGACTTTGATATGTGACAACTTCTTTTTTATTTCGGGCACTGTGCGACTTTGTGAACTTGAGCTTTTGAGTTTCTCCGACACTATGTCACTCGATCAACTTTCTTTTGTTGATTATACCACTGTTTAAACCAACAAATAGTACGTTTTTCCTTTGCCTCCACTTGGTATTCGCTGAAATTCTTATATTTGCCCCCGTGCTTTTAACATTGTCTTTTCACAGAAGGCTATTTATATAGATTTGCATATTCAAAGAGGCATAATTCTGGGAGGAGTTGGGGCGGGACAGAAGGTGCGTGCACGTGCGTTACTTTTCACTTTTCATCAGGATTTATGTAGTGGAAGAACGTGAAAGTTTGTGTGTGCACAGATTCCTGCATCTGGATTTTTCGTGTGCGCACGCTCATTCCCGCTTTTGTGCTTACGCCATGTTATAGTGTGGGTTCTACGCACGGCATTATACATGAGGCCCCAGGTGACTTGCTCAAAGTCATCCTGTAAATCTGAGGCAAGCATTGAACCAGCAACTCTGTGTTTTAAATTGCAATGTCTTAACCAGTACACCACAATGCCTGCCAGATACTGAGTATATGCAACTGACAATAAATAAAAAATGTAGATCTGGATCCTCCTAATGAAGATTTTCTTAGCACAAGACAACAAGAAGTACTGCATTCCTTCTCCTCCATCTTTGCCACCTTGAAATGTGATGCAATGCCACTAATTGCTAAACAATCATTATGACTTTTCTTTCTATGCTGTACTGTACACTGAATTTATTTCATTTTTTCTTACATTTGGTTGAACATACCCAACTGGAAGATAGATAGATAGATAGATAGATAGATAGATAGATAGATAGATAGATAGATAGATAGATAGATAGATAGATATGAAAATGAAAACAAAATAAAAAGTATGCACAACATGCAACATACAGTATACAGTACATATATACACGCACACACAAACTCAATATACATTTCTTGATTATGCAGAATGAGTTTGAAACATATTTCCAGGATACTGTTAATATTGTAGCTGCAGGGAAAGTCCTGGAGAAAGGACCACAGGAAACACAAATAGCACAAATGGATATATGAATTTGTTTAGATGAGATCAAGCTATTCTGTCCAATATAACTCACTTATTCCTAATCACTTGAGAGACCAGAAGGTTTCTCAATACGTCTAGTGTAACACTAGTTAACCTGTTCCTCCCTGTATGTTTACAGTTGTCTATGAAAATAAATCTTTTCTTACAAAATTATGAATAGTTCTTACGATTTAGTATGTTGAAACATTTGCTTATTCACTTCAAGTAAAATTCAAAGTAGAATTCTGAGAATTTTAGGCATTTCTTTGGTAATCATTTCTGGAAAACAATATAATTAACTTTTTTCCTGAGTTTGATTTCTTATTTATCATTTTGCTCTGACAAAAGATAGGCTTGCTTTTCTGGTTTTGACCCACACATTTGGTTCTGTCTTTCATTTAACCCTCTGGAGACTGCAGAATCAATGGCAATGCAGAGCAAGTTTAGATGAACGTTGCCTTCCATTTCCATTAATAACTGATTGCTTCTTTATCACAGAAACTAGATAAAAATATAATCAGAAACCTTAGAGTGTACACTTTCAAATGTACCCTCTGTTAAAAAAATGTTATTTTTAAAATTGGGTGAATTACACAAAAATTACAGCTTCTCTCTTTTCTCAGAAACAGTAGAGTTTGAGCTGCCCTTGCAGATGGAGCCATTCATATGCTAATAAATAGTAAGTTAGAGTAAGTAGGAGCACGGCTATAGAGTATATCATCCACTTGATCATTATGTTGATGATGCTTTCCAAACTTGAACCGAGATTGCATAGAGCAGCGTTTCTCAACCTTTAAGTATTTGCGACCTGAGGTATTCATAACAGTTTTAATCTCGCTTGCCTAATGTTTTTTTGAAACCATAATAAAATGTATTCCTATATTTTTTGCTGCCGATACACCGCTACAAATTTAAAATTTCCCTACAAATAGCGAAATTATGCCACATATGGAGTTTGAGAACCGCTGGCATAGGGAAAGCACAAGTCTCAGCTGCTAGCCCAGATTGGGATAGCCTTCATCAAACTCAAATAGCACATCAGGCTTTGTTAGGTGCTCTACGAATTTGTCTCAGGTAAAAACAGAATTGCATGAGGGCCTTCTTTTCTCACATCACAGACAATGAGAATAATATCTCTGACTTTTTTGCTACAGTTGATTCCGCTGGACATGACCTATTTTAAACATTATGCTGACGATGCTTCCAAAATCTGACTACAATTATTTTGTATTATTTTATTTATTTACTTAGTGCACTTTATTTCTTACAAACTTATGTTGAATGCTGTGTGTATATTCTATGCTTGCTTACTGCTTTGAAAGCACTTATTGTATCCATTTTTGTAATCCAGCACTGTCCATCTGCTTTGATGTTTTGATCAGTCTGGGAAGGCTTTTACCTAATCATAGGTGCGAATAGACCACCTGAATACATATCCAGCAGGTAGACCCCACTTCATTGCCCAATGTCAGCTTTTCTTGAAAAGGATTAGTGACAATAAAAAAGTTTTAGCCATTTTCTGCCTTTCTGAGTGGACTATCTGACATATTTTGGTATGTCCAGGTGCTCAAGACCTTGAAGAACACATGTTCATAATCAAAAAGCTTTGCCACAATGATCTAGTAGGTGTTTTCACAAAATTTCTGTATATGTTGAGAGCCACTATTTAAAATTTAGAAGCTGAATATGATCTTGGCCCACTTATCAGGATAAGGTGGGAGCGGAGGATGCCATCATCTACATGCTACACCGATTCCTCTCCCACTTGGACAGAGGCAGTGGTGCTGTAAGAATTATGTTTCTAGACTTCTGTAGCGCCTTCAACACAATCCAACCTCTGCTCCTTAGGGACAAGCTGACAGAGATGGGAGTAGATTCATACATGGTGGCATGGATCGTGGACTATCTTAAAGACAGACCTCAGTATGTGCGTCTCGGGAACTGCACATCTGACATTGTGGTCAGCAACACAGGAGCGCCACAGGGGACTGTACTTTCTCCGGTCCTGTTCAGCCTATATACAACGGACTTCCAATACAACTCGGAGTCCTGCCACGTACAAAAGTTTGCTGGCGACACTGCTATCATGGGCTGCATCAGGAGTGGGCAGGAGGAGGAGTATAGGGACCTAATCAAGGACTTTGTTAAATGGTGCAACTCAAACCACCTACACCTGAACACCAGCAAAACCAAGGAGCTCTTGGTGGATTTTAGGAGGCCCAGACCCCTCATGGACCCCGCGCTCATCAGAGGCGACTGTGTGCAGATGGTGCAGACTTATAAATACCTCGGAGTGCAGCTGAATGATAAATTAGACTGGACTGCCAATACTGATGCTCTGTGTAAGAAAGGACAGAGCCGGGTATACTTCCTTAGAAGTTTGGCATCCTTCAACATCTGCAATAAGATGCTGAAGATGTTCTACCAGACGATTGTGGCGAGCACCCTCTTCTACGCTGTGGTGTGCTGGGGAGGCAGCATTAAGAAGAAGTACGCCTCACGCCTGGACAAACTGGTGAGGAAGGCAGGCTCTATTGTTGGCATGGAGCTGGACAGCTTGACATCTGTGCCAGAGCAACGGGCACTGAGCAGGCTCCTGTCAATCATGGAGAATCCACTGCATCCACTAAACAGTGTCATCTCCAGACAGAAGAGCAGCTTCAGCGACAGACTGCTGTCACTGTCCTGCTCCACTGACAGACTGAGAAGATCGTTCCTCCCCCAAACTATGCGACTCTTCAGTTCCACCCGGGGGGGTAAACATTAACATTATACAAAGTTATTGTCTGTTTTTACCTGCATTTTTATTACTCTTTAATTTAATATTGTTTTTTTGTATCAGTTTGCTGCTGCCGGAGTATGTGAATTTCCCCTTGGGATTAATAAAGTATCTATCTATCTATCTATCTATCTATCTATCTATCTATCTATCTATCTATCTATCTATCTATCTATCTATCTATCTATCTATCTATCTATCTATCTATCTATCTATCTATCTATCTATCTATCTATCTATCTATCTATCTATCTATCTATCTATCTATCTATCTTATTGTTTTTTTATATTATTGTAGCTGGGTTTGTGCTGAAAATAAAAATATATAACATTCTGGAACTGCCTGAAGAAGGGGCCTGAGTTGCCTCGAAAGCTTGCATATTGTAATCTTTTTAGTTAGCCAATAAAAGGTGTCATTTTGCTTGGCTTTTTTCTACATTGAAAAGATGATGAAATGTGCACAAATGTCAGAGTATGGCTGAATCATGAAAGTTTCTCATTTTAGCCTCAGACTCCAGAGGGTTAATTTCCCAGACCATCTACTCTGTCATTCCTCTGCACTTCACCTTGTAGAAACAGAATAATTGCTCATTGTTTTTTCCTTTAACCTGCCTCTTCATTATGGTTTTTAACAGTTCTAAGGCCACTTTCAGAAGAGCTGCTGCCCGTGACAATACTTCCATTGGTATAACCCATTTAACACCTCCAATGAGTGATACAGTCAACAATTTACTGACAAGTGTGGTCTGGCTATATAAATCCAGTCACTGCCCACTAGTCATTAGTGAACTCCACAGAGTTTGCTCCAACGTAAGTGTTGTGAAATCATGGAAATGTTTGGGATACCAAACAAGACAAAATGCACTACAGTCAATAAGGAAGAAGGAACTGACCTTGTTTTTAGTGGATTATAATGGTGCAATGGTCTTTTAAGTGTCCCTGAAGGCCACAGAAGTATCTGACAACTACGCTGGATTGATTACTATGACCAAAAATGTCACCTGAGCCGTGAGGCAGCAGTGCTAACCACTGCACCACACTGCTTTAAACAACAAACAATGGAGACAGAATAATCATCACTAGCAAAGCGTAACAAATTGACACAAACTAGCAATAAGTGTAACAATATACATATCATGGTGCTCAGAGAGTTCTAGTCTTTGGGGCACTGAGCGGCCATTTTATGAAGGTAGCGGGTAGTGAAAACTAGTTTTGGAGCAGCCATGTGCCAGGTCCTTATATAGGTAGAGGGTATAACATGGTGAAAAGACAAAAACAAACCTTAAATCCTGTGAAATTATAATAATAATACAAAACAAACATAAGTTTTTTACTATTTACAAGGCAGTTCTAGTGCAAAGCTCTTGCACCAATAGATTGGACATAGTTGGCACGTTTTTTGTTTCCAAACTATCGGTGAGGATGCTTTGCACTTCTTTGTACACCTTAAACGAAAATACTGTGAAGGTTGTTTTGTTAAATGCATGTGGAGTGCAAATCTTGCTGGAGTAGCGACATCATAGGCACGAAGCAGATTGGGCAGCAACTGAAATGTATGAGGTGGAGTGTGCTTACAGTACACATGCAAGATTTTCGATGCATGGTTGTTTCAACCCTAAGATGTCACACTGGCCCAGTAAAGCATCATGTGGTGCTTGGAAAAAAAATGTTTGTCTAAGCCATTCGCAGGAAAATATTTGGCAAACAAGGTCACTGGCAAACAGCATATTCACTGTGGAAAACACCTTAGTGAACTTCAACAATCAACACTACCTTTCACGAAAAAACCGCGTGGCGGTGAGATTCAAACTCAGAATTTTAGTTGGATGGGATCAAATCAACATTTCACCAATAAAAGAGGTGTGGTTTACAAGATCACCTGGAACGTTCTACACGTCCTCCCACTAAAAGATCCAACTCAAGCAGCCACCTGAATCTCCAATGTTTTTGATTGGTTTTGTGCTTGTGTTCTCTTCCTCAGAGATGCAGTCTGAGCATCTGAATTTGTAAAGCAAAACTGAACAAAAACAAAATGCATTTTTAGATTAGGAGCACAACCTTCAACTAATTATAAAACTCATCCTTGTAAAGTCCCATGAATTGGATTAAGAAGCGTCAATAATTGATTAATGCGTGAATAGATGAATAATTGCCATATGAATATTATTCCTAGGACTAAGCTGAGAACAAACACAAAACAATCATCAACTGTTTGACACGTACATGCCTGATTAGACCATAGACGCCCTGTGCATCTGCCTTTCCAGTAGAATGCATGAAATATAAACAAAGAACAACAAAACAAACTCCCCCACCTTCAGCCCTGTGGCCACTCTCCTGTACCTCTGTGCCTGGGAGCTTTCACCCCAATTCTGACAGGAAGCAGTTATTTACACTGCATACCAGGGGTCATCTCCAGATTCATAACCTATGTCAGGGGTCACCCTAAACATTTTTGACACTATCCTGCCACAACGCCTTCTGGTGTCACCCAGGACTGCTCCCTGATGTCCTGCCTAAGAAATTATCAATGGCCACTGTATTTATTTGTTAGGCTACTCTGCTGCCATCCTTTGGGGAAAAGAGGCTGGATAAGCTGCCTCAAAGACATTTACATTTTTTTTGCTTTATCATATCCAAAGCAACTTACAAAAGAAGTCAACATAATCGAGTAATGTCTAAAAAATAAATAATTACAAAGATCTGGGGTACTTTCTGAAAGAACTTATACTTTTTAGGAACTTGCATTACAGGACAAGGTTATAGAATTGATCATCGCAAATGAAGAGCTCAAAACAAAATGCAAACAAGTTACACTTTCTTGGTTAAAAAAAACTTAACAAAACCAATATTAGTCAGAAAGAAATTCACCAATCAAAACAATCTTCAAGCACTTCTTAAATTAATTGAGAGAGTCAGAATTTTGAATTGAGATGGGCAGCTCATTCCACCAGCTAGGAGCAAAGGTGGAATCACCAAATACGTTTCATCAGCAGATCTGAGTGGGTGAGAATGAGCATAGGACCTCACAAGTCTCTCCATACTGTATATGTTGGTGCTTGGCCACTGACGTCTTTGTAGAAAAGTATCAAGAATCTGAACTGAATATATGTGGCTACAGGGAGGCTATTATTTAAAAACAATATTGGCACCTTTTGCCATGTTCCTGAATAGGTGCCACTGACCAGGTGGAAAGTCCATGGATTTTTTTATAAACCAGTCCTCTAATGTATACATATTACTCTGATATTCCAACTAAAAGAAAAATGAATCTAAACAACCTTAGCAGGCGTAATGAAAATGTCAAGGTTATGGTACAACAGAAAGAGTTTTCAAAGAAAATTGGGAATGATTTCATAATCCAATACTCAACAAGAAGGAATCAAACTTCTTGCGTTGTCTTGGAGGAACCATTACACTGTTTCTAGCCTCGTAGCACTGAACATTCAGTCAAGCACAAGTATCAATGACATGTTTTTTTTGTCCATGTAGTACCAGAGACTTGAAAAAACATGCAATGAACTAGAAAGAAAGAAAGAAAGAAAGAAAGAAATATTAAACAAGCTGATTAAAAAGAAGAAATCCCTAGAAAATCATTGAAACCAAGGAATCACACTGTAATCCTGAGTCTAAAAAGGTCAAAACTGTTCAGTCTTAAATGTTTTAATAAAATTTGTCCATACACGAACATTTAAGAAGTTTTTCCTGTTTTAAGCACAATTCAGACTAAAGTCATGTTTCCAAGGAATACTCAAAGAGCCACACATGCTAACAACACCAACAACAATAAAAAAAACTAACAATGGTCCCATTTACAGATCGGGCCCAATGGTTCCATAAAAATGTGAAAGTTGAAGTGTAAAATTTAAACAAATAGTTTGAACAATCAAAATATCCCACAAGTAGTAGTTTAAAAATAACACAAGCAGTGTCCAGTCCTGCAAGCTGGTCCTCCAACCTGCAGGGAAAACTTCGGGGTTGGTGGCAGGATTGGCACTTCAGCCAGTATAAAAAACCTCACGTTGTTCAGTGTGGTGCTGAAGTGTCAACCTGCTGCACGGCTGAACTCAGATCGGTTTTTTGCTATGTGGTGGGTGAGGCAATGAGCGCATGCTCCCAGCCTCCTCCTCCTCCTAGTGTCAATGAATGCTCAAAAGGAGATACAACTTCAGATTTATCAGTGGCTGCTGTATAACAGGTATAATTTCATTTTTTAGTTGAAGGTTATAAGTGCATTTCTGCAATACATGATAATGTTAGCAGATAGAATAAACAAGTAGACAGAAATATTAGAGGTAAGCGAGAGCAAAAAATCTACTTCTGAACAGTGAAGAACAACACAGTCACAGGTAAAATGGAAGAGGGTAGATAAGTACAGTATATAGACCATGTTACTGGTGTAAGAACACAAGCTGATGGAGAAGGATCTGGTCAAAACAAACAACTCTTCGCAAAGTTGAAAAGGATGTTCTGGTTAACCAAATATAAAGATGCAAAGGGATCAGCGACAATAAAAACTGTCTTCATGATCTTTTGGGGTTCTAAATGAAAGACAGGAAAGATTCAAAGAGGTGATTAACAAAAGATTTGTAATGATCTGCACCAAAACACTTAAGCTGGTATGTTGAAGTGGAAAGGTAGGTTAAACATAAGGCAATATAAAGGGGGCAACATCAGAACAGCAAGTTTTCAGGAAAGGTGTAGGTAGAGGAGCTACAGATCAGGTAGTGGATAAGAAAGGAAAGCAGAGTATCTTGAATAAAGTAAGTAAGGGAACTAGGAAGTGTAGATAGAGACTCAAGATAAGGGAAGAGTTTGACTTTTAAAATGAACATTTTTAAATATAATAAAAACAAATAATATCGGACAACACCAATCATTTCATATTTTCATTGCAAGTTCACCTCTGTCAATTTTGCAAAGAGATGGAAGGCACTTAAGCGGTAAAAAGTTTAACACCTCCATCCCTTGTTTAAATACACCTAATATAATACAACCCCATTCCAAGCCAGTGGTTGAAGTAGAAAAATAGAACTAATGGTAAGCAACCTGATATACAGAAATTATACAAAATTATTTATACTGAAAGTATTTATACAGAAAGTATTTCAGAAATTGGTGGGTGATGGGGGTTGGGGAGGTGGTTAGGAATAGGGATTATATGTTGCATAAAGGCCCACTTCAAGCAGAGCATGAAGCCCAATTGCTTATAATAGGTAAGAACCATCCCCTGTGTAGGGCACCAGCACAGAGACAAAGTGACAATGATGTCCACTCTGAACCAGTTTTGATAATTGGGTGGAAACCCACAATATCTGGAGAAAAATTAACAGAAAAGGTGGAGACAGACAGCTAACAGTCCTCGACTTCAACCCAATCTGCTGGAGGTGTGATGTAGCAGCGTTAACCACTGCATCACCCTATTATGATTTTCAACTATCAGTTTTCTACAAACACTTTTTCATACTGAATGTTGCAGTGAGTCTGAAAAATCAGATTTAAAATTATGATCCAGATTTAACTGAAAATATTACAATGTATGTTACTTCACAGCACCAGGACTTCAGTTTGATTCTTTCTGTGCAGGCTTTACATGTTTTCCCTGTGTTCATATTAATTTCCTAAGACAGTTAATGATTTGGCAATGGTAAATTGGCATCATATGATTGTGTTTGCCTTACAATTTTCTCATTTTTGTCAATGGTTGGATCCCGGGATAAGCTGCCAGCTCAACACAAATAGAATATTGATGGATGCAAAACATTGTAAAGAAAACCTATCCAGTAAATCTTTCATTCAAGATAAAAAGGCAATCACCACCAACCGTTTTTATTACCACGGAGATCAACATCTATAATTAAACTGTACCAAATGTTATGAAAATATTTATCAAGCTTCCTAACCTCTTTCCACTGTGACTATTTATGGAACTTTGTTTTTAAAAACATATTTAAAAGAAAAATGTTTGCATAGTTTTCAGCTATCTATCAAAATCAAAAACTCGTAACAGGATGACCATAAATTACGGTTCTGCATTTCTCGAAGTAACATGCCACTGAAAGTATTCTAGGCGACATGCTTCTGTTATTCCACACAAACAACTGTTTCATCGTAATCAGTTTAGTGATTAATGATACAGTGGACCAAGCCAGGGCAAAGTAAACAGTCTCTGCTTGTGGGGAAAACACAAGATTAGGAAACAATTCTGTTTTCTTTCGACTGCAATTATAGTAAGGTGGTGCTCTCCAATGACCGTGCTGATAGCAATTCATCAAAAATCAATTGCTTTTCTATTAAAAGCTGCAAAAATAAAAAAGGAGGATGGAAAAATTATTTACATTTTTTGTCTCTTGGAGATGGAAATGAAGGAAATATTGTTTAATTTTTCCATGCTATATCTGAACAAATTAAAAGTTATGGTTATAAACTTAGTCCTTGGCAAGATGGTACAGTAGACTTAACTTTTCTGCTTCACAGCTCCGGGTTTGAACTGAAGCCTGGCCACGGGCTGTGTGTAGATTATTAATTTTCCTCATGTCTGTGTGGCGTTGTCTTCAATTCTTAAGGTTTCCTCCTTTAGTTGTACTGATTCTGCAACTCTAGGTTCCTTTATGTGTGGGTGAAATGGACTGGCATCAGAATTGGTCTGTATCTTATATCCAATGCTGCTGGAATAGACCTTGTATTCTTGTGATCTTGCATTGGAACACATGAGTTTATAAATTTAATTTATGAACATACATTTCAGTCCATTTGACTCAATATTGTTATATCAAATGCCCTATGTCTTGGGTGGTATGTCTAAAAAATAAATAATTACAAAGATCTAGGGTACTTTCTGAAAGAACTTATACTGTATATATTTTCCTATACAGTGACTAAGAAAATTTTCAGACCTTTTCACTCTCTGCACATTTTATTGTTTTGTAGATTTAAGTTTAAATAAATAAGTTTACCATTTTTGCCCATCAATAACCCATAATGGCAAAGTGGAAGCATGATTCCAGATAGTGTTTGCAAAACTTTGAAAAACTGAAATCTATCATATATGGAAGTATTCAGACCGCTTGCTGTGTTACTCCAAACTGTGGTCAGGTGCATCCTGTTTGCTTTATTCTTGAGATGAGTCTAGAACTTGATTGGAGTCCACCTCTTGCAAATTGACCTGACTAGATTTCACTTAGAAATGCACATACCTGTGTGTGTATAAGGTCACACAATTCACAATGCATTTTAGAACAAAAACCAAGCCATTATGTCCAAGAAACTCTTTGTAGAGCTCCATAAATTGTCATGAGGCACAGGTCAGTGCAAAGGTATAAATAGTTTGAGTGTTCCCAGGAGCACAGTAATCTCAATAATTATAAAAGGGGAGAAGTTTGAAACCACCAGGTTCTCCTAGTGTTGGCCATCTGCAAATTGAGTGACTGGGCAAGAAGGGCCTTGGTTGGCCAAGGGCCAAAGTTGATGACCAACCAAGTCACTCTAACAGAGTTTCAGAAATCATCTGCTGAGATGGTGAAACCTGAAGTAGGAACAACCATCTCAGAAGCACTCCATCAATCAGGTGTTTATGGTAGAGTGGCTAGATGGCAGCAACTCTTGAGTAAAGAGCATATGACAGCACTTAAAGGACTCTGAGAGCATAAGGAAAAAGATTGCCTGGTCTGAAGACACAAAAATAGAACTGTTTGGGTGGAACTTCAAGCAGTATGTCTGGCGAAAACCAGGCACTGCTCATCACCTGCCTAATACCATCCAGACAGTAAAACATGATGGTGGTAGAATCATACTATGTGGTGATTCTCAGCAAGAGGGACAGGTAGACTGGTCAGAATTAAGGGAAGGTTGAATGCAGAGAGGTCCTTAAAGAAAACTTACCCCAGGGTTCATGCAGTCAATGACTGGGGTAAAAGTTCTTCTTTCAGCATGACAATATCCTGAAGTATAAAGCCAAGATAACACTGGGGATGCTTTGGGACAAGTCTCTGACTGTCCTTGAGTGGCCCTGCCAAAGTCCAGACTTAAACCCTGTGGAAAATTTGTGGAGAGACCTAAAGACGATAGTTTATAGACACTTCCCATCTAATCTAATAAAGCTTGAGGATCTGCCAGGAAGAATGGCACAAACTGCTCAAATACAGGTGTGCAATAATTGTGGAGACTTCCCCAAGAAAATGAAAGCGGCTTTTACTAGCTACTGAATTAATGGTATGAATACTTATATGAATGAGAGATTTCACTTTTTGATTTTTAATAAATTTGCAAACCTTTCTGAAAACATGCTTTTTTTTGTTATTGTGTGTTATTGAATGTTGAGTTATGGGAAAAATGGAAAATAAATCTACAACACAACACAGTGTGCAGAAAGTGAAGGATTTTGAATAATTTCTGAGTCTACTATACTGTATATTATTAATTTAAAAAACTGCCTTGATCAAGCTACAGTACATTTAATGTTGTTTTGGGGACACTCTAAAACTTGAAGCCCATCTGTGGTCTCTCCAGCCAGCTGACATCATCTTACAAGAAGAACCAAAATGGTCACATTTAGGGTAAAATTGTGAAAATGAATATGAGTAGCTCTCTCTGCACCCTCATGACTAATCAGAAGAGTACCGAAAGAAGTCTAAAGTGTTGAACATTAGTATATTTAACATCAGAGCCTTTATTATTAAATGGGAAGATATGGAAGCATACAGAACCTTTTTTGGAGCCAGTCAAATTTCCAGAACAGGCAACGAGGCATATCTTGGTCAGCAAGGTGACAAAAAAATCTCTGGTTTACAAAAACAGTCATTATGGTATTTTGCAATTATTGACGCAAACTGAACTGAGCTTATCACTCCTGCCATAAAACTCAATGGTGGCAGCATCATGTTTTGGGGGTGTTTTTCAACATAAGAAGATAGAATAATTTTTAGCATAGAGGAGAGTGAGGCAGAGTACAAAAAATGAATTTTAACAAGCTTTAATCCACAAGAAACCTTGGACTGAGATGAACATTCACACTTCACAAGCTTAACTCCAGGCAGACTTACAATAAAACAGAGGTGCAGCTTCTGTGCAAGAACATGAATGAACATCCTCAAGTGACCCAACCAACTCCTTGGTCATAAATCCCAGGGAATAAATGTGGAAATATTAACCTTTACCAAATTTTTAAAACTAGCTTAGCTAAGGTCTTCATTCACTTGACAGGTCCTAAGCAAATTCATAAAGAAGAATGCGAGAAAGTATTGTTTAGATAAAGTTACCAAGAGACAAAATACAAATAGAAACACCTGCTGTTGAAAAACCAAATACATGAAAGAAATATTAGAATAGACTCTGGCATCTCAAATTAAAAAAACAGAAAGCTGTAATGGCAATGCACAAATAAAGAAGAGGCCTCCTCCATGGCTGGGATGGAATCCTTGTTTGGTTTATCAGTGGAGGGCAACATTAACAGGTTGATTGAAAAGGAATCACATGTTTCAGAATCAGTAAATATAGAAGCAGAAGAATAAAACTGTGCTGTTAAAATCAAAGAAGGCTAATAGGAGACTCTGATCCTCTGCATCTGTTAGCAGTAAATCTAGCTGATATTAAAGGTTTATTAAAAGAATTATATATCTTCTTGAGCCGTTATACTTACACTGGCCAACACTACACAGGAGAAGTGTCAATCCATTTAAGGTGACAATACAGGGACACTTTCTGCAAAACCGCACCTATTTCAAAAAGACACAGATGAATGGAAGGATGACGAAATCAGATTCTAATTCAAAAATCTTATTTCATGTGAACAAAACCAATCACAAGCAGAAGGTGAACAATCACAGAAGGCACTGATCATGCACTGCCCTGAAACAGAATGAGATGAGCAGAGTAAGAGGCAATTAACTTAAAAGGAAGGTGCAAGGAGAAAAGTCAGCATCAATAATGTTCTCAATAAACTTTACCAAAATCTTTCATTTTTTATGAATTGTCAAAGTTGAGTCCTTTACAGCATATACATCCACTTCAGTCTTTATATTATCACACTTCAATCTATAATAATAAAAGGCAAAGCCCTCACTGACTGACTGACTGACTCACTGACTGACTGACTCACTCATCACTAATTCTCCAACTTCCCGTGTAGGTGGAAGGCTGAAATTTGGCAGGCTCATTCCTTACAGCTTACTTACAAAAGTTAGGCAGGTTTCATTTCGAAATTCAAAGCGTAATGGTCATAACTGGAACATATTTTTTGTCCATACACTGTAATGGAGGAGGCGGAGTCACGTATCGCATCATCACGCCTCCTACGTAATCACGTGAACTAAAAACAAGGAAGAGATTTACAGCACGAGTCACACGCGGGAACGAAGGTAAATGACGTTAATTTTTGACTGTCTTTTAATACTGTGTAAGCATACATATTAACACATGTGCAATTAAACGTGTGCATTTACGGGGTGATTTCTCAGGCTTAAAAGCTCACCTTTTATCAAACGCGGGAACAAAGGTAACTGACGTTGTTCACTGTCTTTTAATACTGTGTAACCATACATATTAACACATGTGCAATTAAACGTGTGCATTTACGGGGTGATTTCTCAGGCTTAAAAGCTCGCCTTTTACTAAAAAGGTAAATGCAAAACTATTTTCAATCAGTTTATTGAAACGCTCCCGTTAAGGATTGCAATAACATATTCGCGAGATAAAAGAACGAAGTAGGGGGAAATGGAGGAAGAGCCGCGAACAGCTAAGAGCAAAAAATTAATTAAACAATTGAGAACGGAGCGAGTTAAGCATACAAGCATGTTCATAAGGGAAAGAAAGCACGGTGTAAAACGTAAGTTTAAATTAAGTTTATAGAAACGCTCCCGCTGCGGATTGCAATAACATATTCGCGAGATAAAAGTTTAATGAGAACACACGAGGTATAAACGAACCACACGCCGTGGCGCAACGTTAGGGGCAACAGTTTCAACCATTCTATGATCTGCTTCTCGCAACTGAAAGACGGCACATGGCGGATGTTAGCCGACTTGCTGACCGCAACGTTAGGGGCTTCAACTATGGCACTGACGCCACATCTCAGTGCCAACACTTTGCAGACTGTACTTAAAAGACACGCCCTCCTCACTGGACAGTTAAAAACACCAATCAAACTAACGATGACATCAAGTATTACCCAATCAAAAGTAGGAAAGGAGGCATCTTCATAAAATGCGTGTGGGATGATTTGCATGAGACGCTGCTTTAAAAAAAAAATTATAAAAAAAATACGGGATAAATCCCGTCCAGTATTGATTCAAAACGGGACGCGCAATTTCATTCTCAAACGCGGCACGATTCCGTATTTTAAAGGACGGGTGGCAACCCTACAGTGCCAGGTAACCACCCATACAATCAGATTGTGATTCACACTAGGAATGCAATGAATGTAATTACCCCGATCTACATACAAGGCGAAAGTCTTGCAACATTCAAAGATGATGGTTTGGGATAATTAGTACTTATTAAGTACACCATGGAACATAAAAGAGCTTATGAAGCCTTGAACAGAAAAAAGCAAGATCTCACAGATCGTAAAAAAAAAAAAGGAGGTAATGTCGTTTTACTCGCTGTAGATTTTAGTCAAACATTACCAGTTATTCCACGAGGGAGACCAGCAGATGAACTCAACGCGTGTTTAAAATCCATGCTTCTCCCACGGTCGGTTATATGTCGCGTGTTCTCGGGTAGGTACACCAAAAAATGTATACATTTAAGCATGTAATGGGCAAAGAAAAAATGAGGTATACCCGAAGGCACTGCAGTAGTACTCAATGTAACTTTACTTCTTAAATGTTAATGTTTTACTGTTTAATAATTTATACGCTTCTTATATATTGTTCAAATTCTTTCATCAAAATACCAGTGACAGCGCAATGCACGATAACATGGAGTGAATACACCATACGCATCTGCCCACGGCCGCCCTGGTATGCGCAGATAGGAGTTGATTCTAAAATAAAATAAACATAAAAAGAGTAATACAATCATCACCCATAAAGCGGATAGCAGACGTGACGTATTATATGTCTACCAGATTTCAAGTCAATAGGTGAAACGGTTTGCAAGCTACAGGTGATTTAAAATCCTGGACAGACCAACGAAAAGCCACGGTAGCAAATTATAGAAGAAGATTTTACTGTTTAATAATTTATATTTATATGAAATGTGCTTCTTATATATTACTTCATATTCTCATATGATAATGATGTTAATGTTGTTTATATTGATTTCTATGTTATTGTAAGTGCATCTATGTGTGTATATGTATGTATGTATGTATGTATGTGTATATATATATATATATATATATATATATATATATAAAAAATATATATATAAAAAATATATGTGTATATGTATATATAATATATCTGTATATGTGTGTATATGTGTGTGTATATGTGTATATGTATATATATATGACGGCAACACTCATAACAATGACAACACAATTACATTGACAATCATGTTACGTTATTTTTAAAATGTTTCCTTTACTTTTTCATAACCTCTTTAACACACTACTTCTCCGCTGCGAAGCGCGGGTATTTTGCTAGTATGGTAATATAAGAACAGTTCATCAAAGCAGCTTTTCTCTTTAGTATTAAACAGCTTGCCTTGGGTCTAGAGTGGGAAATACAGGGTGCCCCAAGAGGTACCATAATTAACATTTCAGCCTCAAAATCAACATAGTG
This sequence comes from Erpetoichthys calabaricus, assembly GCF_900747795.2. Taxonomy (NCBI): domain Eukaryota; kingdom Metazoa; phylum Chordata; class Cladistia; order Polypteriformes; family Polypteridae; genus Erpetoichthys; species Erpetoichthys calabaricus. The sequence continues at coordinate 67,305,172 of NC_041395.2, forward strand.
CTTAAATATAAATTCAGAAGAAGGTCTTTGTTACCTGATCTGGGGCTAACAACACAAAGTAATGTGCTACTGTAATCGAATTACATTTCGCAGTAACCAAGCAGTGCAATGCATTACAGATTAAATTCTCATAATCACATGAGAAGAAATTGCTTACCTAGAATTTTGTCACTTGCATTATGCATACATTTCTAACCAAATAACATGTAAATATTTTGGAGGGCAAGCATTCCATTTCATATAACTTTCAAGGAAGCAAGTGTGGCTACCTGATTTGCATCGTCTGACCAATTTGCAATGCACATATTTTAATATAGACATAGACTACAATGAATTTCATGATGCTACAAAATCTGCCCCAGAGATGTGTGTTATTTTATGACATGACATGATAGTTTACTTTACTTTAGAATTGCACTGTAGCCATTTTTGCCTTCATTAAAAAAATACCGATTTGCAATTGTACTTTTTTAACAACCCATTGAAAAAAAAAATTATTTCAATATTAATTCTACTTTATGGATGAGAGGGCAAAGTAAACCTCAGTGTTGGTATTTGGGAACATTTTAATTAAACACGTGATAGCTACATTAATATCATTGTTCCTTGTGATGTACAGACCCTTTACCAAAGAGCTCATAAAGAATTAGATTACTAAATAGGAAAAAGTCTTTGATATCTAATCAAATGAAAGTGTGAAATGTCGTAAAGAGTAATGCTGTATTCAATTCAATGTCCATTTGATAAAACCATTGCAATGGTTTGTAAGATCTAAATAAGACTCCAGCAGATGAAAGAGCACAGAATGACACACTACGTCAAAAGCCACTGAAAGGTCCAGAGCTATCAGAACAGAACAGTTACCTTGGTCAGTAGCTATACAAAGCTTATCCACAACCTTTAGTGAGGCTTTCTCAGTACCAGTCTAATGTGGTCAAACAGACAGAATCTTTCCATGTAAGATATTAATTGGGGTGAAACAGTAAGCTGCAGTGCCTTAGTAAAAAAAATTAAGGTTGGAAATTGATTTGTGATTAAAAAACTGTCTTGATCACGACCTTGTTTTTCAACACCAGCATAACTTCAGCCACTTTGCACTTAGTTGAAGGAATACCCATAACAATGTCTGTTATACAAGTACATTATTAAATCATACAAATTTTGACCAAGGCAGGCATGAGGTCAAGTAAGCAGGTGATGGGCTTATGTTTTTACACAAAATCACAGATGAAGGCAGAGTCAACCAGGACAAATGCATCAAATGTGTGGTCACGACTGATGTCAGCCCCATATCTCACGTGTAGGGAAGGTGTAGCTATGGTGTTGGATGGTCCAAGATGTTGATGGATGGCCTGAAATTTCTCTAGAAAATAATTGCTGAATTTTTCACAAATATCAAATAAAGAAAATATAAATGAAAAAATTGACATTTGCATTTATGTATGATGGCAAATTAAACTCTTGGATCTCCCTTACCATTATAAACTATGCTACAGGAATATATCGTTTTTAACAAAATAAATTGCTGATCTGTATTAATCAATATGTTCTTTATACATTTTCACATGCGCATAATGCCCTTTTCAGAAAACAGTTCTAATTGCCTGCCATGAGCTTTCATAGTATGCAGAGGCGTGACCATGGGGGGGCTGGGGTGGGCACTGCCCCCCCCCCAAAGACAAGCCGTGCCCCCCCTGCGAAATGCTCTGTCTGTCCAATGAAAACTCTGGAGAAGAATAACATTTGATTTTCAAAACTGAGTTGCTTTCCAATTGGCTGTTTGAATTTGGGGCGTATCCGTCAGTGCCTCCTCCACTAGACAGGCACCGTGCTGTTCACAGTTCACTTCGCCGCACATTTTGCAGCACGTTTTGAACCTGTTGACCGCATTATTTAATTAAAACAGCGTATACATTCCATTCTTCTTTTATTTTCTGGTTGGTAACACCAAAGGCCATGCATAGGTGGCTTATTAAAAAGCAGACATCTTCAACCTCTTCACCCACGTCGGGAACTGAAACTCCAAAAGATGTAGATAAGCCTACACAATCCTCCAGCTCTGCGCCCGTGTCGTGTACTCCAAACCTCTGCCTTCAACAAAATATACACTTCGGTCTGCCTGACTTAAATATGGATAGCCCATCCCAGCACATTTGAATTAATTATCCCAAGCGCGCATTCGGAAAGACACTCAGATGTTTTAGTGCAAGCTGGTGTCAGTCTCGACCATGGCTTAAATATTCTGTTGTCCGTGATGGCAGCTTTTGCTTTGCCTGCCGCAAATTTAGTGTTTCCAATTCGGACCGCGAGGACATATTCACCAAACACGGCTATAGTAATTGGAAAAAGCTCTAGAAAAAGACGGTGGCGGCTTCCACAAACACGCGTCTAGTATCCCGCACGTCAGAGCCATGTCTGCATCACAGCACTCATCACTGGTGTGTCTTCAGCTGCATGCGAAAGCTCTTTCTTTACTTTGAACCGCATTCTCACTCCACTCCGCCGAACAATGCTTCATTCAAGGAAGTGAAATTTAGTCATTCTGGCACATGAGAAAAACATCATAGAAAATCTAGACATGAATGAATTTATTTCAGAATTTGCCAAGAGTAACCGCAGACTGGTCCTGTAGATAATATCCAGGTTAAACACTGGAAACTGATGTCCTATAGCCTCCCATGACTACAATTAGCCACATTTCTGTTCTTGCTATCATATGTTGTATACATTTGACTTTATTGATATTTACCTTGTTCTATATTTGTTCACAAAAATAATAGTTCCATTGCCTCTGTTAATTTTATTGAACAATAGGTTATGATTTATGCCACAATTTTTGCTTTTATATGTTATATAAAACTATGTTGTTATTATTATTTGACCCCCCTACAATAATGGGAATGGATGGATAGATGGATATTTTTTGCCCCCCCAGACAAGCCAAATGCCCACCCACACATGATGTTCTGGTCACACCTCTGATAGTATGTAGTTCATGGGTCACAAATGTACTTAAAGGAGCTCAAATGACAGGATGCTATTATAACAGTTATAATGGACAGCATGTATGGGAAGGTGTCCCAGGATGAGACAATGTTCCTTACCTAGATGGGAGGCCAGCCCTTCAGAGGCCCAAGAAGGAAGGCGAGGATCGTCCTGCTTCGGCCAGGAGATTCGCAGGAGATGCCAGTCCAGAAGTGGTAACACTGGCATCCCAGCAGGGTTGGACTGAGGAAAAACACCCAGCCGGGAGGCCAGTGTGATGGAAGAACAAGGGGAGACAACCTATCAGGGGTACATGCCCCCCCAACATCGTAGGTGGCAGCACCCCTGAGCCACACTGCCAGTACGGACACCCATAAGGCATGCCGGGAACTGTAGTCCCATGGGGCAGCCTTTTTGTTTTCCGTGGGTGCCACCAGGGAGTGCTGCGGGAATCCATGATCCCTACTTTGTGGGGCATCCATGTGAAGAGTCGGGCAGAAGAGGAGAAAGCTGAGGAAAACAGAAGAAGGGAATAATTGTTTTTCTGTATTGTGCTTGTGCAAGTAAAATACGACCTTTTACTTAAAGTCCTGGGACATATGTCTGTGAGGTTGTTTCTTGGGTTTGGGGTGCAGTAATGTCCCCTATATGTCATACAGTGAACCAACTGGTGAACATTAGACAAATGTGTTACCAACTGATACATTAAATAAGACAGCCATAAATCATGGAATCCACATTTAAAAGAGAGATACATTAGGAGTAAACCAAATCAATAATATGGTTCTTCTTGTGAATGTAAAAAAACATGTTGATATAAAATAAATCTATGCAAATATATGCAAAAAGCTCGTTATTCGTTTCATTCAAACAGAGCAGAATTCAAATGAAAAAAACAGATACCAGGAGATCAGAAAGAAATTCTGAGGACATTTAGAAGGTGAACAATAAATAACAATGTTTAATGAAGGCTGACAGCTAGAGATCTAAAAGGCTAAATACTCAAAAGATGATATTCTTAACAAAGGAGCCAGTTTCATTTAAGAAGTGAACAATAAACTACTGCAAGTTCACCACCTCAACCATCTGATGTTTGTCTATATATGAATATGCTGATGGAGTAGCTTCATTAAGGGAAAGATATTCCTGAGAATGTTATCATGTTTTGCTTATATATAATATGTCAGACATTTATAAAATAGAAACACATTATGCCAGATTTTTATGTAAAACAAATTGAAATCAGAGCGAAGGTTTGTTGTTCAGAGAGTGTTTGTTGCTGTATAGTGGATGCAGTTGTCAAGTTAAGTTCAGGAAACTCTGTAAAATCAGTTTCTTAAAGTGGTCGCAGGTTAAATAAATTAGCCCCAAGGCGCCTATCTGAATCCATGCATCAGCTTGACATGTATTTGTTAGACCAAAGTATAATAAATCCAGACAGTTTGTTGGTGGATTTTACAAGGTTCCTCTGAGATCCCTGATGACTGTATCTGAGATAGCAAATAATCCCTAGGTCCCAGTTCTCTGAAGGATCAACTGGAACACTGTTTAAATGAATTTATTGACTCTTTAATTCAGTAAACAATTACGTTCTTTGTGGTATGTCCACTAAAATTTCATTAAGGGTGCAGTAAAATTAACCAGTTGCAACAAGAAAGATAAACAGTTCCACAATCCACAGGTTACTAGTTCAAGACAGAAGTGAATATGCAAGTTATCGCAAATATACTAATAACCCAATTGTGCTTTACTCACTCAGAATATGGAACCAACTTAGAAAGCATTTTAAGATGGAAAATCTTTTATCCGTGGCACCTCTGCAAGAGAATCACCTTTTTCAACCCTCGCAAACATATCCAGTTTTATAATACCTGGAAAAGATTTGGGATTAAAATGCTCAGAGATCTTTATATAGACAACATATTTGCATCTTTTGAACAATTACGTTCCAAATTCAACCTCCCAGCTACACATTTTTTTCACTATCTTCAAATTAGAAATTTTGTTAAACAGAAACTGCCCGATTTTCCTCACCTCGTACCCTCCACCATGCTGGAAAAAATACTGCTCAAATTTCGAGGAATTAAACACCATTTCCACATTATATAAAATCATATTAGAGTCCCTACCTTTCAAAGATCCAAGAGGACATTGGGAAGAAGATCTCTTAATCAATATATCAGAAAAGAAGTGGAAGGTAGCAAAGCAGAGAATTCAGTCGAGCTCCATATGCGCAAAGCATAGAATTATTCAACTCAAAATTATGTATCGAGCTCATCTGTCTCGCTTAAAACTGTCCAAAATGTTTCCAGGGCAGGATCCAACCTGCGAACGCTGCAACCAAGCTCCTGCCTCACTGGGTCACATGTTTTGGGACTGCACTAAACTAACATCATTTTGGACCAAAATTTTTAAGTGCCTTTCATACAGCCTTGGTATCACAATCCCTTGTAACCCATTAACAGCTGTGTTCGGTGTTCTTCCAGACGGACTTGAAGTGGAGAAGGACAAGCAAACGGTGATTGCATTCACTACACTTTTGGCACGCAGACTTATTTTGTTAAATTGGAAGAATCCTAACTCTCCTCTGATAAGTCAGTGGGAAACCGATGTTTTATATTATTTGAAATTGGAAAAAATCAAATTCTCAGTTAGAGGATCTGTACAGAATTTTTTCAAAACCTGACAGGATCTAATCAATAATATTTTAGAATAAGAGAAATAACTATTACCACCACATTTATTTCCCTTCTCCATTTTTTATTTACCTATATATATTTCTTCCTTTCTTTTGTTTATTGTTGCCTTAGTTTGGCTGAGCTCTCCTTCTCAAGGGTGGGGTTTGATTTGTCTTCAATTCTTTTTTGTTATAAATTAATCTATTTGTATGGAATGATTACAATAAAATTAATAAATAAAATTAAAAAAAAAAATTAAAAAAAAAAGAATTGTGAAGGTCTCATCATAGACAGTACTGAGAAGTCAAGCAAAATACGTTCTAACACCTTTTATTGTCTAACTAAAAAGTTTACAATATGCAAGCATTCGAGGCAACTCAGGCCTCTTCTTCAGGCAAGATGTAAAACAAAGCAAAGGAGAGTGTTCCAAAACAATGAATAAGCTCTATGCTAACTTAGGAGCCAGATGTATGTTCACATTTCCATTACACTCCAGATTTGACAAGGATCAAAAGAATGAAAGTGAAAAAGCAGTTAAAGAACCCAATAGAGTCAGATCCTCAGTGGCTGCTCCAGTCACAGGACCTGGTGACCTCATTCGGGATCCTGTTGATGGAGGTGTGAAGTGGAGAGATGCATGTATGCAAAGATGGATATGAAGGCTGAGCATAAATAATGCATGTAACTTAATTTTATTAAAAAGCATCATATCATAATTTACTGAGTGTACAACTGAGTAAAAATGACAGTTTACTATTTCTGTATTTGTTACCGCAGAAAAAATCTCCTTAAAAGTAGTAGCAGCTAAGATTGCATTTATCAATCTAATAACTAAAAGTATGATATCACAATTTAATACATCCCATCCTTTAACTGCCACCTTATCGTGGTGGAGGGGTTTGCGTGTCCCAATGATCCTAGGAGCTCTGTTGTCCAGGGCTTTATGCCCCTGGTAGGGCCACCCAAGGCAAACTGGTCCTAGGTGAGGGATGAGACAAAGAGCGGTTAAACAAACCTCCTATGATGGATGAAAACTTTGGACGGCGTTTTCCCTTGCCCGGACGCGGGTCACCGGGGCCCCCCCTCTGGAGCCAGGCCTGGAGGTGGGGCTCGATGGCGAGCACCTGGTGGCCGGGCCTGCACCCATGGGGCTCGGCCAGGCAAAGCCTGAAGAGGCAACGTGGGTCCCCCTTCCCATGGGCTCACCACCTATGGGAGGGGCCAAGGAGGTCAGGTGCAGTGTGAGTTGGGTGGTGGCCGAAGGCGGGGACCTTGGCGGTCCGATCCTCGGCTACAGAAGCTGGCTCTTGGGATGTGGAATGTCACCTCTCTGAAGGAGAAGGAGCCTGAGCTAGTGCGCAAGGTTGAGAGGTTCCGGCTAGATATAGTCGGACTCACCTCGATGCACAGCTTGGACTCTGGAACCAATCTCCTTGAGAGGGGCTGGACTCTCCACCACTCTGGAGTTGCCCCTGGTGAGAGGCGCCGAGCGGGTGTGGGTATACTTATTGCCCCCCGACTTGGAGCTTGTTCATTGGGGTTTACCCCGGTGGACGAGAGGGTAGCCTCCCTCCGCCTTTGGGTGGGGGGACGGGTCCTAACTGTTGTTTGTGCGTATGCACTGAACAGCAGTTCAGAGTACCCACCCTTTTTGGAGTCCCTGGAGGGGGTGCTAGAGGGCATACCTTCTGGGGACTCCCTCGTTCTGCTGGGAGACTTCAATGCTCACGTGGGCAATGACAGTGAGACCTGGAAGGGCGTGATTGGGAGGAATGGCCCCCCCGATCTGAACCCGAGTGGTGTTTTGTTATTGGACTTCTGTGCTCGTCACGGATGGTTCATAACGAACACCATGTTCAAGCATAGGGGTGTTCATATGTGCACTTGGCACAAGGACACGCTAGGCCTCAGTTCGATGATCGACTTTGTGGTCGTGTCATCGGACTTGCGGCCACATGTCCTGGACACTCGGGTGAAGAGAGGGGCGGAGCTGTCAAATGATCACCACCTGATGGTGAGTTGGCTTCGATGGTGGGGGAGGATGCCGGTCAGGCCTGGTAGGCCCAAACGTGTTGTGAGGGTCTGCTGGGAACGTCTGGCAGAGCCCCCTGTCAGAAGTAGCTTCAACACCCACCTCCGGCAGAACTTCAACCATATCCCGAGGGAGGTGGGGAACATTGAGTCCAAATGGGCCATGTTCCATGCCTCTATTGTTGAGGCAGCAGACCGGAGCTGTGGCCATAAGGTGGTCGGTGCCTGTCGTGGCGGCAATTGCCGAACCCATTGGTGGACACCGGCGGTGAGGGATGCCGTCAAGCTGAAGAAGGAGTCCTACAGGACCCTTTGTCCTGTGGGACTCTGGAGGCAGCTGATAGGTACCAGTAGGCCAAGCGGAATGCGGCTTTGGTGGTTGCTGAGGCAAAAACTTGGGCGTGGGAGGAGTTTGGAGAGGCCATGGAGAACGACTTTCGGACGGCTTCGTGGAGATTTTGGTCCATCATCCGGCATCTCAGGAAGGGGAAGCAGTGCAGTGTCAACACTGTATATGGTGGGGATGGTGCGCTGCTGACCTCGACTTGGGACGTTGTGGGTCGGTGGGGGGAGTACTTCGAAGACCTCCTCAATCCCACTAACATGCTTTCCAATGAGGAAGCAGAGCCTGGGGACTCAGAGGTGGGCTCCCCTATCTCTGGGACTGAGGTCACCGAGGTGGTCAAAAAACTCCTTGGTGGCAGGGCCCCGGGGGTGGATGAGATACGCCCGGAGTTCTTCAAGGCTCTGGATGTTGTACGACTGTCTTGGTTGACACGCCTCTGCAACATCGCATGGACATCAGGGACAGTGCCTCTGGATTGGCAGACCGGGGTGGTGGTCCCCCTCTTTAAGAAAGGGGATCGGAGGGTGTGTTCCAACTACAGAGGGATCACACTCCTCAGCCTCCCTGGAAAAGTCTATTCAGGGGTCCTGGAGAGGAGGGTTCGTCAGATAGTCGAGCCTCGGATTCAGGAGGAACAGTGTGGTTTTTGTCCTGGTTGCAGAACAGTGGACCAGCTCTACACCCTTAGCAGGGTCCTGGAGGGTGCATGGGAGTTCGCCAAACCAGTCTACATGTGTTTTGTGGACTTGGAAAAGGCGTTCGACCGTCTCCCTCGGGGAATCCTGTGGGGGGTGCTCCGAGAGTATGGGGTACCGGACCTCCTGATAAGGGCTGTTCAGTCCCTGTATGATCGGTGCCAGAGCTTGGTCTGCATTGCCGGCAGTAAGTCAAACCCATTTCCAGTGAGAGTTGGACTCAACCAGGGCTGCCCTTTGTTACCGATTCTGCTCATAACTTTTATGGACAGAATTTCTAGGTGCAGCCAGGGCGTTGAGGGGGTCCGGTTTGGTGGACTCAGGATTGGGTCACTGCTTTTTGCAGATGATGTTGTCCTGTTTGCTTCATCAGGCCATGATCTTCAGCTCTGTCTGGATCAGTTCACAGCCGAATGTGAAGCGGCTGGGATGGGAATCAGCACCTCCAAATCCGAGACCATGGTCCTCAGCCGGTGGAGTGCCCTCTCAGGGTTGGTAGCGAGATCCTGCCCCAAGTGGAGGAGTTCAAGTATCTCGGGGTCTTGTTCACGAGTGAGGGAAGAATGGAGCGTGAGATCGACAGGCGGATCGGTGCGGCATCCGCAGTAAAGCGGGCTCTGCATCGGTCTGTCGTGGTGAAAAAGGAGCTGAGCCACAAGGCGAAGCTCTCAATTTACCAGTCGATCTATGTTCCTACCCTCACCTATGGTCATGAGCTATGGGTAGTGACCGAAAGAACAAGATCGCGAATACAAGCGGCTGAAATGAGTTTCCTCCGTAGGGTGTCTGGGCTTTCCCTTAAAGATAGGGTGAGAAGCTCAGTCATACGGGAGGGGCTCAGAGTAGAGCCGCTGCTCCTCCGCATCGAGAGGAGTCAGATGAGGTGGCTTGGGCATCTGATCAGGATGCCTCCTGGACGCCTCCCTGATGAGGTGTTCCGGGCACGTCCAACCGGGAGGAGGCCCCGGGGAAGACCTAGGACACACTGGAGAGACTATGTCTCTCGGCTGGCCTGGGAACACCTTGGGATTCTCCCGAAAGAGCTAGAAGAAGTGGCCAGTGAGAGGGAAGTCTGGACATCTCTGCTCAAGCTCCTGCCCCCGCGACCCGACCTCGGATAAGCGGAAGAGGATGGATGGATGAATTTAATACATACTCTATAATACTTTTGTCACACTATGTTACATTTTAAAACTTGCCTTGGCAAGTTTGGAAAATTCATATTTTCACAACATGCACTTAGGGAATAATTGGTACAACTTGGGTTCTGTGGCAGCCACAGAAGGGTCTCCCACCTGATGTCTGCTGACAGACCCATCTCTCAAAAACTACAATCACCTTAAGAAAATCAAACATCCGATCAAGACCACATGAAGTAGAGAAAATCTTGCCAGTGTACCTGTGAGTGAAGTTTTATTCACTGACTACCCTAACTCTGATTGTTAGGGTGTTTCCTTTCATTTTAGCCTACTTTATCCTCAAGAAAGCTTGCTCCTGCACTCTGCTTTCTCAGTTACCTAGAGCTGCTGTTCTGGTCTCTGGAAGAGTGATGCTGTTGCAGATTGGTATTTTAATCCACAATGCAAGATAGCCATTTGACGATTCTTTTAACCTAACTCAACTCCACTCCAAAATGATGAAAAGAAAGCAAAATTCTCTTCATTCAAGTTTTGGATTCAGTTGTAAAAAAAATCAAACATAACAATGGAAATGTCCCAAGGTAAGAAATTTCAACCACGTGTTTCACTGTTGTTGAAACTAGCATTAGCAGCGCTACAGAAAGTAAGTTGGCAGTTTCTCTGCTGCATAGAAGTCCATATGTGTGACAAAAAGTAACTATTCTGTGTGATGTCAGAAGGTGGTGTGGCTTGTATGATGTCATTTAGCAACTTAAGATATGTTTATCGTAAATTGTGCCCAATTAATTCCTTTTGGCACAGGTTAACACATTTCAAAGATAATCAAAGCAAACAGGATACACTTGGCCACAATCTGGTGTGCCACAGCAAAGGGTCCAAATACTTATATAAATAAGAGATTTCAGTTTTTGATGTGAAAAAAATTGCAAGCCTTTGTGAAAACATTTTTCACTTTGTCATTATTGGTTATTGAATCTAGATTGATTGGCAAAAATCAATTCATTTAAAATGAAATCTACAACACAATATAGTGTGCCAACAGTGAAGGGATCTGAATACTTTCCGAATCCTCTGTATTTTGGATATAAAATTTGGTAAGAAGATATGCTGAAGATTAACTGCACAGACAGACATCTGAAATACCGCATACATGTTCAAAATGCGGTACCAATTTATAGCTAAACATTGACGTATCCAGAATCACAACTAATTGCCTGAATCTGAAGGTGTCGTGTGCAGTTGTTAAATGTCTTCTGTAAAGTGGCACTTAACAAATGTAAAAATTATTTTTTTAAACTTACATTTCAGTAAACTGAAAACTTGTTTTCATATTCCCCTCATTAATAAGGAATAAGTAGCCAATATTATGGAGAATAAAAATGTGGATATTTCAAATAGCCAAGTGTAGGTGAAAAAACAACAGTCCAAATTTGTACCTAAACTAACAAAGGGAGACTTCTTTAAAAACTGTTTTGTTATCTCACATGTTTGCCTTTGTCTGTCAAAGTGGTTTATTGTCAGGGAAGTGTAGTATCAACTCACTCTAAAAAAGCTTCAAGGCTACCTCATTAAAGTTAACAGTGTTTTTCTCTTGTTTTTTGATTCTACATTCAGTTACATGGCTGTCAGAGTTAAATACCATAAGCATCAATTATCATGCAGTTTTATATGGCAGCAGGAGGAGGAAATCAAAGCCCCAAGATAATGAGCAGATTGCTGCTTGACTGGCTGGCTTGCCACCGACACCACATTTTTGTGGTCACAATACCAAATTACCAGGATCACAGACACTTATAATTAAAAAAAATGTAATATCATATACATCAGTATTAAAAAAAAAAGTGTGAATGCTAGAATTCAGCACGAATTCAACATTACAATCTTGCACCATATCTTGCAATCTTGCAACAATTGCACCATAAACTGCTGCTCCTTCATATTCTAAATTACATTTTTATTGCCTCTCACTTTGAATTTTTGCCAATTACTTGTCATGACTGATGATTAAATCTGTCTTTTTGTTTAATGTCTGTCTTGCTGTCATTCAGCTTGCAAGTTCCAATTACAAAATTACATTTTTTAAATAATTGTTGATAATATACAATATAATTGCTGGAAAAAGTATATATGAATTTTCATGCATAGAAATACTGCATTTACAGCATGTAATTTTAAAATACAACAACGTGAATTGATTTTCAGATCACCATTTATCAAACATTTATGAAATTGTCAACATGGTATTTTTTGCAATATGTAGTCATGCATGCATGTCTGTGGATCACTTTCCAGGCTCATCAAAGGTGTGTACTACTACCCCAGGTCAAGAAGGGGCATTTTCCTCTTCTATTTTCTCTGCATCACAGGGAAGGATGCCCAGTGAAGGCAACTAGCTCCGCCCATTCTGGCCCACACTTATAAAACTCGCAGCCACTAGCCTCTCTCACCACATCCATAAACCTCCTCTTAGGCCTTCCTCTTTTCCTCTTACCTAGCAGCTCTATCCTTAACATCCTTCTCCCAATATACACAGCATCTCTTCTCTACACATGACCAAACCAACGCAATCTCACCTCTTTGACTTTGTCTCTCAACCGTTAACTTGAGCTGACCATCTTATGTACTCATTTCTAATCCTATCCATCCTCGTCATACCCAATGCAAATCTTAGCACCTTTAACTCTGCCACCTCCAGTTCTGTCTCCTGCTTTCTGGTCAGTGCCACCGTCTCCAACCCATATAACATAGCTGGTCTCACTACCGTCCTGTAGACCTTCCCTTTCACTCTTGCTGATAGCCGTCTGTCACAAATCACTCTTGACACTCTTCCCAACCCATTCCAGCCTGCCTGCACTCTCTTTTTCCACCTCTCTTCCATAATCCCCGTTATTCTATACTGTTGATCCCAAGTATTTAAACTCATGCACCTTTGTCAGGTGTACTCCCTGCATCCTCCCCATTACACTGACCTCCCTCTCATTTACACACATGTATTCTGTCTTGTTCCTACTGACCTTCATTTCTCTCCTCTCTAGAGCATATCTTCACCTCTCCAGGGTCTCCTCAACCTGCTCCCTACTATCACTACAGGTCACAATGTCATCAGCAAACATCATAGTCCACGGGGACTCCTGTCTAATCTCGTCTGTCAACCTGTCCATCACCATTGCAAATAAGAAAGGGCTCAGAGCCAATCCCTGATGTAATCCCACCTCCACCTTGAATGCATCCGTCACTCCTACCGCAGACCTCACCACTGTCACACTTCCCTCATACATATCCTATACAACTCTTACGTACTTCTATGTCACTCCCGACTTCCTCATACAATACCACAGCTCCTCTCGAGGCACCCTGTCATATGCTTTCTCCAGGTTCACAAAGACGCAATGCAACTCCTTCTGGCCTTGTCTATACTTCTCCATCAACATCCTCAGAGCAAACATTGCATTTGTGGTGCTCTTTCTTGGCATGAAACCATACTGCTGCTCACTAATCATCATCTCACTTCTTAACCGAGCTTCCACTACTCTTTCCCATAACTTCATGCTGTGGCTCATCAATTGTATCCCCCTGTAGTTACTACAGTCCTGCACATCCCCCTTATTCTTGAATATCGGCACCAGTATATTTCTTCTCCACTCCTCAGGCATCCTCTCACTTTTCAAGATTCCATTAAGCAATCTGGTTAAAAACTCCACTGTCATCTCTCCTAAACACCTCCATGCTTCCACAGGTACAGTATGTCATCTGGACCAACAGCATTTCCATTTTTCATCCTCTTCATAGTTGTCCTTATTTCCTCCTTGCTAATCCGTTGCACTTCCTGATTCACTATCTCCACATCATCCAACCTCTTCTCTCTCTCATTCTCTTCATTCATCAGCCTCTCAAAGTACTCTTTCCATCTGCTCAACACACTCTCCTTGCTTGTGAGTATATTTCCATCTTTATCCTTTATCACCCTAACCTACTGCACATCTTTCCCAGCTCGGTCCCTCTGTCTAGCCAATCGGTACAAGTCCTTTTCTCCCTCCTTAGTGTCCAACCTCTCATTAAACTCATCATACGCCTTTTCTTTAGCCTTCGCCACTTCTCTCTTCACCTTGCACCTTATCTCCTTGTACTCTTGTCTACTTTCTGCATCTCTCTGACTATCCCACTTCTTCTTCACCATCCTCTTCCTCTGTCCAGATGTCACGCCAAGTACTCTTCTTGTTGTCACTCTTACTTCTTTTGCTGTAGTTTCTCAACTGTCCGGTAACTCTTCACTGCCACCCAGTGCCTATCTCACCTTCTCCCTAAACTCAACCTTGCAGTCTTCCTTTTTCAACTTCCACCATTTGACCCTTGGCTCTGCCCTCACTCTCTTCCTTTTCTTGATCTCCAACGTCATCCTACAGACCACCATCCTATGCTGCTTAACTACATTTTCCCCTGCCACTACTTTACAGTCTTCAATCTCCTTCAGATTGACTCTTCTGCATAGGATGTAATCTACCTGTGTGCATCATCCTCCACTTTTGTACGTCACCCTATGTTCCTCCCTCTTCTTATAATACGTATGCACCAGAGCCATGTCCATCCTTCTTCATTCCTCTACTTGACACCATACCTACCCATCATCTCCTTGTCTCCTCTGTTCCCTTCACCAACCTGTCCACTGAAATCCACTCCAATCACCACTTTCTGTCCCTTGGGTACACTGTTCATCACTTCATCCAACTCACTCCAAAAATCTTTTTTCTCATTCATCGCACACCCAACTTGCGGGGCATATGCACTAACAACATTCATCATCACATCTCCAATTTCCAGCTTCATAATCATTACTCTGTCTGACACTCTTTTCACCTCCAAAACACTCTTGACATACTGTTCCTTCAGAATAGCTCCTACCCCATTTCTCCTCCCATCCACGCCATGATAGAACAATTTGAATCCACCTCCAATCCACCTGGCCTTGCTCCCCTTACATTTAGTCTCTTGCACGCACAATATATCAACCTTCCTTCTCTCTGTCATATTGCTAACTCTCTCTCTCCTTACCAGTCATACTGCCAACATTCAAAATTCCTACCCTTAGTTCCACTCTCTTTACCTTCCTCCTCTCCTCCTGCCACCGGACACATCTCCCCCCTCTTCTTCTCTTTCTTCTGTGTTTTTAAAAATGTGTCAATATTCGATAGCATTTTTGACTTGAACAATACATGTATTTGGTTGGTTTTAAGGCTTTTCTTCACATTGGCAGTCCAGTACCCATTAGTTCCATTTTAAAATGGTCTAGCTAGTTATTGTTTTAAATTTATTAAATATGCTTTATTTGAGGGGTGGAGCTCACTTCAGTTTAAAATTGATATATTTGGGTCCATTGTCCAAACACTGAGTTTTGATTACTATTTTCATTATTATTTGTTTTGTTTTGACTGAAAAAATATAGAACTTATTCTTTGAGGATTAGTCTCATTCTGTTTTAAAGAGCCTTCTGTCTTCCACACTGTATTGATACACAAAAGTAGAATCATTAATATTAATTTGCACATTCTTAATAGTAAGCTTATTTAATATACTAGACTCACCTAAGTAATGTGATATACTCTTATGCTGTATATAAAGCATGTACATATGTGAAACAGTATTCAAATAAACCTAACTTATTGCAATTGTATCGATTAAAGGAAACTTTGATTAGTTAAACTTTATTGACCCCAAAGGAGAAATTAAAAATGCATAAATATATATTTACATATTTATTTATATATATATTATCCTACTTAACCCAATTCCTAGTCACAGGGATCTGGAGCCCATCCCCCCATCATCAAGCACAAGGCAGGAATGAACAGGACACCAGCCCATCACTCACACAGGGCCAGTTTAGAGCTCCCAGGTCTTTAGTAAATGAGAGGACTCCCAGAGTACCTGGGGAAAAAGCCCATGCAGACACAGGGAAAATGTGTAAACTCTGCAAAGTCCAGATGAAGGATTTAAACATAGGACGCTGGATCTGTCAGTCAGTCTTGCTAGGTACTGCACTGGATTGGGTGGTCTTTACTATAGGAGCTTTTATGAGCCATGTGCTTTACAATCCCATAACCAGCACTTAATTCTGAGGTATCAAAATGACAGACTCCCATGGTATACACGGAATTCCCAGAGTAAGTTGTTTGCTATACAGAATTAAAGGAAGAGCACAAAAGAAATGGCTAACATTACTTAAATCTTAAAAGTGACCATTCCTCTGTAAGTAGCTGATCTGATGTATCCAATTTATTCAGACATATTATTTTTTTTAAATAAATTACATACTGTATTTTAATTGGAATATTCTATGGAAAACATTACCACTTAAAGTCTGAACTTAAGCCAGCTACATTCTGTTTGCAGTTAGCAGGCGTCTTAGTTTACTGGCGAGCAATCAGCAGAGTTCAGATGAATGAGGCTGGCAAAATATCATTTACTTAATGGAGTTATAACAATAATAAGCTACAATATGTCAGGCAAATAAAAAGTTATTTACGTCATAAAGTTGTTAGATGCACAGCCTTTTATTATTGGACTGATTTATCATTTTTAAACATATGATAAAATTATTCAAGTCTTACGCAGGTGCGGGCCCGTCACCAGTTTCTTGCATTCTGACATAGCTTGTATTGTTTAACGTTTTCTTGTCCATTCAGCTTTCACTGGATTGGTTAAGACAACTTGCTCCGGGAATTCTGTGTGTACTGTATGAGTCTGTTATTTTGATATCTCAGAATTAAGTGCCGGTTATGGGATTGTAAAGCACAGTGTTCATAAAAGCTCCTATAGTAAAGACCACCCAATCCAGGAGTACTGTGCTTATCTAACAGCAGAAAGTGATCATTATTAAAAACTGAGAAGAATGTGATTCCCAACATAGTTAAGATGTTTGGACAGCTAACTGAAACAGTAAATTATGTAAGTCATCGTTAAAATGCAAAACCAAAATTGGGTTTTGGCCGTAACATATATAATACATACAGGATTATAACTAATGTCAAATTCAGTGAGCCATATTTTAAAAGATATCCAGTATTCAAATGTTTTAATCTGCTTGATTGTTTCCACTAAAGTTTTTTCTCATTTTGACTTTATAAAACTTAAAAATATAAAACTCTACTAACTACTCTACTCTAGGGTCTGCACTAAGTGAAATATGGTCTGTTTGGTTTGCTATCATAGTACTTTCAGATAGATCAATTTCGAAGTAAAGTGATTTATTCTATAGGTAAAAAATGAATTTTTTCCCATGAGGGGGAGTTTAGTCTGGGAGGCCAATGGATCAGAACAAAAGAGACATTATAGACACAGCCTAACTTATTTAAAATGTGATCAAAGCCATGTTAAGTAAAAATAAAATATTAACCTAACAGTGATAAGCAAGCAGGAGTTGTGGGTGTGCAGTGAATATAAGCTGATCTTTATAAGTCTAGGAATCCCACCCAACTCTATGTTAACAGAATAATCAAAATGAATACATCATTCAAAGTAAAATAAATAAATAAATAAATAAACAAATAAATAAATAAATAAATAAAATTTGATTTCTCATGCAGCTTCTGAATAAAGGCCAAACCTTGTTCCTGAAATGGATGACTATAATAAAATAGCTGAAACCAAAACAAGAAAATATATTTGAGCCCTCAGCGGATGGCTGAATTTCGTTTCGTTTCTCTTTGATGGGCTCATTATCACATTATAACACTGATCACTGTAGTGTCACTACATAGCAGCTTTCTGCAGTTCCTCATTCTGCTTTTGTCTTTTCTAAAGAAATGATTTGACTTTCTTTTCTTTCCCTCTGCTCTCTATGGACTCAGTTATAATTACTCCCTTTAAACTAATGGAGCTGGACATGCAATTAATCTTGATGAGAATGCAGTGGTTGAGTGGCCTTCTCTAATCTTTAAACTTTCTTTTGAGGTAATAATCCTAGTCAAGGATTTTAATGTTCTATTCACAGAGCACATGTACATGTTGAGTATTTTATAGCTTAAAAGGCACTCTTTCTGTTCTCTAAAAAGAAGCCATTATGCCATTTCAATCATGCATTAGTCACCTCCACGCAACTCAATCTTTGGCAGAGCAAATATAATAAAAAAGAAAAAGAAAAAGAAATTTGATTGCTTAATTTTCTACAGCATCATTCTTTTTTTTCTCACACCTAGCACTGCTGATTAATCTGTCTAATTAATATTACCTCACCTCAGTGTATTTGCCCAGCACTCAAATGGAAATTGGCACACCCCGTACATTTCACTACCAATTAAACGTCTCAGGCCAGATGGATTTTATCTCAGACGTGCAATACATTAAATTGTGTCAGAAGGTGAAGTCATGGCTTGGTACACGCTGGTAGAGTGCTGATGTGAAGAAACGTTCTCTGATTTTCAAGCTTGCTAGCTGACAGTATGTTTCACCCAGTCAGAAGTGGAAACAGAAAGTCACGTTCTGCTTCTGTAGCCATTTAAGAAAAAATGAGGCTTCTTAAACATACAAAAGAATAATACCATGCAGTACCAGGAAAAAGAAGCTAAAATAAAACAGTAATAATAATAATCCTGTATATAGTACTTTCCTTTGCCCTTGAACAAAAGTCTTAACTCAGAGCTGAACTCTGAATTTTCCAAATACCAAACTTTCCTTTCATAGTTTAGAAGATTTAGTTTAACTTTTAAGTCCACATAAAGTAAGTAACATTGTGTTAGATTTACATTTGACATATTTCCTCCTTAAAGTGAGGACCTCCCTCAGTTGTAGCTAGTATTTACACCCGAAGATGATTCCATCCATACATTTTGCATTATCATATTTTCCAATAAACAGAAGAGAAAGGAATTCACATTCCAGTTATTTCAACAGAGCAGGTTCTTACGGCCGAGCCCAAGGGCCACTGCTTTATCTAGTGCCGGACCTTTATTTGTCAGAAGTAAGTAAGACCATAATTAGGTATCCCCAAGATTTTACAGCAATGCCAGTGATTCATTTTCCCCCTTAATCCTCCTTCTTCAGAAATGTATATAACAACTTGAAAGATAACAGAAACTCTGCCATCTTTCTTTTAAACAGTGAGAGCGTTTAGCATGTGGGTATCGTATTATTTTCAGTTTCTAAGCATGCAGTGCAAGTACTTTGCAAGTAATTTATCTGATATACTTAAAAAATAGTCTGGAGTTTGCATATTCTCTCTGTGTCCTTGTAGGTTTTTCTCCAGATAGGTGGGTTTCCCTTCCACTTTCCAGGCATATGTAGGCTACGTCAGCAGGTTGCTCTAAGTTGGACCATTGTGAGCGGGTCAGAGTGCATGAAGATCTTTCACCTGGTAACAACACCCATCCAAAGCCAGTTCCTGCCTAACATTTAATGCTGCTGGGCCAGGCTTAGGCTTCGTTACAATACTTCTTTAGAATTAGCTGCTTCATATATATTGTGTGTATGTATGGTGTATATATACACACACAATGTAAAAAATTGTCCAAAATTTGATCACTCTGCTGTGTTTAAGGACCAATTAAAGAGGACATGGACGGGAAGTCCCCCTCCTTGAACCGCCACCTTATCGTGGTGGAGGGGTTTGCGTGGCCCAATGATCCTAGGAGCTCTGTTGTCCGGAGCTTTATGCCCCTGGTAGGGCCACCCAAGGCAAAACGGTCCTAGGTGAGGGATGAGACAAAGAGCGGTTCAACAAAACCTCCATGATGAATACAAAATTTGGACAGCGTTTTCCCTCGCCCGGACGTGGGTCACCGGGGCCCCCCTCTGGAGCCAGGCCTGGAGGTGGGGCTCGATGGCGAGCACCTGGTGGCCGGGCTTGCACCCATGGGGCTTGGCCGGGCACAGCCCGAACAGGCAACGTGGGTCCCCCTTCCCATGGGCTCACCACCTATGGGAGGGGCCAAGGAGGTCGGGTGCAGTGTGAATTGGGTAGTGGCCGAAGGCGGGGACCTTGGCGCTCCGATCCTTGGCTACAGAAGCTGGCTCTTGGGACATGGAATGTCACCTCTCTGAAGGGGAAGGAGCCTGAGCTTGTGTGCGAGGTCGAGAGGTTCCGGCTAGATATAGTCGGGCTCACCTCGACGCACAGCTTGGACTCTGGAACCAATCTCCTTGAGAGGGGCTGGACTCTCTACCACTCTGGAGTTGCCCCCGGTGAGAGGCGCCGAGCGGGTGTGGGTATACTTATTGCCCCCCGACTTGGAGCCTGTACATTGGGGTTTACCCCGGTGGACCAGAGGGTAGCCTCCCTCCGCCTTCGGGTGGTGGGATGGGTCCTAACTGTTGTTTGTGCGTATGCACCGAACAGCAGTTCGGAGTACCCACCCTTTTTGGAGTCCCTGGAGGGGGTGCTGTAGGGCACACCTTCTGGGGACTCCCTCGTTCTGCTGGGAGACTTCAATGCTCACGTGGGCAATGACAGTGAGACCTGGAAGGGCGTGATTGGGAGGAATCGCCCCCCCGATCTGAACCCGAGTGGTGTTTTGTTAGGCCTCAGTTCGATGATCGACTTTGTGGTCGTGTCGTCGGACTTGCAGCCACATGTCTTGAACACTCGGGTGAAGAGAGGGGCGGAGCTGTCAAGTGATCACCACCTGGTGGTGAGTTGGCTTCGATGGTGGGGGAGGATGCCGGTCAGGCCTGGTAGGCCCAAATGTGTTGTGAGGGTCTGCTGAGAACGTCTGGCAGAGCCCCCTGTCAGAAGTAGCTTCAACTCCCACCTCCGGCAGAACTTCGACCATGTCCCGAGGGAGATGGGGGACATTGAGTTCGAATGGGCCATGTTCCGTGCCTCTATTGTTGAGGCGGCTGACCGAAGCTGTGGTCGTAAGGTGGTTGGTGCCTGTCATTCCCGAACCCGTTGGTGAAGGATGCCGTCAAGCTGAAGAAGGAGTCCTACCGGTCCCTTTTGTCTTGTGGGACTCTGGAGGCAGCTGATAGGTACCGGCAGGCCAAGCGGAATGCAGCTTCGGTGGTTGCTGAGGCAAAAACTCGGGCATGGGAGGAGTTTGGGGAGGCCATGGAGAACGACTTTCGGATGGCTTCGAGGAGATTCTGGTCCACTGTCCGGCGTCTCAGGAGGGGGAAGCAGTGCAGTGTCAACACTGTGTATGGTGGGGATGATAGCGCTGCTGACCTCGACTCGCCACTTTGTGGGTCGGTGGGGGGAGTACTTCGAAGACCTCCTCAATCCCACTAACATGCCTTCCAATGAGGAAGCAGAGCCTGGGGACTCAGAGGTGGGCTCCCCTATCTCTGGGACTGAGGTCACCGAGGTGGTCAAAAAACTCCTTGGTGGCAGGGCTCCGGGGGTGGATGAGATACGCCCGGAGTTCCTCAAGGCTCTGGATGTTGTAGGGCTGTCTTGGTTGACACGTCTCTGCAACATCGCATGGATATCAGGGACAGTGCCTCTGGATTGGCAGACTGGGGTGGTGGTCCCCCTCTTTAAGAAGGGGGACCGGAGGGTGTGTTCCAACTACAGAGGGATCACACTCCTCACCCTCCCTGGAAAAGTCTATTCGGGGGTTCTGGAGAGGAGAGTCCATCGGATAGTCGAACCTCGGATTCAGGAGGAACAGTGTGGTTTTCATCCTGGTCGCGGAACAGTGGACCAGCTCTACACCCTTAGCAGGGTCCTGGAGGGTGCATGGGAGTTCGCCCAACCAGTCTACATGTGTTTTGTGGACTTGGAAAAGGCGTTCGACCGTGTCCCTCGGGGAATCCTGTGGGGGGTGCTCCGAGAGTATGGGGTACCGGACCCCCTGATAAGAGCTGTTCGGTCCCTGTACGATCGGTGTTAGAGCTTGGTCCGCATTGCCGGCAGTAAGTCGAACCCGTTTCCAGTGAGAGTTGGAGTCCGCCATGGCTGCCCTTTGTCACCGATTCTGTTCATAACTTTTATGGACAGAATTTCTAGGCGCAGCCAGGGTGTTGAGGGGGTCCGGCTTGGTGGACTCAGGATTGGGTCACTGCTTTTTGCAGATGATGTTGTCCTGTTTACTTCATCAGGCCGTGATCTTCAGCTCTCTCTGGATCGGTTCGCAGCTGAGTTTGAAGCGGCTGGGATGGGAATCGGCACCTCCAAATCCGAGACCATGGTCCTCAGCCAGAAAAGGGTGGAGTGCCCTCTCAGGGTTGGGAGTGAGATCCTGCCCCAAGTGGAGGAGTTCAAGTATCTTGGGGTCTTGTTCACGAGTGAGGGAAGAATGGAGCGTGAGATCGACAGGCGGATCGGTGCGGCATCCGCAGTAATACGGGCTCTGCATTGGTCTGTCGTGGTGAAAAAGGAGCTGAACCATAAGGCAAAGCTCTCAATTTACCAGTCGATCTATGTTCTTACCCTCACCTATGGTCATGAGCTATGGGTAGTGACCGAAAGAACGAGATCGCGAATACAAGCAGCTGAAATGAGTTTTCTCCGTAGGGTGTCTGGGCTCTCCCTTAAAGATAGGGTGAGAAGCTCAATCATCCGGGAGGGGCTCAGAGTAGAGCCGCTGCTCCTCCGCATCGAGAGGAGTCAGATGAGGTGGCTCGGGCATCTGATCAGGATGCCTCCTGGACGCCTCCCTGGTGAGGTGTTCCAGGCACGTCCAACCGGGAGGAGGCCCCGGGGAAGACCCAGGACAAGCTGGAGGGACTATGTCTCCCTGCTGGCCTGGGAACGCCTTGGGATTCCCCCGGAAGAGCTAGAAGAAGTGGCCGGGGCAAGGGAATTCTGGGCATCTCTGCTCAAGCTGCTGCCCCCGCGACCCGACCTCGGATAAGCGGAAGAGGATGGATGGATGGATGGATGGATGGATGGATGGATGGATGGATGGATGGATGGATGGATGGATGGACGGGAAGTATCTGGGCACACACAAGAAGTCACATACCTGTTTCCTTTTTGCACCACTTACACCAGAGGGTACAAGACCTAACAGCCTTCATTCTGACATTAACAAACCTCATTGTCATGTTTCAATCAACTGGTTCCACTTTTATTCCGGTCTACTTAATTATCATTTTTTTTCTTTTTTTTTTTTTTGTGCTGGTTGCTTTTATCTGAAAACCTCACCTGGTTATTGTCTGATGGTCAGGACTTCACAAAGTCTTCAGGGGAGTTTGACTGTCTGCACCTGAGCAGCACTTGCCTAGCAATTCTTTGATATATTTGTACACCTAGTTAAGCAGTTCCAAGTGCTCTGATTAAAACTAAAATCACACAGTCTTTGCTTTCCACATATGTAAGATCTTAATCTCGCAGTCTATGTATTTGCAATAATTCTCCTCATTGACTGATATGTTCATGCCATCATGAGACTGCTTCTGTCATGGTCATTTGGCTCCAATGGTATAATTGGCGTTCACATTCACATTGTGTATTATGGTGGTGTTCTTATTTTCAATGATCTTTTCAGGCTTGTGACCATACCAATAATCAGGCCATGCTCTGTAGATAGCTGTCCAATTGTATCAATAGGGTATTCTTTTGGTGCTAATATGGCTGATGTGCTCTATTGTTGCTGGCATTTCCTGCACTTGCTATCAACACCCATCTTGAGGATATTCTCCTGATGATAGTGTGTGTGTTAAGTGCCTGATCCTGAGCTGCCATGTGGAGACTCACTGTCTTGCCCAGAGCCTTGCAACCATCCAAAAGGTCAGTTTCTTGTTGACATAGTTGTTCAATTTCTGTTTGTAGAATTAGCCATGGAATGGCTTCGATGAGAGGTTGATTTTATTTTGTTGATTATTAAGAAGGATATTATTATTATTATTTCTATGATTATTATTATTACTAGCTGTGCTAAATTATTATTACTCTATGCTAAATCTAAATTATCAACATAGATCACAGCGGTGCAATGAAAAATCTATTGGAATGTATTTTTGTAATGCATGTAGTAATAAAAATCATTGCATTTGTCATTTCAACAGATGACACATCACAAATATTTGTAGTAATAAAATGCCTCGCTACAAATGTTTATGGTGAACCATCTGTTGGAATGGAAAATGCAATGCATTTTATTACTACAAATGTTTTTGACATGCTATCTGTTGGAATGACAAAGACATAGCACCCTGACACGTGCAGAGACACACAGACACTTGCCCTTTTATTAAGCTGTATTATTATTATTATTATTATTATTATTATTATTATTATTATTATTATTATTACCATATCCTTAACTACTGTTGTGTTTTTAATATAATTTTGTTTCTTTTGTTACTCATTTTCTTTTTGGTTTTGTTCTTTCTGTATTTTATTAATTTGATGTTGTTAATATTAATTGTTTTTCACTATTGTATTATGTTAGGTTTCAGTTTTGTTTACCTGTCCTGCCTTCTTTAGGTTGAGCATAGTCTGATGACTCCAGCTCCTTGGACTCTATATTACTGGAGACAGAGAAGTTAAAAATAAAACCAATATTACATGACACATCTTTTAGTCTTACGGTATGTTTGACTTACTAACTACAGTAGCTGATATTGTTGCCGGACCATATCAGTTTAAACGACTGAAAATTGTTGGGCATGTCAAATTTAGCACCTGCATGATGACGTTCCAGCACAGTCATGACATGATGTCCTCTTTTTCTTACAGCCAATAGGATTCTGCCTGACAACGCTGCTGCTATACGAAGGATTAACAGCTAAGGCAAGTTCAGTATGCAGACTCAACCCTCTTTTTCCATTCTGTCATGGTACATAAAACACAAGACATCAGGCAGACAAGATTCTCTTCTGTTTTTGAAGTTTATAACTACCACATTCCTGATTCCACATTGACGAATAGTACTTTGTACATTTGGGTGAGCATTAATTGATTGTGAGCTCACATGCACACAGAGCCCACCTCTACAACTAAAGAGAAAACCAAGCCTGTTTGATTTTGTCAAGCCGAGTCACAGACTTGTTGGAGTGAGTCAATGGGCATGTCAGACTACACAACCGACCTTCATGGAAGTTTACAGCAAACTGCCTTCAACTCGTTACGATTATGTGAATGAAAGCTACCACTGAAAATCTCTGGAAAAGTCATGTGGCATGGCTTTAACAAAACAAAGTAGAACATATAATGTTAACATACTACAACTTTACCAATCATTAAGAAATAATAATAACAATAATAATAATAATAATACATTTTATTTATATAGTGCCTTTCCCATGCTTAAGGTGCTTAAAATAAAACACAGATAATAAAACACAGAAAGAAAAAAAGAAGCAAAAACATAATGCAATATTTAAAATGATATTTGAATAAAAACAAAAAGAGTAAATAAACAAGAAATAAATTTGAGTCAGGGCAACAATCCTGGCTGTGCCATTACAGCATTACCTGAGAAGAACTACATCTCCCAGCATGCAGGGAGATCACTGCCAGGGCCTACTGTGAAGGGGCTGTTGGGAGGCCTTGATGCCGCAAACTTTTAAAAGCACACTGGTTTGTTCAAAAGTGTCTCATTTTTCTTTAAGCATTTTTCACAGCTGCAGCAAATCATTTTTCCTTTACTCATTTTTGATTATAAACTCATCATTTCCCACATGGATTATAATTCTTTATTTGAATTCTATGCTATTCATCATCTTTTTGTTCATGGGATTTGTTCATTTGGAGTTGTTTTTACTCTGAGTACATTCCTTCCATTATGGGCCAAATCATCTTTGGACATTCATCTACATCATAGGACAAGGTTTGTATATTTCTGAAAGACTGTCCACTTGGGTGTTTTATCTGTCACTCATCAACATCATCTGCTAACTAGACTGTTTTTTGAACTGTTTGTGTTTAAGTAGTAGTTTGTCATGTGCCATAGGTTATCGGGGTGTGTATTGTTAATAGTGTATATTAATATCTATATGTTTGTGTATGTAAATAGTCTATTTACTGTACATTTTGAACTTTACCTCAGTATGGTTTGTCTCTGTGGAAAGGGTTCATGTCAGACCAGGCTTGGTGCCCTCCTGGCTTCACATTTAAAATGTCAACTGCAACACCTAACAGAATACTTTGCGTCTGAGTTAAAGGCAGTTTTTTTGACCAATGAATGAGGGAGAGAGGTAGATCTTCAATTCAAATACACAGCACTGTGGGAATGACATATTTCCTGTTTACATTCAATGCAGAGTTTTCAGGAAATAACTAATAATTCACTAAGCCGCCGCCAGCGCAAGCAAGACACCCATGGAAGCACGCAGGATGGAGCCACGCCCACCAACTCTAAGACCATTGGATATCACGACAACTCGCAGAGCCACACCCATCAACTTGGACGCAGCAACTCACAAAATATGGCATCATTGGATACGACGACAACTCGCAGAGCCACGCCCACCAACTCAGACGCAGCAACTCACAAAACAGGGCATCATTTGGGTTCGTCTCTGCTACACTACACATGCACCTCTGAGCCACGTTGACTTTTCATTACAGTGGAACCTCGGTTCACGAATGTCTCAGTACGCATACACATTGGTTTACGACCAAAAAGTTCGCCAAACTTTTGCCTCGGTTCACGACCACACACTCAGTATACGAACAAGCCAGTTTCCCTTTCGATTTGTACATATTCAGTCTCTCCCTGTGCATTTCCTGTGCAACACACACACACACACACACAGAGGCAGCGCGAGAAAGAGAACCGCGCACACACACAGGCAGCGCCAGAGAGAGACAGACGCACACACACAGGCAGCGCGAGAGAGATAGAGGGCTGGACTCATAAGGTTTAGAAGGCAGTTAAAGAATGCACTGAGCTTGATTTTGTTTTCACTTCTGTTTACAGCGATCGGTTAGTAGTGTGCATTGTTGCAATGTTACTTTTCTTGGTGGTTTATTAAATTACGGATTTTTTCAAATGTTCATTTTTTTTCCCTGTGCTTAAAACTCATTAAAAAAAGTGTTTTTACCCAGCGGTTGGTAGTGCTATAGCGCGAACTATTGCAGTGTTAGATTTCTCTGTTGTTCAAGGTTTTCTCAGTGTTATTCAATGTTTTTACATTTAGTTTACTATTACGCTGTGCTTTCTATGGTTTAATTAGCTATATTTGTGCTTAAAAACTTAAAAAAATATACATTTACATACAGTTCGTATGGTCTGGAACGGATTAATTGTATTTACATACAATCTTATGGGGGAAATTGCTTCGGTTCACGACCAAATCGGTTTACAACCAGAGTTTTGGAACGAATTATGGTCATGAACTGAGGTTCCACTGTATTCTTTTCGGTTATGACGTACGACCGCGTCTACCATCACAAACTGTTTTACATACCATGGTCTTAGAGTTGGTGGGCGGGTCTCCGTGAGTTGCTCTTGCGAGCGGGCACATGACCAGGCAGTGTGTATGCTTCGAGAGCGAGGGTGGAGGCGATAGCACCATCTGAGAAGAATCATATTTGTCGCGATTGTGAATCGCTGTATGCAGCGTGTAAAACTATTTGTTTGTCGCGGATGTGAATCGCTGTATGCAGCGTGTAAAACAGTTTGCGAGGGGTTTCCCATGGTCTTAGCAGTGTCTATGCTTCGATCTGAATCGCTGTATGCAGCATGTAAAATGCTGTATTGTATGTTGCCCTCTCCAGAGTTCCATCTTTTCATTCACCTACAGTCATATCCTCAAAACCAACCCCATTTGGACAACTGTGTCTTTCAGGAAGTGTTCACCCATCAATACATAATTTTGCAGCGTATGCTATGCCGCGGGTTGGCTAGTTAAAAATATTTTAACAAAAAATGCAGACACGTTTTTTGCACGTTTTGACCATACAAATGGATATCAGATATGGAAATTATGTGAGAATTAGATTTCTTTTTATATGGACGTTTTTCCTGTTTGCTGTTCCACAACAAACTACATAGGGTATGGAACATTTTAAAAAACATCATTTTTCGGTGGAGTATTCCTTTAAATAGAGGAATGAGGAAATTGGGTGTAGCAGAAAAGTATGTGAGGGTAGTGCAGGATATGTAGGAGGATAGTGTGACTGTGGTGAGGTGTGCGGTAGGAATGACAGCCTGGTTCAAGGTGAGAGTGGGATTACATCAAGGTTCATCTCTGAACCCTTTTCTGTTTGCAATGGTGATGGACAGGTTGACAGATAAGGTCAGGCAGGAGTCTCTGTGGACTATGATGTTTGCGGATGACTTTGTGATCTGTAGTAAGAGTAGACAGCAGGTTGAGATGAACCTGGAGAGGTGGAGGTACACACTGGAGAGAAGGGGAATGAGAGTCAATAGAAGTAAGACAGAATACATGTGCGTGAATGAGAGGGAAGGTGGTGGAAGGGTGTGACTACAAAGAGCAGAGATGGAGAAGGTAAATGCTTGGGTTCAACGGTCCAAAGCTATGCAGAGTGCAGCAGAGTGGTAAAGTAGAGAGTGCAGACAGGGTGTACTGTGTGGAGAAGAGTGGCAGGAGAGATTTGTGATAGAAGAGTACCTGCAAGAGTGAAAGGGAAGGTCTATGAAATGGTAGTAAGACTAGCTTTGTTGTATGGTTTAGTGATTGTGGCACTGATGAAAATACAGGAGGCAGAGCTGGAAGTGGCAGAGTTGAAGATGCTATGATTTTCGCTCTGAGTAATGAAGGTAGACAGGATTAGGAATGAGTATGTTAGGGGGACAACACAGGCATGACAGTTTGGTGATTAAGTGAGAGAGACTAGATTGAGATGGTTTGGGCACATGCAGAGGAGAGATGAGGGGTACATCAGGAAAAGAGTGTTGAACATGGAACTGCCAAGCAAGAGGAAAAGAGGAAAGCCAAAGACGAGGTTTATGGATGTGGTGAGAGGGGACATAAAGACAGTCAGTGTGGCAGAAAATGATGTAATGGACAGGGATAGATGGAGACGGATTATGTGCTGTGGTGAACCCTAAATGGGAGCAGCCAAAAGAACAAGAAGAAGATTCCTTTAAATAAAGACCCACTAAGATGACATCACTGAGTAGAAATCAGTTCATTTCTGTGTAACACCTGAGTCAGATTTTTGGCATGTTTTATAAAACTTCCCAGAATAGTCAACAACTTTAAACAGCTAGCACTCTTCTGCCGCTGAATTAATCTTTTTACACTGTCAAAGAATAGTTTTGCACTTTATTGTTAAATATACATACTGTATATTCAAGTAATTCTTCCAAGGTGCAGTCGTTTCATTTCAAGAAATCAAATTAAATTTGTCTCCTTTACCCAGAAACAAATAGATACCTTAGGAAAATTGGTATTTCCTTTCAAATATCATAAGTAAGAGATGTAACAAAGCAGAATCATCATAAACTGCCTAGACAAAAGAGGTGAATTTCTTCTACAAAAAAATGTTAGACTTGTGAATTTTAGGTTTATAAGGTCATTGCTTTCATGTGTATAGTGTACAGGGAAATCCTTACTTACGTTGGCTAATTAACATGCAACATCTGGTGATTCTCTGGTACCATGATAAGTGTGTTTAACTGTCTTACCGGAAAACTTTTGGATAATTAACCTTAACATTTTTTATTTTGTTATTACTAAAAATTGCTGTTGCTCAGTGGGTGTGGGGTGCAGAGTAAATGCTTTCTTGGGTTATATTAAGGCTGCTAACTCAAGCCTGGCCTTAACTAAATCATGTGGCCCTGAATCATCAATACTTATAATATTCTTATTTGCTTAACACAGCTAACAAACCTCTTATGAACAAGAGGAAACCACTCACTCCATTAAGATATGGATAAATACAAAATAATTGCTGATCACCTTTGATTAGATTCATTGTCTTCTTTATTCAAGTTCAGTTCTCAGTTTAAAATTGTTATCACTCTTTAATTTAATATTGTTCTTTATCAGTATGCTGCTGCTGGAGTATATGAATTTCCCCTTGGGATTAATAAAGTATCTATCTATCTATCTATCTATCTATCTATCTATCTATCTATCTATCTATCTATCTATCTATCTATCTATCTATCTATCTATCTATCTATCTATCTATCTATCTATCTATCTATCTATCTATCTAAAGTCTGTGTCATATCCATTAATCCATAGAAAGATCTACTTGCTTTTCTATTATCCTTTGTATTCCTTCTGCACTGTACCTGTAAAATGGGACCATGTTTGCTTTATTCAATTTTTAGACACAGACAGGCAGGACACCAGTTTGCACCCAGCACAGTTTTAAAGTGTACAATCACCAACACCACGACACAACACACCACAACAGTCCCTTCTTGCCACCAGTCCTTCTGCCTCCATTCCTCCTCCGGCTTTGTCCTGTTCCTCCCAACTCTGGCCATTGAATGGTGACACTTGCCTCTTTTTTATAGGGCACCCGCAAGGACTCCAGGTGCCCAAAGAGCTTCTTCTGGCCACATTTCCAGGTGTGGTGGAAGTGTGGCCAAATAAGGCCCTGGAAAGGTCCATGCGCCCCCTGGGGTTGAGCTCCCATGCTCATGACCCGTGGCCAAGCTGGAAACCAAGGGAGCTGCCCTCTGTCAGCCTGGGGGAGAAACTGTCTTGAAATTACTCTCTCCCCTGGTCCTTCCACACTCTGGTCGTTCTGGCCAGGTAAGGGTTCTGGCCGCCTGCCACACAGTTTATTATATCTTTTAAATAACATGTCTCAGAAATTGTGAGAACAATTGGCCAATAAGCCACTGTCCTTGTTATCCCGTTTTAGGTCACTGGGAGCTGATGCCCACCCTAACAGCAGATGACACAAAATAGAAACCTATTCTAGACAGAGTGCCACATGATTAAAGGGTATAATGACCCATCTTAGACTCACCAGTTAACCAAATCTATGTGTCTTTGGAATGTAGATGTTGTGTACACTTGGAGATGCAGTAAAGGAAAGACTCAAAAAATGAATACAATTAGTAGGGAGTTGGCTAATTCAAAGTCGAACAGACAGACAAATGTTCATTATGAAGAGGACAAAAATCAGTGGTCAAAAAAACTGAACAGAAACCAAATGTTAACACTAACTAGAAAGAATCTTTAACCAAAAATTTGGAAATTAAACACTTGAAAGGTTTTTTCAATTCATACAACAGCTTTGATGTTGCAAATACAAGACAAAAAAGATTAATTTCTTCCACAACTGTTACACTTCAGAATTATAGGTTTGTAAGCTCATTGTTATCACACGTACAGAGTACAGTGAAATTCTTACTTGCATGAGTTAATCAACGTGCACCACGCTGCAACTGTCCAGCACCATGATAAGTGTGTAAAACTACATCACCTTGAAACATCTGTCTTCCTTACCTGAAAAATCGCAGAGAACAAAACGTGAACATTTTTGGATTTTATTAGTTTTTCAAAATCTGTTCTTGCTCGGTTGGTGTGAAATACCTTTAATTCTCTTCTCCTTTATCGTTTTACTGAGCTGCCATCTTAAATATCAGTCACTTGATAACATCATGCATCATGACTCTGATGGTCATTTGGTTTGCGGCTGCTGTCATCACTGTACATAATATGCAGTGCATAATGTGGAAACAAATAAGTGCCATCACTCTCTGCTTTTGTCAGCTTTCAGGTTCTCCTCCTGAAATATTGCATATTGCATTCAATGTCTTTTTCATTTTGTGGGGGAGGGTGTCCCCCATGGAGTTGGCGAGCGTAATGATATTAGAACTTTAGACTGAACAGCAATGAAGGAGGGAAGTTGGACCCTCTTGTAGTTTCAATTGTGGTGATATTTATACACTAGATTGGGGACAGGGGCTGGAGTATGTCCCCTTGGAGTTTCAATCAGGATGATGTTAGCTTATTAGATCGAAGAATGTGGTGTTTCAGGTGCTGGTAAACAACCATGGGCTGCAATAAAGAATGGAAATCTCTTGGTGCTGTCATAGATGGCCAGGGCCCTTGCCCGGCCGGGACACCTCTGCCTTGGAAGGACTGGTGGAGCAAGTGTGGACAGAGCATCACCTTCCCTGGAATGCTAGATGGCAGCACCCTTGGATGACAGCTGTACCAGCTGTATGGAAATTGGAGTTCGTTACAGCCCTGTTGGGATCCAGGGGGACCACCAGGATGTGCTGCAACTATACCTGAACCCGTGTGGGCAGTTCTCCTTCCACACCCGGAAGTGCTGCCGGAAGTAGGTCAACGAGCACCTGGAGCACTTCCAGGTGACCTATATAAGGGTCCAGCAGACACTATTCCGGGAGCCAGAGTCGGGTGGAAGGTGGACAAAGCTTGTCAAGGGGGAGAGAAAGAGAAGGAAAGAGGAATGTTGTGACTGTGTCTTATACTTGTGATAATGAAGAAGGCATTGCCATGAGTGAAGAAAAAAAACAAAGAAATAAAATTTGTGTGCCTCCTGCGTATGTCTGTGTTGGGTTGGGTGGCTGGCACGCCCCCTAGTGGTTCTGTCACAGTGCATACTGGCTCACTTCAAGACCTGGCTGCAGCCATGAAAAATAAGCACCAAATGGTGATATGTTTAGCCTTAATGTAATGTAAAATGACAGCATGATGATGTCACCATCATAACAATATAAATAAGCATCAGAAAGACAAAAGATTTGCAAAGTAGTCAAAAAAGATAGACAAGAGAAGAAAAACATTAAGAATCACTCATGCAGAACATATGAACTCTACAAAGAGTGCCCAATCCCAAGGTTTGAACTGCACTACACGACTAGAATTGAATGTAATGCTTTGAGTTATAAATTTACAATAACAGTCATGAGGTTATTCCAGTGACCAAAAGATAAATAGAAATGTTTTGCCAATGCAATTTAGACACGGGGAGACTAAGACAAAATGACCCTCAAACGAAGCAACAAGTCAGTAAAATCCTGAACTAAAGAAGTGCTGCAAATGTGTAATAATGCAACAGGTGCTGGGCTAACTGTTACCTAGCAACATAAGACCCTGTTGTATGAAAAGGGGCAAAGCAGGGGGCAATACTGTATCGAGCCAGAGGCAAAACACTGTGGCAGGAATTAGTGGAGAATGAATAATAATGTCAACACTCCATTTTAGTGAAAACATATCTTATCTCGTCTGAAACTATGTCCTCACACACTGCTGAGCTATTATTTGAATAAATTGGGATATCGTTTTTGGCTCTTCGTTTATTATAGAAACATGTAAAGGATGATTCTGTAATTTGAAGTCTATTTTTACTCTTCTAAATCTGGTCATTTATTCACCTTTACAAGTGGTCAAGTATCCCCCAGTGTGTTTTGTACCGCAATCTGGGCACTCCCTGTTGCATTCCACCCTCTTGCTTACCCCAAATGTGGACATCTTAGTTTTATATATTAGACAAGTAGGTTTTCATGCAGAATTTCTGTAGCTAAGGGTCACATAATTACACAAAGCTCTTTGACACCTGCTCCGATGAATAATTCCCTTTTCTGTCAATACCAGCCCTGCTCACTCCCTAAGAGCAGCATAGTTGACATTGGTCCAAAAACAGCAACTCAAACGAGGGTAATCCAAGTTCCTACGATAGCACTTTGTAACAGTAATACTGCAACCAAGTGCATCAGTTATCTGAAAGATTATTAGCAAACGTATTTCTAAACCACTTACATTAAGCAAGTTCAGGAAATAGCTGGTTGGTTATTACTCCTAAAAGTGGCAGTGGAGTGAGTTCTCTTCCCCCTCAGTCTGGTAACACATCCTCTGTTTTATTGCCACATTACATTGCTGTCATCCTGCTCAACAAACTTTGTGATAACTGTGCTGATTTACAAACTATGACACTGGCCCTGTTGCCATTTAATCAGATCCCTTCTCTAGGATATACTAATCCTTTAATGGCTGTCTGAGTGTTTTTATAGGGATCCCAGAAAATTCAGCCTAAATCTTTTTTTACTTTACCAGATTAATTTACACGTGAGCTTTGCTATGTTATCTTATCAGTCAGTTAATTCCTGCAAATAATCAAATGATTTTAGAAAGATGAAATCATAAATTTGTCACTTTGCAGAAGGTCACTTCCAGAGTTAAAAAATAGCAATAGAATCTCAATGAAGGAGGATCGCTATGCGCTTAATGGCCGTATGTTTAAAACACTCACATTTTAACTGGGTGTCAAAAGAGCTGTTTTTGATTGTAAGATTAATTAGTCATTAATGTTGTTTTTGTTATTCGGTAAGATTATATCACACTCAAGCTTTGAGGCATAATGTAGTCATTTTTCATTATACTGGTCTGTTTGATGTGAAGAACGCATAATTCAGAAAGAAAATAGTAATTAGTCAATAGTCAGTAGTCAAATAAAATAAGTGATTTGTTTTCAACACAGTTCCCTTACACAAGCCCAGCTTTATAATAAATTCAGTTTGGATTATTTTTGTATAGCACTTTTCATTAAGTTCAGGTGCATAGCGCTGTGACAAATCCACAGGTAAATTCAAGTACAAACTTTACAAATTGCTAATTCAATACTGCATACACATTGTGAAGGACAGCCGGGTCCCATGCCCGGCAGGGACGCCCCTGCTGCATCTGTTCCAGGGGAGCAGCCATGGTCACCTCAGTACCTCCCCCGGGACGCTTGGTGGCAGCCTCCCTGGCAGCCAATGATTCCCCAACCTGGCGCATGGCTCCTTGGGAGATGGATTCCTCCACAGCCTGGTTGGGGGCTCGGATGGCTGCCAGGGGGAGCTGCATGGAGTCAGCAGCCTGGTTGGTCATATCTTCAGCCCCACCCGGAAGGGTAATTAGGACCAGGTGGCCAAGCACCTGGAACGCTTCTGGGTGGGGTATAAAAAGGGCCAGCCACCATCACTCGAGAGAGCCAGAGTCAGGAGGAGGAGGACTAAGCCTGAGGAGGAGTGGTGGTGAAGAAGAGAAGAGAAGAGTGTAGTGGTAATATTTGTGAGTGTTTTGGGACTTTGTTGGGCCTGTGGGACACGGGGAAGGCGTGCCCCACGGCTGAAGAAAAATAAAAGTGTGCTTTGTTTAAGTACGTGCCTCTGCGTCAGTCTGTGCCGGGTCAAGCGCTATATAGCGTCTATATTACAACATAAAGACACAGATTTGATAAAACAGAAAGGAAGACGAAACAGTTCCAAACTCACTAACATACAGTATATGGACCCTAACAACATCTGTCCATTAGCATTGCTGTTGATCTATGGCCAGTTGACAATGGATGAAAGGAAAAAAAGCAGTCAGCAGCATCTCTGGAGAAAATAAACCTCTAGGGGGTCGACTCTCAGGTAGAACAGAGAGTGAGACACAGCCACTGTCCTGGAGACCTCAGCTGACTGATCGGCCACCCTCTCCTGGGCATTCTACTGTATACTGTATATGTCTGGGCTGAGCTACCTCATATGATGACCTGTATAACCCAGCCAGCCAGTAAGATATATTCCAAAAAAAACATATTCCATTTCATGTTGACGTTCATGTTGTAATGATTCGGTGGCTCATTGGTTAACACAGCAGCCTCTCATTGCAAGGAGACTTGGTTCAAAACCTGTCATGGTCTCTAAATCCTTTGCATGTTCTGTCAGTTTTTCTCCATATATTTATATTCTTCATTTAAGAATAAAAAAATAATCATGGCATTAAATCTAATTATTGGCCCTCCTCTAGTCTGTTTCTTTTTTTAGCATGCTGCTGTGGCACTTGGTGCAGCTGCTATACTGCTAAGATGTTATCCCTGCCCAAGAAAAAGACCCCAGAGATAAACGGAGCTTTGAAATCAAAGGTTGAAAGATTTACTTTTGTTATTTAACTGCCCAGCATAAATACTGCGGAATGCCCAGAAGAATTGGTGGCCAGATAGATGAGGTCACCAGAATTATGACTTTGTCCAACTTTTTCATTTTATTTCTTATAACGAACTGTGGACCTCACGAAGGCTTTTTTCTCCAGGAATGACTGGAGTTTTTTTTTTTCTTGCTTTTGTTGTCAATCAACATTATATCAGTTATAACACTAATGAAATTATCTTGTCACAATTTGATTATGTTTATCTATTTGTTGTTTTATTCAGTGTTTAACCTAAGTTATGTATCTGCAATATATCGTGAAGTCTGCTTTATAGCTGTAAGCTTGCTGCAGTATTTTGGGCCTGTACTCAATGAAGAAACTACAATAAACAAAAATAAAGTGAATTGAATTGAATCTCTTACATATGCTGTATACTGTCTCTATATGAACAGGTATGTCTGCAGGCCTAAATGTGCTGTGCAGCACATTGCCAAATGCAAGTGGGATAAACTGTAAAAAAAAACAAAACTGTGCATTCAGAAAGTGAATAGATTACATGAATGAATACATATGGTACATATATACTGTATGTCTATGTTGTAAAAGATATGAGACAACACAGATGAAGAGCTGTAGTACCAGCCAGTGATCTCTGTCTATTGCATAAATAAACTGCACAAGTTAAAGAAATTTGCAAGTAAAATAGAGTTTGTCTTTCCAGTCTCATGGACTGTATTAGACTGCCTATTCAGGTAGAATGGTGGCCTTTATAGGTCTGCTCTGGCATTAGAGGAACTTGTGCTGAAGTGGGTGTGTCTTCGGTTGTCTTTGACTCTTGCATCCTCTGTTCTGTAGATAAAACAGGAGAAGGTTTAAATCACAGCACCCTCTCAAGTCCTGGGGTAGTATTACAATCGATGTACCATCCCTGATACTGCCCACCACTCACATGACTGTGACAAATTTGTGTGTAGCTGCAAAAATATAAGGTGTCATCAGGCACGGGTAAGACGCATGTCAAAAGAATTCACAGAGTCCAAGAGTTCGTTTTAAAGGTTTTTAGTGAAAGTTAAAAGCGAATGATCCAAACAAGAATAAAAGAAAAAATATTTACACATGTAGAATAAAAGGCAAAAAAAGGGAAAAATGAATCTTCTATAAACTTAGCTTTTCTTGAAAGACTTTAGTATTTTTATACTTAAAGGTTCTTAATTTCTTCTGTCCTACTTAAAGGTTCTTAATTTCTTCTTTCCTACTTAAAGGTTCTTAACCCCTTAACCGCCCTCTGCCGGATATATCCGGCACCGTTGTTTTATTGCTAACGCCATACTGCCGGAATTATCCGGCACATTTGCCTGTGGTTATATGAATGCCTGGCAAGTAGTATAACTGACGGTTTGGCGTGGGTATTATTACTACGTTGTATTTCGACAAGTCTGTGGTTGTTTTGGCCGGTCATGTGACGTGATTCGCATGTAACAGCTGTGAATATGGCGAAATGTAAACTGACTTCAAGTGAGGCTTTGCAGGCGATTTTGGACAGTTCTGATCATGATTGTAGCAGTTCTGAAGAAGATTTTAGCGACAGTGATGAGCAGCAACGTGCGCTGCATGATACTGTGAATGAAGATGCATCGGATGACGGCGCTGAGTGGGTGTATCCCCAGCATCTCAGCTGCGCTGCTGCCCGTGGTGAACTACCTTTTCTGCATTCGTTTGAGGGAACGTGTGGCTTTATTGTTGATGTAAACAATTACACTGCTGAGCAGTTTTATGAGCTGTTTGTGTCACCTGATTTGATCAGACATTTTGTTCATCAGACAAATCTGTATGCAGCACAGTTTATTGAGAAAAATCCCAATTTACCTCCACATTCCCGTGTTCGTGCTTGGTTTGACACTGATGAAAACGAAATGAAAAAATTCATTGGGATTTTGATGTTGATGGGAATAATCAGAAAACCAGATATTGAGATGTACTGGTCTACAGATCCTATGTATGCAACACCTATTTTTGCAGCTGTCATGACACGTAACCGATTCTCTTTGCTGCTGAAATTCTTTCATTTGAATGACAACAGAAACGAGCCAGATAAGAAAGATCCAAACCGCGACCACTTGTTCAAGCTACGTCCTTTGATTGATCATTTATTTGAAGCATTTCAGTTGCCCTACATGCCAGGACCGTCAGTTGCAGTTGATGAAAGTTTATTGTCGTGGAAGGGCCGCTTACAGTTTCGACAGTATCTACCATTGAAAAGGGCACGGTTTGGTATCAAGATGTTTTGCTTAGCTGAGAATTCAGGTTACATTTATAGATTTCGTGTATACACTGGCAACTTGCACAACATTTAGTGGTCAATACTGCTTGAATAAATGTAAAAAATGTAAAAAAAATGTAAAAAAGTAAAAAAACGAAAATTGTTCAGATTTCGCCTGGCTTGGGGAATATTTAGGGAGTTGGCGGTTAAAGGGTTAATTTCTTCTATCCTACTTAAAGGTTCTTAATTTCTTCTTTCCTACTTAAAGGTTCTTAATTTCTTCTTTCCTACTTAAAGGTTCTTAATTTGTACGCTTTACGTACGGCACAACACATAAATTAAGTGCTGTTAGGTGCATATTTACTTCACGCACTCTAAAGGCTCGTAAGCCGGTTGGTACATAGGCAAGTGCACAGGCACGGTGACGTGCAATCACGGTTAAAAACCGTATGCTTCTACATCTTATACAAGGCAAGGCTGACACTAACTCACTGTAGAATAGTGTTTACTCCAAGCTATTAGAAATGGCAAGAACATACCAAAACGATTCTGTTCACGGGGGTTATAGGAACCTTCCATAGTTTATGCATTGTCATCTAATAAACATTCATGAATCTTATAGAACAAGGAAAATGGCTCTTACATTGTGTGTGTGGACATATATATGGTAGTAAAAAATAGGCAGCAGAGAGAAAAAGGTTTGGGGATGGCCATCCCATATACAGAAAATCAGAAAAATAAAGAAAACATATGGTTAGGGTTAGGGTTAAAAACTGAACTAACCAACAGGATGAGTCTAGGCTATAAATATGGTGGATTAGAGGAAGAGATGGAGTCAGGGAGGCTGGAACAGGAACTGACGTGGCAGGCAGATGGATTCTGGGTATCGGAAGTGATGTCATCAGTGGGCAGACTGGTGGTGATGTCACCGAGAGGCATGGCCTTAAGCAGGTTTGCAGAGGGACAAGAGGAGAAAGGATCAGATGACTTGACTTGACTTTATTACCCTTCTTTCAGTTTACCTGTATGTCAAGATGCTCATGTAACCTGTATGTGTGTGTGCTAGACCATCAATTATGTTGTCTGTTAGGCTTTTTCTCTGAATTTACTGTCTTAATCTTCTTTATTTATTTATCTGGTTTGTACAATGCTATATACTGTATACCCTGCCGTTCTTTCTTAAAGTCTGTTGAAGTGCCTTGAGCATGGGAAAGGTGCTATATAAATAAAATGTAGTATTATTATTATTATTATGATAGTGCCAACCCCTGGTCTGCCTGAGAAATAACATTAGTTGAGCCTGTAAACCATCTCTCATGTACACATGTGTGGCAATATATATACTGTATATATAAATTGAAAGTGGCTATAAGGTGACTGCTATAAAGTGCAGTTGAATATTCTGTACAAATAAGTTTACTAATATGAAAATCTGTAGTTTATATAAAAGTACATACATACATACTCTGTGTGTAGATATACACACTATCTATAAAGAGATTTACCTTCCATGGACTTTTTCCCATTTTATTTTTATGCTATCATTCAATTTTGGATTTATTTTGGCTTTTTTTTTGCATTAATTAACTGAAAAAGATTAATTTTAATTATAAAAATAAAACCCAAAATAATTGATGGTATTAATAATTCACCTGCTCAAGTCAATATTTAGTAGATGCACCTTTGGCATCCATGACAGCACTATGCATAGGACTCTATCAGCTTTGCACATCTGAGCACTGCATTTGCTTAATTTTTCTTTTAAAAAATGCTTGCACTCTGTTGGTTGTGTCATGGGAATCATGAGTGAGCAGCCATTTTCAAGTATAACCACAAATTCTTATTTGGACTGAGATCTGCACTCTGACTCAGCCACTCCAGGACATTAACATTGTTTGTTCAAAGCCATTTCTGTGTAGCTTTGGCTTTCTGCTTGGGACTGTTGTCTTGGTGAAAAACAAATCATCTTCCATGATACAGGTTACTTATTGACTGCATCAGGCTTTCCCCACAGGGTTTCCCCATATTTTGCTGCATTCATTTTACCCTCCAACTTCACAAATTTCCAGGGCCTGTTGCCACCTGATTCTTCTACCTCCAAGCTTTACGGTGTTCCTCTCAAACTATACAATATTCCTTCTAGCTGACTTCAGAGTCTTCCATTTGTCTCTCCTGTCTCATTCATTGTAGCTTGCTATTCCTTCAGAGTTCTTTTAGGTCTTGTGTTGATCTCCCTCACTAGTCATCTTCCTGCACGACCACTCAGGTTTGTGGATGGCCTGCTCTAGGCAGATTTACAGCTGTGTCATACTCTTTTCATTTCTTAATGATTGATTTATTGTAAAAAGGATTAGAACCAAAAGATTATAAACGATTGGGGAACCCAAAGGTGATGCCTGTGTAACTGAAGTTGAAAATAAGCAAAAAATATGCAATGAATGTGGCGACATCTTCTTCACATACGAGCTGCCTATGGACTGATTCCAAGATGGCGGTGTAGCCAGTTTTCAGAGCTGAAAAGTGGAAGAGGAGGGTTTAGGAGGTCAGGAATCAGAAGTGACGTTGCCAATGCTCCATCCATCAATCATTCAGCACAAGTTGGACCTTCCAAATAGGGTGCATTTATGTGACAATCCACTGAAACCCCAGACAGGTATCTCCATTGAACTAAGTCTGTGACTTGTAAAATCTATTAGCTGCATTGCTGATAATTTACGGTGTCATATTAAAGGATTGAATAGTTAAGCAATCAATTAGGTGTGTTTAAATTTTATAATTCATTTAGAACACTTTGCAGAGTTCTGTTTTCACATTGACATTAAAGAGTCGTTTCTGCTGATTAATGTCAAAAAAGCCAAATTAAATCCACTGTGATTCAATGTTGAATAATGTAAAAAAAATAAAAATATATAAAAAAAACCTTCA
Organism: Erpetoichthys calabaricus; assembly: GCF_900747795.2. NCBI lineage: Eukaryota > Metazoa > Chordata > Cladistia > Polypteriformes > Polypteridae > Erpetoichthys > Erpetoichthys calabaricus. The sequence goes on from NC_041395.2 coordinate 67,345,914, forward strand.
AGTAGATGAATTTGTTTATAGTCAGTGTATATATCCACACATAGAGTATGTATGTACTTTTATATAAACTACAGATTTTCATATCAGTTCTCACATATAGATAAAGCTCCCTGTGTGTGTTGCTGTCACCTTTACAGTACATTACTCTGTTAAAAGAAACTTGTTTTCTTCTGACTTTGATGAATGTCTTAGCTAAAAGCAAAATAATCTGAAATAATGCAGATGGCCCAACTACTCGAGAACTTTATCAGTTCTAAAATTCATACAGTGGTAGCCAGAGAAAACTTGCCTTCTGTTTGAGTGCCATGGTGCATTGTCATAATGAACTTGTGCGGCTTGCTGGATCCTGAATTATTATTGTGCTTATATAAATAGTTTCTTGGCAGCCTTAGACTTGGTGATACATGGCAATTGTGTAAATCAATTAGACAGAGGTATTTATTCATTCATTCGTTTTAAGCCCACTTTTTTCTGGTCAAGGTCACATAGGGAGCATATCCTGGCAGTGTTGGTTGCAAGGCTGTAATGTCAATCCATCAGTGGGTCATTCATGTATACTCTGCCAATCAACATGCCTTTGGACGTTGGGAGGAAACTAAACTGCCTACAGCAAATGCACAACAACACTGGCAGGCTCCCCAGCTGAGACATGAACAAGGATCTAAGTACAGCAGAGCACCAACACTGAATCAATGTGTGGCCGCTGCTCCAATATAAAGTAGTGAAAGCACAAAGATGGCCAGTAGAAAATGATTTAATGAATATTAAATTTCCTTTTTTGGGGGGCCTCAGTAGTTAGGATTGCAGCCTCACAACTTCAGAGTCCTCGTTCCAAATCCCAGCCTGATTACTGTCTGGGCTGATGTTGTATATTCTCTCTGTGTCTGCTGGATTTCCTCCCATATCCCAAAGACATACTGTATATGCTGAGTTAATTGGAGATTCTGAGATGGCAATGTTTGGATGAGCATAGGCATGTATTGCACATGAGATTTGTGGCAGATGACATTTAGTGTGAGTAATTGTAAGGTACTATGCATAGGAACATGATTATCCTTTCTCCTTTTCTGTACTTCTTTGTCATGTTGATAATTATGTGAGATTCATTTAAGCAACCACATTAATTCATTTGTACCATGGAGCTAAATGAATATGAATTACTCAGCAATCAATCCATTGTCTGAGCCCACATATATAAAGAGCTAGTTTACAGCAGCTAATAAATCAATCCACAGAAAACCAAACTTAAACACAATGGAGAAAATGCACACACTACACAGTGAGTATGCAAACTGAGATTGTAACTCAGGTCCTAGTAGTGAGAGGCTGTATTGACCAAACTAATGGGCTAAATAAAGTAGTTACCTTAAATCGGATCACTACTTCTAAGGCTCAAGAGGACAAGCCACAATCAATCAATCAAGTACCTGTACTTAATCCCTTTTTCATTTTCCTTTGTGGTAGCCACCCTAGGATACCAGAGAGGGCCTTAGCCTTTATCCAACCTGTCTTCATAAGCCAAGAGGGTTTTCCAGTATCTTTAAAGTTTAACCTCTCCTTTCACACTCAAACCAGTATAGGGTGTCACACACGTGCGATTGGGTGGCAGCTAAAGGACCTAAATAATGGTAGTTCCACACCGGACCAGGGGATGGCGAGGTGCACTGATTTTCTCTCTCAATCCTCTGCAGACCACCCACGGGGAATCCCACATAGTTTTGGCGCCAACGATAACATCACTTCCGTTTCCGGTGCCAGTGATGATGTCACCTCCAGTCCCAATGGCGCCACTTCCAGTTCTGACGCACGCTATGATGTCAATTCCGGTCCAGACGACATCACTTCCAGTTCTGGTCCAAATGACGTCATTTCCTGTCCCGGCCTTTAAAGCTGCCATCTTTACAGCCTTAAATCAGTTCTATTTTGGACTTGAACCTGAACACAACTCCTCTTAAAACAAACCCATTTTGCACCCAGGGCATAATATACGGGTGGCTGCCCCAAACCTTTATATGTCTTCTGTCTATTCTTGTGACAAGGGTTTTCTGAAATATTGAATCAAAATGTTTTTGTTTATGGCTCTTGTCAAATAGACACTTTTAGAGTACACAACATTCTACATGATCCACAATTTTTCTCTTTCATGAAAACCCTAACTTCGCCAAATGGTTTCAAAACAGACCAATGGAAGACATTTTCCATACTTTAAACAAAAATCAACATTTTTAAATAAAACTATATACTATGCAATCTGTCCTTTCTTTAGAAATCTTAAATAAGAGAACTTTAGAAATCTTACAGCTTTAGTACTTTAATCGAAATGGTGTATCCATTCTGTACTTGTAAAATAATTCAGCTTAAGCAAGAGAACGTGTACTGCACTTCAATAGCATTACGGGGTGTGTGTAGGGTGGTCTCTTTAATGAGTAAGCCCCAGTTCTCCTAATGCATACATCCCAGTGAACTGACATGGACTCTTCTTTGTGGGTGGATGACTCATGGCAGTGAGAGGAGCAATGGGTCAGCAAAGCAGTCAAGACCACTTGGTTAATAAAGCAAGTTGTGGAAAATTTCAACATAGCTGCACTGAAAATGTGCTCTTTTTCCAAAATGGTGCCTCATACAGTGTGTGTGTGGGGGTTAGGGGATGGCTGGTCTAGCAAGTGCAGCTTAACTTAGGGAGGAGAAATGCTGCGTGGAGTTCACTGATGCCTCCATCAGCTGCAGCACAGCTGGTCTGGGATTCTGTCAGGTTACTTGCTCAAGTTCACACAGTCAGTGATGAGGTGGGGACAAAACTGACACGTTTTTTGGGGGTGACAACACATGACCACTCGTAAATGTACACTATATGCCAGAAATATGTGCACACCCCTCCAAATTATTGATTTTAAGTGTTTCATTGTTAAAAGATGCAATAAAAGCAAAAACACAGCTGTATATTCTCCACTAGCAGTAGAATGGGTCATAAACAAGAGCTCAGTGACTTTAAACGTGGCACTGTCATGCCTTTGTGGCATGTGAAATTTCTGCTCTGCTAGATCAGCCCTGATCAACTATAAGTGTTATTATTATGAAGTTGAGGCATCAAGGAGTTACAACAGTTGAGCCATGAAATGGTTGTCACGTAATCTCACAAAGTGGGGCCACCAAGTGCTGAAGTGCATAGTGTGTTAAAATCACCTGTCCTCTGCATGTCTGCATCACTCACAATATTTCTGGAAGCAACATCAGCACAGGAACCATGTGTCTGGAGCTTCATTAAATGGTTTTCCTTGACCAAGCAGCTGCACGTAAGTGTAAAGTCACTACGCACAATGTCAAACTTTGGCTGGAGTGATGTAAAGCATGCCACCATTGGTTTCTGGACCAGTGGAAACATGTTCTCTGGAGTAATGACTCACGTTCCATTATCTGGCAATGTGATAGATGAATCTAGGTTGGGTGGATGCCAGGAGAATGTTATTTTCGGGATGTCATCGTATCTACTATAACATTTGGTGCAGGAGAGATAATGGGCTGGGGCTGTTTTTCAAGGTTTGGGCTAGACCCTTGTTCTGATGAAGGGCACAGTTAAAGCTTTAGCCTGTAAAGAAATTTCAGACAACTGTGCACTTCCAATTTTGTGAAAACAGTTTGGGAAAGGTCCTCTTCTGTTCCAGCATGACTGTACCCCTGTGCACAAAGACAAGTCCATAAATATATGGAGCAACTCTACTGTCCTGCACAGAACTCTGACCTCAACCCTATTAAATACCTTTGCAATGAATTGGAGCACCAACTACAAGCCAAGTGCCTTGTTTATAAAGGTTGCATACATTCAAAAAGAGGTTTGAAATGTGCTTATGCAACTGCCCACACAAACATCAGGATTTATAAAAGAAAACCTGACAGGGGAACGTGCACATATTTATGGTAACTCTGACCCATCTGTACACAGCATTTCGGAGAAGCTGGGAAATGGTAACACCTGTGATTAAGTAGTCAAATGGAGGCAAACTAACTAAATGACAAACTACATGTTTAATAATTCATATCACTGAGTCCTTATTATAATGTTCATTGATGTGGCAAACATATTAATATTTAAAAGTGATGAATATGATGTACAGACTATATTTTTGTTCCCTGTTAAAAAGGCCAGTGCTGTGTATTTGCACTGCAGAACATTTGCTTTTTGTCAGTTAATATTAGAAACCTATTGTCACAAGGAACTTACTCACAGATTAGGACTATCTCAGCCAAGCTTCACTCCTTCATGCCAGGCTGGAAGCCATTAACTGACCAGCAAGGCATTATGTCCAGTTTTCGTTTGGCATGGATTGACAAACATAAAACATAACATGTTTATGCCAACCTAAAAAGGTAATTTCTGCGGTGGGTTGGCACCCTGCCTGGGATTGGTTCCTGCCTTGTGCCCTGTGTTGGCTGGGATTGGCTCCAGCAGACCCCCGTGACCCTGTGTTTGGATTCAGCAGGTTGGAAAATGGATGGATGGAAAAAGGTAATTTGCAGCAGTGTCTGGTTCTCCAAACTTAATTGTAGCACTTTACTTCACTTGTATTGCAATAAGGACACCTAGCGAGAATGATGCTGCTTTTGTTAACCACGAGTACTGACATTCCATTAACACATAAGTCATCTGTGATGCATTTATTTTGAAGCAAAGTTGCTTTGGCGGACGTGATGCTGTTATACGAGGTCTCTGGCTTCTTGATTAGGTTGCTGGTTGCACCATCAGTTTTTCATTTGGCCTGTACCATTCATTATAACAGTAATCACGTCATTACACGTGCCATCTGCTACCTGCTCAGACGCTGACTCCTCACGCCTTTCCTTGTCATCCAGAAGGCAGAGGAGATGCGCTATAATGATGGTGTCTCTGTGCATTAGGTAGAAGACTGTTTTACCAGCCAATGAATTTCAGCAGTATCCTGATTGCATATGTATGAGGTTGATTTGCATGTTCCACATTCAAGTATAAATCTTTACAAGGTGGTTGTAAATATGCGTAGAAATGTGTATACAACATGTTTTATAAATCTGATTTTTTTTTTGGTTTTGTGTTTTTGCCGTGTACATAATTTAATGCTAGCATCTATGTAGTTTCATAAATAAGGCCCATTGGTCATCTTGTCCAACATCAGTATCTGATCTCAGAAATGCTCTTTTGGCTGAAATGGGCACAAATTCCCACAGATACACCCCAAAATCTTATGGAAAGCCTTCCCAGAAGAGTAGAAGCAATTATTGCCACAAGAGGGGGGCAACTCCATATTCATGCGCATGGTTTTGGAATGGGATGTCCAGCAAGCTCATACATGTGATAGTTAGGTGTAAATAAACCATATAGTGGCCATATACTGCGGTTCATATCATCAGAAGGTAGAAAAGCAAAAGATTTTAAGAAGGTTTTTTATTTAATGCACAATTTCAAGTGGTGCAGATAGCAAGGTATCTTTTAGTGTTTGAGATATGTTTGCTTTTTATTACATTGCTAGGTTATGATTAACATGTTCTGAAATTTTTCAGGATTGGAAAGCAGAGGTTGTGAAGAAACATTGTTGTTCTCACTAATCCTGGCACCAGAAGGTTGCAAAGAGTTTCATGTTGAATATCACATTCAACTTTGAATTTCACTGTGCTATGTAAACATGATAATAACGACCTTATAAACTTGTAATGATGGAGTCATTTTCATTTACTAAACCAATGGTTTTCAAATACACTATCTGCAATTTTTCAGTAGAGAATTAAGGAACTATAATGGCCAAGATTGCCTAATAAATCAAAGCCTGTCAAGGTTAGGAGAGCTTGTTAAAAGTTGTTTATTTAAACCTAGGGTGTGAAGCTCACTTAGATTTACAGCGGTTATTTACTGTTTGTACTCCTAAGCAGCTTCAACTGCAGAAATTTTCTTTCTTAGACTGCTAATGAAGTGTAAATAACAAGACAACCAAAAGCCAACTTGGTTCCTTAGGCAGCTATTTATTTACATTTGTTTCAAGAAAGGTTAATCAAAAATAATAGAAAGTACATAGTTAATCTGCATTGGTTCACAAAAAATTATATGTTGAGAGAAAAAAAAGGTATCAACAACATATGAAATGGAAGTACAAGCAGTCCAGTAAATTGCACAAAATAAAGGTTTCCAAGTAAGAGTCTGAGTAAATTCTGAGTTAGGCACAGTTAATAATCTGCCTGCCAAGTTAAAAAGGATTACCATGTCTCTTTCTTGTTTTTTGTGGTATGCAGCTCAATTTACTAACTATTTATGAAGCATCTCTCCCTTTTTAATGGCTAGTAGTCATCTTCAAATTTTAACCCGTACAGTTTTCAGGGAAATTAATAAATCAGTACTATTTTAAAGCACAACCTCAATGAACTTTTCAGTGGCTAAACTGTGATGGTGCCTCCAGTCAAATTAATTAACTTTGGTCAAGACCTGGACATGTTTAGTCATGGTCAAGAGAATTCCAATAAAACACAATTTAAACTTAATGAGACACACAACTCATTAATTGGGAAAAAAGTACTGCTGAAGACAGAGGATCTCTTTAAATATTTTTAATTCAGAGGGATGTGAAAAAAGTACAAGTTACATTCTTAGTGTTATCCATATATTTGAAGAACAACAACAGCAAACAACTCTGGTCGTACATCTATTCATTTATGTTCTCTATTTTTTAGACAGAACAATATTTTTCGTCAGATATATACACAATAATCCCAAGCAAAAGCAGTAAATAACAATTATCAAAAGGAACTAAAAACAATAAAACATTAGAGTTCTGAATTAAAGTATTCTTCATTACTATAGTTGAATATTTAAGTTATTTTAACAATAAAAATGATTAATGGAAACCGTGAACCAGCACTTTTTTTTTACCAATGTTAATAACCACAAAGTAGCCACATAGCCAGTGTGGCTGTTATTGTCATACATAGAAAACGATTTCCAGATACTCACAATGGCAATCAAACATAAAACAATGGTGAAAATGACACTTGCTTTAGTATTGCAAAGCTATTAACACATTTTGACACAGCTGTCACTGGTTTTTCCAGGTTTTAAAAGCTCTGCCTTCAAAAGTTGTGTGGAGAAAGATAAATACTCAGCAAACTCTACAATATACATTCTGGATCATATTTTACAGTGTCCAATTCATGAAAGGAATATTTAAATAAATAGAAACTCCATTCATCAACATCACCACCGATTTCTTACAAATAAATTGGAATTAAAAAAAAATCACATTTTTTAAAGATCACATTTTTTATTTAACAATAACATTTACAAGACAGAATGAATTTACTTTATAAAGTCATGCTTAACATTATGATAGTTTATAAAGAAAACAAGCAAATGATCAATAACACCTGTTTTATCATCCTGTGAAATTCTTTGGGAAGTGTGTGGTGTTATATACTTTTTAAAACAATATGTACTCATTGTTAAGTAATGTTTTCCCCGAAGATGATTTTGTCCAGTTCAAAGGAATAGTCCTGCATGACATTTAGAGGGACAGTTGAAGTTTGGTCATGTTTCTCTGGTGCATATTGTGATGTCGTACCAATTCATCTGATCTTGCAAACTTCTTCTGACAGTTGGGCCACCGACAGCTGAAAGGCTTCTCACCTGTTGAGTAAATACAAATACTACATGTTACAAAACCAGCCATTATTTTATTATTGGTATGTATGAAATGAAGAAGGAAATATATACTTAGATTTTTTTGTTTAATACAATTTAGAAATGCAAAAACTTAGTACTGATATGTTAACACACAATTTCAGCATACTGTAGGTGTCTTTTTTCAAACTTTTAATATGTAAAAATTATTCATCCATCTATTTAGGGACCCAGGGAATCAAAGCCCATCCCAGCAGGAGTGGGAGGTCAGTATTTCAACTCAAAGAATACTCCAACCAAAAATTATACTTTTTTATAGAAAATTTACCCCATGCCATTTGTAGTGATGGCCATGAAACATATTTTAATCTCATTTTTTTTGTGAAGAAAGGACAGTACAAAGTTTCTGATAGAACAGTACCCAGTAGTGACCAACACTTGACAACAGTAACAATGTAAAGCACATCCATTAAAAAAATTTCAAGTTACTCATGTCACATAATCCACATGTCAAATCATCCAGTTGTATGCTCACAACATGCAAAACACACACATTTTTAACTAAAATAGTCTTAAATAAGCAACTCTGGAAAATGAAAGCAGCGGCTCAGGAAGCCTCTTCACATAAAAACATGCTTCAGAAATATTTTGGCATTTCAAAACTTCATCAATTTTTACTTTGTATGCCTAAATTCATAATTAATACAATCCTAAAACACATTATATTTGCATTACAATACAGCTAATCGTATTCAAGAAACCATCACATGATAGGCTACAATATGAACCTACTTTCAAATAACTAAATTAGCCACAAGAACACACTGATAATAACACTGACTTTCAGTGGTGGAAGAATATCCTTATTTTTGTCCAGTTTTATTTAAGAGTTTAAGGCAACATCTAATATTTAATGAACAGCAGAGAAAGGTAATATCTACCTATTCGACTTGGCTACCACCACACTGAATCCCTAGTAAAACTAATTGAAAGTGTGGAAGCAGGAATGTAATATAGTAAGGCACACATTACACTGACTAGCCTGATTGGCATCATGTATTTTATTAAAGTAAACTGCTTGCATTTATGGATACAAGCATGCATATTTGCACTTTTATACTGTTTTCAGGCTATTCTTCTTTAAATTAGGCATACATTAATGGGCATTTGATCATGATTTCACTTAAATTAAATGAAAAATTATAAATATTTAATATGCTAAGAGTACTCTGTACATAAAGATGTGCTATTTTACCAGCCCTGTGTTCTGGGATAGACAAGAATCTTAACAAATAAATCTAATAAGACATTTAATTCATTTTTGTACAAATATCAATAATGTAAATAAAGTTTGACTTGCATAAATGTTATATTGCTAAGAGGAACTTTCTTTTATTATACCGGTAATTGTATTTGCTGTTCCATTCTTTGGTATTTCTTTTAATACACAGTATGTGCTCTATGGCATGTAACCCGGCCATGGGGGATGATGCACAAACCAGTGTGTTTCTTCATGCTGTTCCCAAGCCTGGATAAATTGGGAGGGTTATGTCAGGAAGGGCATCCAGTGTAAAATTTTGCCAGATCTATATGCGGACAACCATACAGATTTTCATACTGGATCAGTCAAGGCCCGGTTTAACAACAGCCACCACCCATTAGCCAAATGGGCTACTGTTGGCTGAAGGAGAAGAAAGAGGGAGGGAGGTAGAGGATGAAGGGTAGAAGTGAGGTTGGCAGTATGCCTGGTAAAGGGAGAGAGTTAGCTGATATTATGGAGGGAAGGAAGGTTGATATATTGTGCATGCAAGAGACCAGATGGAAGGGAAATAATGCCAGGTGTATCAGAGGAAGGTTCAAATTATTTTACCATGGTGTGGATGGAAGGATAAATGGGGTAGGGGTTATCTTGAAGTAACAGTATGTCAAGGGTGTTTTGGAGGTGAAAAGAGTGTCGGACAGAGTGATGGTTATGAAACTGGAAACTGAAGATGTGATGATGAATGTTGTTAGTGCATAGCCCTGCAAGTTGGGTGTTCAATGAATGAGAAAGAAGATTTCTGTCGTGAGCTGGATGAAGTGGTGGAGAGTATACCCAAGGGAGAGCGAGTGGTGATTGGAGTGGATTTCAATGGATGTGTTGGAGACCTGGTAGAATGAGGAAGTACAGGAGAGTATACAGAGGAAGACATTGACAAAGAAGAAGTGGGATAATCAGAGAGATGAAGAACATAGACAGGAATACAAGGAGATAAGGCTTAAGTTGAATAGGGAGGTTGCAAAGGCTAAAGATAAGGTGTAAGATGGGTTGTATAAGAAGATGGACAATAAAGAGGGAGAAAAAGACCTATATCTATTGGATAGGCAGAGAGCCCGAGCTGGGAAAGATGAGCAGCAGGTTAGGGTGATAAAGGATAACGATGGAAACATACTCACAAGCGAGGAGAGTGTGTTGAATAAATGGAAAGAGTACTTTGAGAGGCTGATGAATGAAAAGAATGACAGAGAGAGAGAGAGAGAAGGTTGGATGATGTGGAGATACTGAATCAGGAACTGCAACAGATCAGCAATGAGGAAGTAAGGACAGCTACAAAGAGGATGAAGAATGGGAAGGCTGTTGGTCCAGATGACATACCTGTGGAAGTATGGAAGTGTTTAGGAGACATGGCAGTGGATTTTTTAACAAGATTGTTTAATTCAATCTTGAAAAGGGAGAGGATGACTGAGGAGTGGAGAAGTGTACTGGTACAGATTTTTAAGAATAAGAAATGTGCAGAGTTGTTGTAACTACAGAGGGATAAAATTGATCAGCCAAAACATGAAGTTATGGGAAAGAGAAGTGGAACCTAGGTTAAAAAAGGAGGTGACAATTAGTGAGCAGCAGTATGGTTCAATGCTGTGAAAGAGCACTTTAGATGTGATGTTTGCTCTGAGGCTGTTGATAGAGAAGTATAGAGAAGGCCAGAAGGAGTTGCATGTGCCATTATGGACTTGGAGAAAACATATGACAGGTTGCCTAGACAGGAGTTGTGGTATTGTATGAGGAAGTCGGGAGTGGCAGAGAAATATGTAAGAGTTGTACAGGATATGTACGAGGGAAGTGTGACTGTGGTGAGGTCTGCAGTAGGAATGACGGATGCATTTAAGGTGGAGATCGGATTACATCGGGGATTGGCTCTGAGCCCTTTCCTATTCACAACGGTGATGGACAGGTTGACAGACGAGATTAGACAGGAGTCCCCATGGTCTATGATGTTTGCTTAGGACATTGTGCTCTGTAAAGAGAATAGGGAGTGGGTTCAAGAGACCGTGGAGATATGCTCTAGAGGTGGAGATATACCCTAGAGAGGAGAGGAATGAACATCAGTAGGAACAAGACAGAATACATGTTTGTGAATGAAAGGGAGGTCAGAGGAATGGTGACGATGCAAGGAGTAGAGTTGGTGAAGTTGGATGCGTTTATATAATTTGGATCATCAGTACAGGACAACAGGGAGTATGGAAGAGAGGTAAAAATTGAGTGCAGGCAGGATGGAGTGGGCGGAGAAGAGAGTCAGGAGTGATTTGTGACTGATTAGTACTGGCAAGAGTGAAAGGGAGGGTTTATAGGACGGTAGTGAGACCAGCTATGTTATATGGGTTGGAGATGGTAGCACTTACCAAAAAGCAGGAAACAGAGCTGGAGGTGGCAGAGTTAAAGATGTTAATATTGCATTGGGTGTGACAAGTTGGGACAGGATCAGAAATGAGTACATTAGAGGGTCAACTCAGGTTGGATGGTTTGGAGATAAATCCAGAGAGGCAAGATTGCATTGGTTTGGACATGTACAGAGGAGAGATGCTGGGTATATTGGGAGAAGGATGCTTGGGGTGCAGCTGCCAGAAATGGGGAAAAGAGGAAGGCCTAAGAGGAGGTTTATGGATGTGGTGAGAGAGGACATGCAGGTGATGGGTGTAACAGAGCAAGATGCAGAGGACAGAAAAATATGGAAACAGATGATCTGCTGTGGTGACCCCTAATGGGAGCAGCTGAAAGACAAAGAAGAAATTGTGCTGTATGGCATGTGGTGAAGCAAAATGTGGACACTTTGAAGTATGAGGAGAGTCTTATTCCCTTTCCTGCATTCATATATTTACCTTTGTGTTTTGCATTCTTACTTGTAAACTATGAATGAAATTTTGATTTTTTTATATACCATGAAAGAAGAAAAACTGCCAGGTTCTTTTCAGGTCAAAGTATGGAACAGTATGAAACAACTGCCTTTAAATAGTGTAAAACAGACAACATTTTTTACAAAGAAAAAATGTGAAAAAAATGTTTACGCACTTGTTTTACCTGTATGAGTCCTGGTGTGAGTCTTAAGATGGTCAGATCGAGAGAATTTTCGCTGACAGGTTTTACACTGGAATGGTTTTACTCCTATACCAAAACAAAAAAGGATGACAGACATAGGCGATTGCAGGAAAGCATGTTTAAAATTGAAGATCCGAAAAACTGTACATGAAAAAGCTCTAGAATGTTCATTTACAAAGGCATTGGCCTAGATTGGGTATGACATTTTTAGAACTCACTGTGGCATTTTTGAAACATATACAGTTAGGTCCATAAATATTTGGACAGAGACAACTTTTTTCTAATTTTGGTTCTGTACATTACCACAATGAATTTTAAATGAAACAACTCCAATGCAGTTGAAGTGCAGACTTTCAGCTTTAATTCAGTGGGGTGAACAAAACGATTGCATAAAAATGTGAGGCAACTAAAGCATTTCTTTAACACAATCCCTTCATTTCAGGGGCTCAAAAGTAATTGGACAATTGACTCAAAGGCTATTTCATGGTCAGGTGTGGGCAAGTCCGTCGTTATGTCATTATCAATTAAGCAGATAAAAGGCCTGGAGTTGATTTGAGGTGTGGTGCTTACATGTGGAAGATTTTGCTGTGAACAGACAACATGCGGTCAAAGGAGCTCTCCATGCAGGTGAAAGAAGCCATCCTTAAGCAGCGAAAACAGAAAAAACTCATCCGAGAAATTGCTACAATATTACAAGTGGCAGAATCTACAGTTTGGTACATCCTGAGAAAGAAAGCAAGCACTGGTGAACTCAGCAACGCAAAAAGACCTGGACGTCCACGGAAAACAACAGTGGTGGATGATCGCAGAATCATTTCCATGGTGAAGAGAAACCCCTTCACAACAGCCAACCAAGTGAACAACACTCTCCATGGGGTAGGCGTATCGATATCCAAGTCTACCATAAAGAGAACACTGCATGAAAGTAAATACAGAGGGTGCACTGCAAGGTGCAAGCCACTCATAAGCCTCAAGAATAGAAAGGCTAGATTGGACTTTGCTAAAGAACATCTAAAAAAGCCAGCACAGTTCTGGAAAAACATTCTTTGGACAGATGAAACCAAGATCAACCTCTACCAGAATGATGGCAAGAAAAAAGTATGGAGAAGGCGTGGAACAGCTCATTATCCAAAACATACCACATCATCTGTAAAACATGGTGGAGGCAGTGTGATGGCTTGGGCGTGCGTGGCTGCCAGTGGCACTGGGACACTAGTGTTTATTGATGATGTGACACAGGACAGAAGCAGCCGAATGAATTCTGAGGTGTTCAGAGACATACTCTCTGCTCAAATCCAGCTAAATGCAGTCAAATTGATTGGGCGGCGTTTCATGATACAGACGGACAATGACCCAAAACATACAGCCAAAGCAACCCAGTAGTTTATTAAAGCAAAGAAGTGGAAAATTCTTGATTGGCCAAGTCAGTCACCTGATCTTAACCCAATTGAGCATGCATTTCACTTGAAGACTAAACTTCAGACAGAAAGGCCCACAAACAAACAGCATCTGAAAGCCGCTGCAGTAAAGGCCTGGCAGAGCATTAAAAAGGAGGAAACCCAGCATCTGGTGATGTCCATGAGTTCAAGACTTCAGGCTGTCATTGCCAGCAAAGGGTTTTCAACCAAGTATTAGAAATGAACATCTTATTTCCAGTTATTTAATTTGTCCAAATACTTTTGAGCCCCTGAAATGAAGGGATTGTGTTAAAAAATGCTTTAGTTGCCTCATATTTTTATGCAATCGTTTTGTTCACCCCACTGAATTAAAGCTGAAAGTCTGCACTTCAACTGCATCTGAGTTGTTTCATTTAAAATTCATTGTGGTAATGTACAGAAACAAAATTAGAAAAAAGTTGTCTCTGTCCAAATATTTATGGACCTAACTATACATGGAGTTAACCAAGCCAATTCAAATCAAATAAAATACCGAAAAGAGGAAACACATAATTTTGGCTGAATAATCTAAACAGGGTAAAATTTAAATTTGATAGAGTAAATAAATAACAGCTACCATAGTTGCCACAGTTTTCTAGCATTAGGTAGATAAAAAATAGTAAATGTTCTGGTGAAGTATCTAAAAGGTACACAACATACAGCATTACTGGAACTTCTAACTCTGTGCCTTTGTTTTCTCTTCTAAATCTAATTACCTGTGTGTCTCCGCTGGTGTCTTTTGAGCTGGTCAGATCGTGAAAATCTTCTACCACAGTCTTTAAAGTCACACAGATATGGTTTTTCACCTACATAAATAGAAGGAGATAAATAAGTTAATTTAAGAAGCAATATTTCTGTAGCAACTCTCCATGACTTTTAAACTAATGAAATTGATGGAAAGTTTATTGTGGTAATTTTTATATATATATATATATACATAGTATATCATGTAAAGCTTCATGTCCCTGTTTGACTCATTGGTGACAGACAAGAAATTTTTGGATAGTTGTAGACATCCTAAAAGAAAATGTCATTCACTAATGATTCAATCCCATAGCCCTGAGGCACAGAAACAATACAGTTTCACTATAAAAATGATCTGTGAAAAACTGAAAGAAAACTAAGTAGACAGCTTTGCTAATGTTTAGGGCTAATTTTGTTTGATTTTAGTAACCTTTTTCTTTCAAACTAAATCTATTTCAATACTTGCATATATTCTAATCTTTTGACGTTTGTAATGTCATAGCTCTCTGTGATGTAATTATTGAAACCTTAAATATTTCTCAAACCTTACATCAAAAAAAAGAAATGTATGTGCCTTCTAAAGAAAAGTAATTAGTTTAAAACATTTCAGGTTTTGACCTTTGGTTGATTTCAAGTCTGAACTTTGCTTTATACCTAAAACACAATATTAGTCTGATTGTGTCGATCCTTGTCTTATTAACATTTCATGACTCCCGATATTGTTAAATTTCTAAAAGTTGTTCTTTACTCTTCCCTTTCAATATAATATTTCAAATAGCTCAATTAAAAAAGGTCATTTTTAAGAGTCCATTAACTGTGTATCATATTAAATAATCTTGTGGTTGCAAGAATGTTACAAAAAAGTGAGTAGCTTTAAAGTAGTTAGATTAGAAAAGAATTTTTAGCTAAATCAGAATTGTTACAGTAAGGTTATTTAACCCAAATGTAGGAAACATAATTCATATAAAAATGCTCAGATTTCTGTAGAAGTCATTTTTAAAATACCTTTAAGCTTAGGGTGCTTCAGTGGTAGATCTCTGATAGTACTATAAAAGCATGCAAACCTGACAATTATTATTTTATTTTATCTATTCATTATTTATTCATTTTTAACCCCTTCAAACCCTGATAATATAAATACAAATTTATTTAAAGGTCAATTAATCAATTAATTCAATCACATACATATACTTAATGCAACAGATCCTGAATACAGAGTGATTTTTTTGTGCATTTATATATATTTTATTCATGTTATATAATTAATGATTTAAGACTTAATTATTTTGGAAGTGCACTGCAAACCAAGGTGTGTGTGTCACTTTATTATTCAATTTCTCAAAGGAAACAAGTCAAACAGCTAACTGAACCTTGCTTTCATACATCATTTCCAAATCCATTTTCCATAATTGATTTTATGTAGTTCACTGAATTTCTCCAGTGCTATAAAGGATGGTCAATTAAATTCTGAATGTGAGAACTCCCCCAGGAGCAGAAGTGGAATAACTGAAGGGGGAGTTTGTCAGTAACAAATGGAACTGGCCTACGTATAGTACGATTAAGTGTAAACCATCATAGCCTGGTGTGTCTATTGCAGCAGATCACACATATTTAGGATAAATAAATAACAATGACTATACGATGATCTCAAATCAGAAACCTGGAGTGAAGGGAGAGGAAAAGGTTGTACATGGGCACAGTTTTCTTTCCCAGAGAATATTTTTTTCATTTTTCTGTTGCAAGGAAATGTATTTTTGTTTACGTTCAATTGAGACAAAGCAAAAGTTCTATATCAGCAATTTCACAAAAATAATACATTCCGTTTAACCATAGCAATTCTGTTAAAAATAGCCAATTTGTCTGAAATTTATCACTTTTATAATCTGTTGTTCAAGTTCATCATTTTATTTTTCCACTTTCTCAGAAAAGAAGAAGGAATTCGCAATTTTGCTGTATTATTTAAATTTCTCTCCGTTGTTTGGCTGGCATGTCAGCATCTTCAAAAATGATGATTTCATCTTGTAGGAATTAGAGAACAGCAAAGATTCCCGTTACTTCGGCATCTGGAATGTCTCATAGAATTTACTGGTCTGTGGAATACATTGAAGCATTGCTTCTAATAAGCCAACTCCCCACCCACCAGTGGGTCACAGGCAGGTTTGCGGATCTGCTGGGTGGGGTTTTCTGGGCCTATAGTTTGGTTGTGGTGAATTAATCATGACAGGAAACATAAATAATGTACCACAAACACCATACTGCAACCTTCCAGGAAATATTCGTAATTCACTAAGCAAACACTTGCTTAAATGTAAACTGTGTTTTGTACTGCAACTTCTAAAATAAAAATTATGAGGTTTTTCAAATGAATTTGTTTTACTTTTAGAAAATACTGACTCTCTGGTTAATGCTGGATGTGATGTAATAACATTTAAGGGGAAACTTTATAACTATCAAATGAGCTTTTGGGTTAAATGTTTGAAAACTGAAATAGATTCCTGCTGTGTTATTATTTGTACTTACAGTAAGTTATTTTACACGCAATATTGGGATATATATGCTGATCTGAAACTAAGCATTTAAATTTCATACAACCAGTGGAATGTATAAATACTTAGAAATCATTGGAGGTTTAGGCAAGTAATTTATTTACAGCTGCCCTTAATGAGTGTTTCTTTGCTTTGCAGCAGAAAGGCTGATATATATCATGAGCTATATACTTCCGTAAGCAACACGATGATGTAGCTGTTAGCATTGCTGCCTGACAGCTCCAGAATACTGAGGATGAATCTTGGCCCAGGCAATGTGGATTTGGCTTATCTAAGTGGGTTTCCCTGATGGTATTCTGAGTTTCCTATCACACCTCGAAACTGTTCACATTATGTTAAATGCCAGTTGTAAAGTGGCCTAGTTTGAGTATGCATATCCCATGATGATTTACTGCCCTGTCAAGGGATGCTTCCTGTCCTATGCCTAGTGCTTCTAGGATAGGGACAGTGGATATGACTGGGCTACTTGAACGTATGTATATTTACATTTATAGCCAGAAAGACTTCTTTCAGAAAATGGACTTAGATATACAACAAACTCATTCCTTTGATTTACTTTATTGGAACGTTATCCTCAGTGAAATTGGTAAACAGTTTAAAGTTACTTATTTCTTTTTAAATTATTTTTTAAAACAGCAACATGTCTAATTGCTAATCTGAATGGTTTAAATTATCAGGAAGAGTTGACCAAATTAACAGCACTGCTCCAGAGCTGGGGTGAAGGGTTACTACATAGGGCTTGTTAGAGATAACATTGACATTTTTTGACCATCCTTTTTGTATTATGTCTTGTGTGTGCGTGTGTGTGCGTGTAGTTTTCCAACAAAAATAATGAGGCAATGGACACTGTCTGGGGAATTTTTCCAACACCGCAATAAAGGCAAACGAGCCACACGCATTAGAGGGTTAGTTTAGATTAAAAATAGAAAAGAAAAAAATAATGTAGTAAAGTACAAAATCCTTAAGTAAAACAAGAAAATAATTCCTTCTGGACTCCCTAGAGAGGTTTGAACCCTTCTACCTCTGGAGTCGTGTTGGCACTCTTGCCTTCCACAATCCACTCCCACATTTCACCTTTCATCTCTCTCCCTCATGTGATCTTGGTGTCTTCTTGTTGCTCGTAAGATTTTGCCTTAACTCTCCACCCAAGTCTAGTCTCAATAACCTCTCTGACAAGAGGTGGCTTTAAACCCCTTTCCAGAGTTGGGGGCAGCCCTTTACCTAAAGGGACACCTGATTAGATTTCCTTTCTGCAACAGTCCCAGTGGTCCTGTTGGCTATTTTTTCTGAAATCATTTCAATTGCATACTTTAAAAGGGAAATATGGTCATACTGTTTATACTGTTGGTCTCCCCTCTGTGCCTGGACCTTTACTGAAACATCTGTGGTCTCCTTCTCTTTCTTATTGACAGGTCAAACTCAATTGGCATCAACTGGTATTTGTACCACCCAGTATCATCAGGGAATGTCTCTTGAATCTTTTTACAATGCAGCCCTCACTCCTTCACTTTAAATTACTTCTGTGAGTCTTGTACAATACATTATGAGCTAAAATTAATTTTGGACCTGTTCAAAATGCTTCTGGTCAGCACACTAGGAACCTGAATTTGGTATCAGTATAACTCAAGTGGCTCACAAACACAGTTATATGCATGCTCACACTGGGCTACTCTAGAAACAACACTAATTTGTCTGAAACTGAACAAGGGTGTTGGCTATTTAAGACAGAACTCCTTCAAACAATTATTTTAACACATGATAAAGAATGAACGTATCTTTTAGGAGACAGATGAACAATATCTCACTATTGATTATTATAGGTCAAGCCTAATTAGGATTAATGACTGTGAATTTGTGGTTTATGTCAGATACAAGAAAGAACGTCCTGTAAACTTGGGCTCACTTCGTTTTATCCTGTCAGAAAGCATGCGAATGTATTAATTTTTTGTGTTTCTTTTTTCTACAGTGCTATAAATCTATCTAATCAGGTCAAATGAGAACAGAGTATAACTAAGTGAATTTACATGGGCCAAATGGTTTCTCTCACCTTTGTCTTTACTATCTACTGCAAATGATCTTCTCTCACCTTTGCCTTTATTATCTGTTAAGTACTAACACACCTATTAGTTTACTTTCGCTCACACTAAGGGTACTTTAAAGCAATATGTCATAAGGCTGGACATAACAACTAAGCACTTCACTAATAAGGAATTGCTCCCACTAGGAGCTGAACTTATTGCTACAACTCCCTTTCTGGATTCATACACTTTATGCAGACTGAGCTAATCTCTGCCAAACACAAAAGAAATGGATCAAATGAGAGAAAATGTGGAAAAAGACACATAAGAAGATTTTACTCTTAGCACTGTAGACAGGATTGTAATTCATCTTCTTCCAACCTGGGCTTAAAATCCATGTAGTGTGAAATTGCCTGCTAAGGTTGGAAGAGGGTCAATCTAGGTGGGAGTCAACCCATCAAGTGACATGAGTCAACTACAGCAAAAAGAAACATAAAGTCATGAGGAGGAGATCATGTGACCTACAGAGCCACCCTGCATAACTGTCTATATAGAAGTACAATTCAGACTACATTTATTGTGTAAACTAAGTATGTACTATGTTAGTTTGAATATTAAAATATTTCAGCTTAAATATTTAATAGTTTTAAATATGACATTGACATTAACAATCTGTCAAACTTCAGTTAATGGTAATACAAGAAATACATTGTGGTGAAGAGAATACCACAGCAGCTATCTTTCACTCTGACAGCTGTTTATTTATAAAGTGCATACTGGGCGCAATACATTCGTCCAGCTTTCGTTAAGTTTTAGAACCTGTGCAATAGGTATTCCAGCAAGTGCCTGCTTCTGTAAAGCAGGGTGTGAAATGAAACACCAGCCTAGGTTAATATTTTAGTAAAAATATAGGCAATTTACAACCAAAGTTGGAATGGTATTGTGAAACAACCATACTGTAGCCCAGGCAGGCTAAAATCAGCTAACAGTAAAATGAAATAGGAAAAAAATGAGAATTCAAGATGTGGCACAATAATATGTGTAAAATCACATAAACCAACACAGAACACACAAGTTAATACACAAAATGAGAAAGATAACCACAGTTAAATCTGTTTGTGACCAATGCCCTTCTAAGCTGTAGATGACATCAGAAAAGGAACTAGACCAGCCTTAAATTACATTATCAGAAAAGCCTGCTCCATCACAAGTCAAACCCTGGACACACTGGAAACTGATGTGGCAAAGAGGATGGAAGCAAAATTGGATGCCATCATGAAAAATAACCTCCATCCGCTCCAGGGGGTGCTCTCTTGGAGCACTTCTAGCCACAGGCTCATTCCACCATAGTGCTAAGAAGCACCTCTGGGGGTCTTTTCTGCTCACTGCTATCAGGCAATTCGATGCTTCCTCCCAATATACTCATTAAGTTCATTTTAAAATATCTGCACAATATACATTTATTTATCGATCGATTCATTGATTGATTGGCTGTATTATTTGTCCTGTGAGACTCTATCCCTGTTTTTTATGTTTCTGCTGCTGTACGCATCTGAATTTCCCCTTGGGAGTAATAAAGTTTATCTAAACACAATGTGATATTAGGGTATAAAAGAATAAGACAACTTTTGGAAGACAATAAAATGAAGATTATAGTACAGTACTTGCAAAAAATGATAAAGTTAAATCAGCTGCCTTTAAAAAGTAGGTAGCTGAAGTAATTTCCTTGATAGGTTGTCTTTCATTTCAACATTTTCTGTACCCAATTTTAAGGTAATGTGGAGTCAGAGCCTATTCTAGCAGCATAAAGTACAATTTACGAACCCATCCTAAACAGAATGCCAGTCCATCTCAGGTACTAGCCTTTCATCTGGTCTTTTTCTAAAGCCTTAGAATATTGTTCAGGAAAGTACAGTATGTAAATATATCATGACAGATCTTCTCACCAAACATGATCTATCTATCTATCTATCTATCTATCTATCTATCTATCTATCTATCTATCTATCTATCTATCTATCTATCTATCTATCTATCTATCTATCTATCTATCTATCTATCTATCTCTAAGTAGCAGAATCTTACTACCTTCATAAACAAATTTATTGGTGCTCATCTAGGTACTAACAAGAAAGCCATGTCAGTCCAGAATGTCAATTAGGCCTAGTAATTTCCACCCCTAGGCACCATCTACAGTACACTGTAGAGATAATATGGTAACGGTAGATGCTATTTGAAGCAGAGTAAGGTAGAAACACGTACCTGTATGTTTCCTGCTGTGCATCTGTAAATGAGACAGTTTGAAATATCTCTTATTACATCCAGGATATGCACACATGAATGGTCGCTTTTCATTGGTTTCTGCAGATGACCTCATAATAGTGGGAGTTACCCCTGGCACTCTCCGAACATCCTGTTAAAAAATTGGATAAGGAAGCTTACAGCACCTAACATAATCAATTATGATATATTAACTAGAAAGAATTTACATGTTCACTCTGTAATGACTGTATATGTTTATAAGGATCACACAAGCTCGAAGGACTGATGGATTTTAAACACTTTAGGAACTTTTCAAAGTAAGACTTTGTCATGCTTTAAAAACAAATTAACATTACATGCAGTTTTCTCATTGTTGGCTTTTAAAAGCATTGTGGCCAGTCTTTGGTTACTTTTTCCACCATCACTTTCTTTTGTCTGATAATAATTTATTGTATTGCTGAGCCTGTCCTTTTGCTCATTACCCTTTAATTAACCATTCTAGTAATACTATTTTAAAAATAATTTGTAACTGAAAGATCTATTAATACAGACACATAAAAACCAATTAGTCATCAGATGTGTTGCTATATTTAAATGTAATAAAACTTTTTTACTTGTATAATTCACAAAGACATCTGTTTTCAATGAGTATCAACCTTGTGTAATGGGTTTTTTATTCGTAAGAAGTGTAATTAATGCCAGCTAGAAGTTATTGATTGGTAAATGATAAACCAAGTGAGAAAGCTATAAACCATTTTTATCTGTTGACCTCACCGAGAATCTTCCCACCCAAGCTGGGGGGTGGGCGTCAGCTCTGACTAAATTGGAACCAGATGCCTCAGGTATCCAGATTCAATCCCCAAAAAAGTGGTCCGAAAGGGGACTGTTTGTTTCTTTTTTTGTGGTTTACCCTGACAGACAGTATAAACTAATAGAATTAAAGTGTTCATGTACACTGTTTTACTGTATATTCCTAACTTTTAAGATGTAGCATGAGTTTAACTCAGTATTAACTGTAGTCAGACAAAAGCCATTTCCTTGCAGCATCATAGGAAATAAAGCCCCGGATGAAACATTTCTTTCAATGTATATTTCTTTTCTGATGTGTATTTTATTTTACAGGACTTCCCACTCTGTTAAATTATGTACTTTAGATCAGTTAAGTTAAAACAAGAAGTGGTAGGATGAAGGAGGGGAGTAAAAAAGTACATTTAAGTCTAAAATATATCCAGACATCCTCTCTGGAGAATCTCTGCCTTCAAAATGTTGATGGCTTAAATTAAGTTTTAATGATTTATTAATTTTGGCAAAGGAAGGAGAAACTCTATCTTTATTGCTATTGGATCTTCAGAAGCAATTATTCTTCTTTGTTGTTGTTATATACAGTTTTTAGTTGCTCCATAAACTGCTTTGCCGGTTCAACCGTAAACATTTTTTTTGTTTTAATTCCCTTTGTTGTAATATTTACTCAAACTAAGTTAATGCAAAAAAATAATGATGAAAAAGGCAAGATGTCTTTATGATATAAAATATATACTCGGCATACTTGTGGGACTGGATTCATTTTTTGGACTGACCTTGGAGTCAGTATCTGACAACTCTGTTCAGGTTAACAAAACAGAAGAGAAATGCCATTGAAAACAAGCCCATAACCTTTAGATGAACTCTGAAACACTTGGCAGAGCTACTAACCTGGATGCCTCTGAAAACACCATGTGTGTGTATTCTGTACTGGGTACTGCAACTGTACACCATCGGACTGTTGTGATCACTTTCATAACCTGTTGCATGGCTGTAAGCAGAAAAATGATCAGTTGTACACTTCTCTACAGAAAGGGATTTCTTAAAGCAGGAATCACAATGAAACACAATGAAAAAGCAGAGGTGAGGAGTAAGACACTGAAATTCCTAAGAGCAGACATATTAGCCTTTCTCTTGTCTCTTGAATAATACAAGGAATCCAAGGCACTCATTTCATGAAAATATGGTAACATATTGCATATTGTACTACTGTAAATCTAGAACATTTTGCATAGTGATTTCCAATGGTTGTCTCTGTGAAGGGTGTTGTAATTTAGGTTGTGTTATGTTATCTATCTATACATCCACTTGGGTATCCATTTCTAAAGCCATTTAGATTATTACTACTGAATACACTTAATTCAAATATAAGATAATATAATATAATAGTTTAGATCATTTAACAATGTTTTTTATACTGTGTTTAATAATGCTTTCTCATAGCTCCAAGGACTTAGGCTTGATTCTCAACCCAGCTACTTATCTATTGCACATTTTTCCATTGTCTACATGGATTTCCTCCGTGTTACTTCTAAATTCTTCACATACTGTCTGTGTGACATCTCAAATAAGAACATGAATTCTGCCAGTATATATGAAAAAATATTAATTTGAAAGATTTTTCAGGTCTCAGCATGAAAGCTTGCATATTGTAATCTTTTTTAGTTAGCCAATAAAAGGTGTCATTTTGCTTGGCTTTTCTCTACATTCATAATGGCTAACATGGTACAACACCCTAGTACTACAAATATTGAGAAAATATTCACAAATAATGAGTTTAAATAAGTGTGCCCTGTGATGGCCTGACATCTTTAATTCACACTGCCTTATAGATTCAGCTAAAGGATATTATTGTGTTTACAGTTTTTTGAGTAGTTTGATAATTAGTCATTTAGGAAAAGGAATACCCTGTTTATTTACCACAAATTAAAGTAATTTCACTGGCTTTAGAAAATAATTTTTTTTTTTCCCTTTAAGAACATTGTTTCTGTTAAGTGTGCTTCTCATGTAAAAGGGATCAATTTTGGTTATAGCTGGAAACAAGATCAATTTTTTTCATTTAAATACATTGACATCAAAGAAAGTCAAAACAGGACATGACAGGTATGGTGTTGAAGAAAAATAATGTTTTTAGCTCCATTCTAACACATGGAGAGACTGAACTTTCACTCCATTTCTTGCGTGCATACTGTTATGTCTCGACTTGCTCACACCCATTGTTTGACCCCCTTAAGTCTTTGACAGCACTCATCATGTGTGACTCGCAATTGGCCCTGCGTGTCTTTAACAGGTACATCATGCAATCATTTTAGGCAGTCATGACTCTTGTTGAAGCGGTAATTACGAACTACCTACATGTCCCCTTATCTCACTTTTTAATTCTCTTAACATCCTATGAGTACTAAAATATATACAGCACTTCCATGTTTTGTCTTCCTGCCCTGTGTTTTTTGGAAGTTTGACCTTGCTTCTGTTTATCCGCTATGCCCCGGTTACTTTATTAGGATCTGACCATTATCACATTTTCTGACAGCTGCTCCTTTTGTTGTTTCTGTCCACACCTGACTTGGATTTGAACTTCTGCATGCTTTTTACATGGATCTTTGTTATGTTGTCCATATAACTGACTTTTGCTATTAAGGCAATGGCACAAGCAGTAGGAATCACAAAGCTAAGACCATTCTACAGTGTTATTGTCCACTGCTCTCACCCCTTTAAAATCTGGTTTGCCTGTCTGTCCTCTTAGAAAATTTTATAGACAATGTGCAGCCAAATGTAACAGCAGGACAGGAGAAGGAGGATAATGGAGATGCATGAGGTGTTGAAACAGCAGCAGTGTGACACCTATTTTTTTGCACTAAATTTATTGAACATACATGGCAGGAGCCCTGTTAAGGGAAATTTATGAATGGAGTTTAAACACAGAAGTTTAGCATAATTCCACCTGATAGTACAACTCGAAAGTCAATGTGCTTATTCTCAAAAATAATACAATTTATGGACAACGATACATTTTCAGCTATAGGATGAGTGCTTAGTTAAGTGTTTTCAGCTTGTTTTTTATTAATAACTATAGATAGATAGATAGATAGATAGATAGATAGATAGATAGATAGATAGATAGATAGATAGATAGATAGATAGATAGATAGATAGATAGATAGATAGATAGATAGATTTGTCCCCAGACGGAAAGTTGGCTTTGCACAAAAGCCATTTAAATAAATAAATACATAAACAAGTAGATAAATAAATTAAAAAATAAATAAATAAATATACACACTCATTTCGGTCCAAACACATACCAAAATGACTATAAAGCAATAAAATTAAAAAGAAAGACAATATTTCACTTGGCAGCCCCAGTCCCAATGAGGCATTATGCAGGCTTATTGCTGTTGGCATAAAGGAGCCCCCGTAGTGTTTATTGACACAATTTTACTGAATAATTCTTTGGCTAAAAGGCCTCAGTGTTGAACTAATAGGAGACTAGTTTCCCTCAAAAGCACAAGGATGCTTGTTCTTTTAAAGGCTGTTTCTTTGGCTCTACATTGAAAAACATACAGTTTTAGGTACGTCACCTGTGTTTTTTATTTCTTGTTTTTGTATTTTCTTTTCTTGATCCATTGTTTTTATTTTGTTAGAATACATTAAGATTATAATTCATATAATTTGAAGGATATTTATGACAGACACATTTTTGAAATTGTATTTCTAACTTCATTTCTAATAAACTGTAACCACTGTGCATCTTGCATGAGTTGTGTTATAAACAGAAACCTGTATGCCAGGATAACAAGCAAACAGGGAGTACCAATTGATCCCAGATTTCCCATTGCAAGGCTCCTTTATGAAGAAGGTTCACAACACCTTTCAGAATGCTGCCAATGCAAATATGTCAGATCAAAGTAGAAAAAATAAGATAATGCAATTGCATGAAGAGAAAACCTTTTGTTTGCCACTGTAGTCAATCAAGTTTGTAAATGAATAAACTATTTGTCATGATGTTGTGTACTTGTTCACATTAATCTGAGGCCTTTTAACCTTATTAGATCATTTATCCAATTTTGGCGCATTTTGCAGTTTTTTTCTTGGTGTTGATCATTTTTACCATCGTCACATCACTTTTTTGCCATTTGAGAGGTTTGTTTTGATCGAGGACAACATTGTTTTGTTTTTTTCTGATTATCTGATGTGCTTTCTTACTTGGGGACATCATTATTTGTGGACTACTAAAGAAGTTATTATTTCAGGTGGAACATTCTAATCTTGACCTATTAAACAAAAACAAGCAAATGCCAGTCAACTGCTTAGCTTTGTTACGGGAAAGAAGGCTTAGATGACATTTGGATTTTAGCTTGTGCTTTTGAGCATGATTCTCAAGTATCTGGACTTTCTCTTTTGGCTTACTCTTTGTTTTCCTGGTATCTCAAACTCTCGTCTGTCTCTGACAATGCCTCAGCACATTCTCTACTTTTATTGTTTACCCCCTGGTAATTTTTCAGTCAGTGCACCTGATGCATGTAGGTTCATGACACTATTAGGAACAAGCAGAAGAATACTAGGTTTGTATGCAATATCGTTCAGTGAATCATCAGTCCTAAATGATTTGCCTGTCTCAAAATTGATTACCAGCAATCGACCCCAGTTTAGCTGTTGATTTATGGGGTTTATTCTAATGAGGATAGAACGGAGCCAAAACTCTGTGAGAAGTACAGATGGAGGACTGTGCATATACATTAATGATAAATTCTGCAACCCATCTCATATACTGTAAATAATAAAGCACAAAGCCTGAGCAAATGACACTGAAAAGTTAGCACTCAATGTATGGTAAGACCATGTTGTTTGTCCTGACAAATACATCAGGTCAGACTTTTTTTGTTAACAATGATCTACCTTCTGACATAAAACTAAATTATGGGAGATTTTAATTTCTGCACACTGAATGATCTTCCTGGCTTTACACAATACATCAAGATCAATACATGCAGTGAATCCTGTCTCAGTCTGAACTATAAAAACTGGTATGATAGGGAATTGATAGGTCCTGGACACTTACATAACAATATAACCCAGCTTCTACAAAACTATCAGTCATAGCTAATACTAATAAACATGAAAGGCAGGTCACTATGATGCTGTTACAAACAGAACAGCGGCCATTAGTAAGTCAGCTATTTCTAGATATATATGTTTCAGTAAAGATAGAAATCAAAATATACCCAAACATCCATCCATCCATTATCCAACCCTCTATATCCTAACTACAGGATCACAGGAGTCTGCTGGAGCCAATCCCAGCCAACACAGGGCGCAAGACAGGAAACAAACCCTGGGCAGGACGCCAGCCCACCGCAGGGCACACACACACGCACACCCACACACCAAGCACACACTAGGGCCAATTTAAGAACTCCAATCCACCTAACCTGCATGTCTTTGGACTGTGGGAGGAAACCGGAGCACCTGGAGGAAAACCACGCAGACACGGGGAGAACATGCAAACTCCACACAGTGAGGACCCGGGAAGCAAACCCAGGTCTCCTTACTGCGAGGCAGCAGTGCTACCACTGTGCCACCCTATACCCAGACAATAAACCCTAAATTAAAGAAGTATAAAAACAGAAACAAAATTTATTTCAATTTGGAGCCAACAGAGAATAGAAGAAAATTGCATAGAAGAAGACTGAATAAATGAAGGCAATATATAAACACAGGCGATGGAATAGCCCTAACATATGGGGAGGCTTAGAGTTATTGACTGCAGGCTCTAAAAACACTGTAACTATTGACTATCTTCTTATTTCAAATGATTTTAGTAATTTCTACTTTAGGTTTGATTCCATCAAATTTATTTTGGAGCAAGTGAGAGTCTTCAATTAAGTAACTGATTTACTAGCTAAGCTAATGTAGATATTGAAGTAACTGTTGATGCCAGTTTAAACAGTATATCCAAACAAGCTCACTGCCCATATGGCATATGTTATTCAGCCTTACAAGCGGGCAAAAACTAGATGGCTCCAATAATTTTTAATCTGTTTCAATGGTTAATAGATATTGAAGTAGTTACTGTCTTTGGTAAGAAAATAAAAGATAATTAATTTTTTTATATCCAGTTGTTTCAGCTTCAGTAATAAGGATTTGTTTTAAACAGCTCATATTAAATCTCAATCTTCTTGAGGGTACACTGCTCTTGGACATGAACAAATATGCCTATCAAACAACAAGGGTTGTCAATAATGTAGCTTTAAGCAGGCCATAGCCTTAAATGGCCTAATCATATCCTTAATCATCCTGCTCATTCTGTACACTAAAAATTCAGTTTTAGCAATGTAATAAGACTTATAATCGCCCAGTGTTAAACAAATTGAATGCAGAAAAAGATATTTTTTTTAGCATTTTCATAATTTAGGTTTGAACTTTACATTGCATGCAAATGTCCATTTTTCTCTTTTTATCTTACTATACACTTTGTCTTTTGTTAATATTTTGTGCCCTTTAGTTGTAATATACAAAATCAATTGAATTCCTCTTTCTAGGATAATAAAACTCGATTTGACCCTGTCCTTGACCATACATACTCTGAAGTATGACCTAAAAGGAGCTTGAAGGTGGCACATGGGTCCTAGTCAATTTGAGAGACCTTTTCTTTAGTTTTCACATTTAATCCCAAGCTAAAAAAATGAGTGAACTGCAAATTAAGGAGGGTCACCTATAGCCCATAGGAAAGGCAATATAGGGGTATTTGCTATATTTATCTTCTCATCTATATTTCTGTTGGCTTTAAAAGTTCCATTTACTAAGAGTGAGCAAAAATGAGTTAAAAAGTATTTGCTTTAGGAGTCTGATTTTTGTATTATTTCTGTATAACAGCTGTCTTCTTTATTTTACATCTTTAAGATTTGAGAAGACACCATAATACCCAGAGAAAATCTATACATTAAAGTTAAGAGTAAGCAATGACAACATGGACAATGCGCAGGAAAATACCTGAACCAGGACCCTGGAGCTGTCAGGCAGCAGCACCAAACACTGCACTCTGGGGCTCCCCTTTGCATAATTTGTTAGTTATTGACTTTTAGTTCACAGTTAAACTGACAAGTTCAGTGCCATTTATACATGGGCTCTGGTGTACTCACAATAAAGTATGTAACTTTGATTTCCTGCACTTAAAAAAATTACATAACCATACAATTATAACTTGGAAGTCTATTTTTGTAAGACTGTGACTATATGGTAGACACTTGTGCAAAATATAAAGAATGTGTTTTAGTGCCTTGAGATTGTTTAAAGTCCCAACAATGTATAGTGTCAGGCCTTAGGAAAAATCTGTGTTTGCGTCACTGGAGTCAAACTGAGTACTCATTTTATGACTCAGCTGAAAACTCTCCGAGTCTGTTGTACAGTATGTGCAGTATGTGCATTGCAGCTCCATTGTTTTCTGGTTTTATTACAGTTATGCGTGGGTGACCTCCTCCTTGCTATTGCAGGTTGAACTTCAGTCAATACTGCCACATTACTAATTCCTGGTAGGCCATATCTCTTAAGATGAGAAATTCTATTGAATATAATACAGCATGGAGAGTACGGTTCCTTTTTTTAACCAATCCTAAACTTTGAAATAAAAATGATTGTAATATTGCAAAATATAATACTTAAATAACTAAAATTATGGTGGCCATTATCAACATGTATTAGTTTATAATTAAGTAATGTGAATTAATTATCATGCTTTAAAAAACCACATTAATTAGGAATTAATTAATTAGGAATGAACACTCAATAGATCAGTGTCACAACCATGCCTACCCAACATCCCCCTTAACCTCTTTAAGGTTGGAGTAAATAAGTGTAACAAATCTCAAGTGGAGAAAAGACACCCTTACAGCAGAAGACAGTTTAGACACTTGAGCCATTGGAGTTCTCCTTTGGCTCAACTGTCTAAAATGGCTGCTGTCTTATCTCCACGTGGGATGAGTACCCTTGTTTGTGTGTAAGTTTCCTAGTGGGTGCAGCTCATCACTGGAGCACTGCCTATATGAAGAGAACCCACGTATATTAGCAAGTGACCATCCATTCTAGGCACCCTCTCTCTTGAAGTTAAAATGATCTTTGGCTGCATCTCAATAGGAAACTAGACAGAGTTGTTGTAACATCCAGGTTATCAACTAATTAAAATTGTATTAAGCATCAATTCATCCATCCATGAATGAATCCACTTAATATAGTTCAGGGTCACGGAGTCCAGAGCCTATCATTACAGGATTATGAAGACAGAAGAAAAACCAGGGATGTGGAGACCAGTTTTATTAACCATAAACATTAATTTAAATAAATACCCGACAATTATGGTCGAATGATAAAAGTTCAATGTTCTCATACTAGTTTTGTAATATTACATAAAATAGAATATTTAGCATTTCATGTAGATACTTAAATATTTTAAATTAGGTTAAAATTAGATTTTAGTTAACTAGAGAATATATGTATAATAGTTGTATGTCAGACCCCTGTGACCCTGTAGTTAGGTTTATAGCGGGTTGGATAATGGATGGATGGATGGATAGTTGTATGTAAAGTGCAAAATTTTACACTTTAACAAAGAAATATCTAGATTATAAGGAAGAATTTCTTTATCTGAAAATGTCCGAATAAGCTTCGGTCCATTCTTGGATGTATTATTTGACTGAATAAATTTGAAACTAGATGGATCCTTTTAAAAAAAAAACAGTTAGAAACCATACCTGACAAATTATCAGACCAACTCAGAACACATTCGTGCACACATCTACTTTGGTCCATTTTACAGACCCCATGTTAACCTTACATGTGTTTGGAAGAAGTGGGAGGAAGAATACAGAACCCAGAAAAAAAGTCACTCTGATGCTGGGAGAACCTTACAACTCCATGCAGAAATTGACCAGGCTAGGACTGATGCCTAGACTCTCTGAAATGAAGGATCTGTGCTTACCACTGCTTGTTTTATTATGCATACATATTATTCGCAAACTTGCTTCTAATCAAGGATCACAGAGAAGTGGGACTTTTCTCAGCAGCTTCAGGCTTAAGATAGGGAAAAGCCCTGCATGGGATACTAGTCCCTCACAGGGCTCACTCTTGTGACTATTGGATGGGTACAGGTTTTGGGATGTGGAAGGAAAGCTCCAATATCCAAGGGAGAAATACATGTAGATATGGTAAAAATGTATTAGCCTAACACAGTGTCTAGGTAGAGAATTCAAAACTATGATGCTGGATTTGAGGCACCTGCACTATCCACTGCATGCAACGCTGTCCTTCATTTGATATTAATTATGTTGTATCTGTAGGTGTGCCTCATGCTCTATAAAAAGTGAGCTATTGAAAAATTAAAATGAACCAAACTCAATTAAAATGAGTTAGCATGGTAGCACAGCAGTCAGTGTTGTTTCCTTACATCTTCATGAACCCAGATATGGATCACTGTGTGCATGGATTTTGCACATTCTCTCCATGTCTGTGTACATTTTTCTCTGGGAACTGCAGGTTTCTTTTCACAAAAGCTAACAGGTAATTGAAAATTTGCCAGATATGACTGAGTGAGAGTGTATGCACTAGAGTGCCCTGCATTGGACTTGTGCCCTACCTAAGGTTGGTAACTGTCTTGTAATTAAATGTGCAAGATGCACAACGTTAAAATGGATCAGCTGAATTGGGGTAGTACAGCAGTTTCACACAACAAGGGACATGGGTCACTGTCCCTGCAGAGGTTTCACATCCTTGTCATGTCTATATGGATTTCCTCTGGGTCTCTTTACTGTCTACCCGTATCCCAGTGACGTGAGGGTTATATTAACTGGTGACTCTAAATTGAGACAAAAGTCTATTGGTGTGTACCCTGTGATGGTTTGTGATCCCCTTTGGGTTTGGATCTTGACTTGATTTGGTTCTGCCAGAATACGCTCCATCATATTTTAATTCTGTATTGCAGTCAGATAGATAGATAGATAGATAGATAGATAGATAGATAGATAGATAGATAGATAGATAGATAGATAGATAGATAGATAGATAGATAGATAGATAGATAGATAGATAGATAGATAGATAGATAGACTGAAAAAGATTATAAAATAGCAGTAAGCATCAATACAAGGTTTTAATATTTCAACAACTTATTAAAGAAAATACAGTGCCTAATTATTGCACATTAATAATAAAGGATTACAAGTTACTTACCCTTTTATTGTAGGGCCTAGAGTGCTTACAGGATTCCATCCCATGCACTCAAGTTGTGAAGCCATTTGGTATAAATTATCACTGTTGC
Source organism: Erpetoichthys calabaricus (assembly GCF_900747795.2). NCBI lineage: Eukaryota > Metazoa > Chordata > Cladistia > Polypteriformes > Polypteridae > Erpetoichthys > Erpetoichthys calabaricus. The sequence continues at coordinate 67,378,017 of NC_041395.2, forward strand.
AAAATAAGAAAAAAAATAAAAATAAACAAGAATTGTTGAAATGTTAAAATGTGTGCTTCAATTCAAATGTTTAAAGTCTAAATATTCTTGATTGTAACAGAAGATTAAAGCAAAAGTAACATTATATTCATAATCAATGACCTTGAAATTGTCTAAAATGGTACCCCACATGCTTATATCTGAAATTTGTCATTTTTAAGCTCCTGGTAATAGCTCTTAGAGAACTAGAACCACCAATAAATCATACTCATGATAAGCAACCTGAAAATCACATAAAATGACACTTCGCTTATCTATATTACCAATTTCAATTTTTTCAAATCATTTGTAAAAAGGATTAGCTTTGGCCCCTCATTTCCCAATAGGGGGTGAGACCTGGGGTCAATAGATGTGTCAAGCACAACTTCAAGTCCTTCTGATAATCTTTGCTGAAGATGCTTATTGGTTTACTCTTTATCATATGGCCCTAAAATGGTGTAGAAATTAGGGTTTTGCAGGTCTAGAGAGCCAAAAATAGAGGAAACCTCCCAAATAAAAACCACATCTTGCATCTTCCTGCACACTGGGGCCAAAGGACACTTAAAAAAAGGAAAGTTGTTTACTAAGTTGTACCCGTTTATCTGACATACAAAGAATGCTTGCAACACAAAGAAAAAAAGATGCAAAGGAGTGATAGATTGTTTTAATCCCACCACTATACAAATACTATACTACACATACATCACTACCATTATTAACTAACATACAGTAGCACTGATAATCATAAATGCCTCTGGGCTTTTCAGTCATTTGACCACGCAAATTTTATTGACCAGTTTCATGTAGGTTAAAGAATCCCACCACCTCAGCTGTTAACACCCGGAGGATTTTGTGTTCTTCCTCAGTATAATGCCTAATGTGAGAGATGAATTGCCATAGTAAGAAAATAGCCTGTCTCAGTGGAAAAATCTGTTGCAGCAGTGAATATCTCGTTTTACTATAAATCCACTCCTTTCTTAGGGATTGTCCTTTCTTTAACCTTCATGAAAGAAAGCAACTATTTAATAGATGAGACTGCTGATGTGTTTTGCCTAGTACTGCACCATACAAAGACAGCACAATGGAAAAAAGAGCTTCTCAAATTTGTTTCCAACGAATACTTTTAATCAGTTTTTAATTTGATTTCTTACTTGATAAAATTTGAAAGGTGTCACTTTTATTTTGCAGTTTAAATAAAAAAATATACACAATGCTTATGTATCAATCCATTCATTTTCAGATCTACTTAAATCTACTTCAGGGGGCTGAAATCCATCCTAAAAGACAGGACATCAGTCTATCATGGACTAATATATAGTGTACATAAACAAATGTAATGTGTGTGTGTGTGTCTATAGCATATTGCAATATACACAAAGGCATTATACAAGTCACAAGTGCATTATTTCTATCATAGGTCCATTTGCTGCTGTACACTGTGAGTCTGATCTTTGTGCAGTGCATTTTCAGAAAAAAATATTTTTACAGGGTGGACAATTATGTACACTACAAGCTTTTGCCTTCAGGTGGTGGATAATTTCTGATCCATCACTAATCTGCTGCTGGCTCTTTGTCTCTTTCTGAGTGGGTATCCAGAACCTACGTAGATGGTGGCAGGATGCAAAACCAGCATTGAATGCAAGGGTTTGATCATTTCTGAACAGAATTCCTGTCCACTGCAGTGAAAACTTACACGTGCTGACATTTCAGAATGAGTTTAGGGTTGCCAATGAACGAAAGAAAGTACAGGAAGACCTCGAAGACTTCATAAAGAGAGGTACCAACCTTGGTATCAATCTAACTTTTGAGTCTACAGCATTATCAACTACATCAGCATCCCACAAAGAAGAGAATCAATTCACTTTTATATAGCACACTTCCCATTGACAACCTCAATCCATCTTAAATACAATACAAGTAAAAGAGAATACAATATTCAATAAAATACAAAGACACAATGCAAATATACATATACTGAGGCATATACTAGAATATATACAGATTGTATTTTAATGATCTTGCTTTAATTAAGTTCTTAAAGTTACTGAAAGTCTAAGCCATGAACAGTAGCAAGATAAACAAAACTCCAATTTGCCCAGAGACTAGGCCAGAAAACAAAATGTCTTACTATACACAGTTCTTATTAAAAAACACAATCAAAGTCAAATACATCTGACTTAGGCCAGCTAGATCCCTTAGCGTTCTGCTTTAGACTAATGCCAACAACTTTGGTGAAATTCAATGGAGCTGAAACCATGACCAGAGCTAATATACCATAAATAACTGGTGATGCTAATATCACCTATGCATTCTGAGGTCCCACCATAAGCATGTGTACTGAGCCAGTCTACCTCAACGTAGATCATGTGGATAGACGCTTGTTCATCCATCTATGCACTCAAACCATACTGTGCTGATAATTTGTGATGAATTTCTGCACTCCTTACACCATCGCTCAACAAAAATTCAATTGCAACATACTGTACTGCTCTTTTTAAGATGCGTCATTTTGACTGCACTGCTGGTAAATGATATGGTGTCTCTCACTAGAGAAAACAAAAGTTTCTATTTTTATGTTTGCACACAAAAAAAAAACTCTGTGAGTTACATTTCTGACCTCATACTTGACCTCTTTGCATTATGCAAGTAATTATAAAATTTTAAAACATAGTATAAATTACATTAAATTGGTTATTTAACTTTTTATGGAATGATAATATTTAACAGAGGTCAACAAATACTTATCCTTTACACAAGAAAATCATATAGCATTGATTTCCCTGTAAGAAGGTTTAAAGTATTTAAATCACTGCATCTCTGACTTTTCATTGGAGAAAATAAAGAACATTAAATTTCTGCACAAACAAAATTCAAAGGTCATTCTCAAATAGCCTAATAACCTCTTCTTGGACAAACTCCTGTGTGTATTTGCATTTTTCAAGTTTAATTACATCAATTTAAAAAAACACACTCAATCTCATTTGTCACCGGCACAGGACACTGTTATCCATTATACTGCCTGAAGTGCTATTACCGCTGCTGTAGGACTGTGGATATCAGCTCTGAAATTATTAAGACTCTCCTGCCGTTTGACGATGCGCCATAGAAGCTCGTGCTGGTCGGTGCCACTGTGTTTTGCAATTCCACAAATTCTTCCTGTAACGCAGCTGTAATTAATTCCCGCAGTTCCCCAATTTTTATTAGACGAGTCAGCCTGATACTTCTTTTTTTATGGTAAGAGATTTTCTCAACTCTCTTTCTTTTGACACTTCATTTATAAGGGGGCCTCCTCCACAATCTCAACTGTTTTTTGTTCTGCTAAGCCTCTTCATCAAGCATTTCATTTATTCATCTTGTCACCCAAAATTTATCTTACTTTCCATCTATTTAACTGCTCTATGACTAAAATGTACTTATCAGAGGTTAACAAGCTCTGTTCTGTTTCATACACTTTACCTTGGGGGTTGGAGGGGTAAGAATTACACACCACAAAAACTGTTTTGTCAGAAGAGGTTTCTGGCTACAAAATATATTTGTAGTTGCAGTTTTATGAAATGCTGAGTCACAAGTTTTAATCAACAAGAATTTGTCATTCACAAGGTTTTATTATCTCTCCAAATACCATATTAATGTAAAAATATTTTTTATTTATGGACTATTTTGTAACTTTTAAAAAATTACAATTGAATTGAATGGGTGATAAATAGCTACTTAAAATAAAAAATTTGAAAAGAGATCAACATAAAAAAATAAGTGATGTTTATTTTGTCCCACCAAGAGTCTTTATGCAGCTCTTAACCCCAGCGTTGACTCAGCAATACACTGCAGGCTTGACAATGTGCCTGTCCTTCTTGTCACATGCATTAACTATTTATCTCATTGATTAAATGCTGGAAACACAACCTTGATTGTCTGTTCTTACTGAACACTTTACATGTAATATGTTCATTATAAAACATCATTTCTGTTTCCATTAAATCCATTTCAGGTTTGTAGGAGCTTGACCCTGTTCTGGTTTCAGTAGGTGCAAGGCATTAAACAACCATGGACTAGAGTCCTTTGAAAGACTCTAGTATGATGGCAGTTATTACTATTAATGATTACTTATTACTTCATTAAAGACGATACCTAATGGAGTACAGTATAAGGTATGCAGTCTCCAATTTAACTCTTCAAATATACTGACATATTTATCCCAATCTGCTGTTAACCAGTTTCACTTTAAGATATCACCTAACAGGTAGAAGTCTACATTGCTCCACATATATTTTTGAATAACATGCTTCAGTCTTTCAGTATTTGTGAAATAAATGAAAATGTAGGAAATGTAATAAGATGGAAAATATTACAAATTGTATAAGGTTTTTCATTAAAAGTTATCATTTCTCTCAATAGAACAGACTTGAAGAAACCCAGAAAATTGCTTAAATGTGTATTCTTTTGTTTCCTACTATAAGAGAGAATTGAACGTGATACTGTATATTCAACTTTTACCTGAAGTGTGGCCTTACTGTTTCTGACATTATTGACTTTTCAGGATGATTCATCATTCCTATTAGTATTCCACATTTTAGAGTAAAAGGTAACAATATTTTGCGAGAGAAACCTTTAAGAAGTATGTTTGTGGTGGACATAGTTTAGAGTCTACAGCATTATCAGGGATGAAGGAATTGCAAAACAGGACAGGTTTTTGATTCAGTTAGCCCCTTAATAAATGCCTTATTCGTGCCTTGTTTTGATGTAATCTGTTAATTATACATCAGAAAACTTCTTGGATAATAAAAAATGTGAATTTTTAATTACATCATTGGATTCAGTTTCTTTTGTTTCTTGCTTATAAATATTTACTAATTAGCCATTGATCAACTTTAATGATGATTGACAGGTTTGAACAAGAAGAAGATGATTGCTCCTCACAAGTGAGCATTGCTATTTACACCTGGATCTTATCCACATTAAAACTGAATTATAGAAGGAAACAGTAAAAGAAACATGTAGCTCTGTAATTAAAGCATTACATATTGACTTGTATTTTTAAAGATGACGATTCTCTCTGTCAGGTGCTATGAATGCAGAAATGGCCAAAGGCCCACAGTTTCAGTTTGCTGTTGGGTTCTTGTTTGCATGGATTGCTTTCAGTTCTCCCTGTGTCTGTGTATTTTAGTTTTCACCCCACACCAGGCTCTGCACCAGCTTTGAATGGGATTATGTGGATTTGAGAATGTTATGTTATGCTGTGCCATGCAATGCAATGCTATGTTATGCTATATTACAGTATGTGAAACCCAGCACACACTATGGACATTCAAGAATAAGCTTGTTTTAAAATGCTTACTCTGCATATTAGTTTATTTTAGGGTCAGAACAGGGGGTAGTCATGAACAAGTGTAATACAAAAGGGATCAGGTGTCCAAGAATAGTGTTGAAGGGGCAAAGGCAGGAGTTGAGCAGAAAGAGGGGGAAATGGTGACTGTGTACAACAGAAAAAACTGTTTTGTTTTGTTTTAAATCTACAGCTTCCAGAGCAAAGTAAAATGAGATTCATGTTTTGTACTATACAGTATATGCTGCCGAGGAGGAGGATACTGTGAATCACAGTGCACAAGAAGCTGAATACCACAGCTGAAAGAGCAATGTTATCAGAATTTGAGGCAAAACATCAATTACTAGCACAATTCTGAAGTTGTTTCTGGGAAATATATGTTCAAGGCTTTTTCTTTTGGTTTTGCATAACCAGGTGACCATTAACAGTTTATTTTTCCTCAACTACACATCACATTCAGACAAAAATAAAAACTATTGTGGGAGCGTGCCAGTTCTCATTATTTACCTATAAATAAGCTATCCTCAGCTCACATTTCATGATGCACTAAGTCATACCACTAGGCAGCGAACAGTAGATCCTGGACTTCACTCAATGAATATTTGCCATTATGGGCCTAGGGACACACAATCTGATCTGTTGATGGTTGAAAAAAACAATAAACAAAGATAAATGTGAGGTGTTATATTCCAGTGTTCTTCTTATTAAGGTCAGAATGTTTTCAATGTTTGAGGACATCGTAATTGTATTTGTAAAAAGTAACTCTATAATAAAAAAAGACCTTTACAAAGATATACATGAAAAAAGTGCTATTTTCACAGGAAAAAGCCAAAAATAATAATGCTTAAGATAAACTATTTTAATATTTAATGCATTTTCAATTTCATACATTGTAATAATTCAATCTGAATATAAATTTAATTTCTTCTAAAAAGGAAAACCATTAGAAACTGGAAACTTAATTACACTACAGAGTTTTTCTCAAGCACTGCGAATTCAACAGCAATGCAAAGCCAGACATTTTTATTTTATCCAGTCATTTCATAATGAACTCAGAATATGACCCAGCAAAGACCATAAAATTGCATAAATGTTTTTTTTCTGAAAGGTGAATAATCTGAGATTTTATAAAAGGAATAAAAGTCAAGCAGAATGGATCATTTTCATGTCTGCATAACACACAATATAGAAGAGTAAATATTGTGTCTAGCATCTCATTATATCAAGAAAGACAGTACAGTAATGTTAATTGGACAGGGGTTTGTCAGATTACTTTTTTCCATCAAGGGAATATACTTTCAAAAAATGTAAATAGAAAAAAACTAAAAAATCTTCAGTCATATTACAAGAAAGCTATAAAGCATACCTGTTGTACGGGTTTCTTAGCAGCAAGGCCTGACTTCCGGCACAGCTGTCAGTGGGGGTGTGGCAGCTGTAAACTGGAGGGGGCACTGGATATTGCTGGTCTCCTACAAAAATACGAAGCTATCAATCAAATCACCAGTCTTTCTTATGATACCACTAAATGTTTTATTGAGACATGGTTTTATATGTTACCTATTTTAAACATGCAAAAGTTTTATCACAAAAGCCTTTTTTAATAAACTGCATGTTGATGAAGCCTTTTACGTTATTTTTTATCTCCTTTGCTAGCATAAAGCATAAATATTACAAATAATAGTAAATTATTGTTAAAAAAAATTAAGCTTTTGCAGAATTAAATGTATCCATGTGTTATATGTAACTGTTGACTTAATGCCTACATTTTTATTCTGCATTGTATGTGTGAGTGTGAGTGTATATACACCCTATATAGAATATACATAAATAAACACACTATATAGAATATACCTATATATACTCAAACACACCCCTGTACACATACTGCATACTGTATATTTATATTTGTATACACACACAATATTTGGGTAAAAAGTAAACATTACCTATATTTGTCTGCTGATTTAGGGGCTCCTCATGTTTAAAAGAATGATTCGAGAACTGTGTTGTGTGATGAGAGGGAGTGTGGCCATAGCTGGGAGTCCCATCAAAGGTCATAGAGCTGTACCCTGTAAAGAAATACATATTAGATCAAGTTAGCCAAATGTTGTATACAGATATTCACTCATTTGTTTCAGATTGTGAAATACGTTTCTCGGTGGACAGATTTTTAAAAAAATGCAATCTAAAAATACTGAACCTTTTTAAATGAATAACTAAATAAAGCAAATGTGCACTGAATTATGGAGGAGGTCAATTTGCTAATAATATCCATCCATCTACATATCTAGATATCCATTTTCTTACTTCTTTTCCTGGTCACAATTGCAGGAAAAACAGAAGCTATGCCTGGCAGCAACAGGTGTAAGGCAGCAAGTAGAACGCCATGCTATTGCACAATGAGCATTAACACATTAAATAAAAACAAGGTTAACTTTCTGCATCCCTGCAAGGCAGGTTATTATTAACAAAATATATTTTACAGCATTCTACTTCAGTTAGAAAAAATCAAACAGCTGTAAGAAATTGTTAGTTGACAAATCCATCCGTAACCAATACATCTTAATTCATACATTGCCATTATCAACATTAACTGTCTGCTTTGCAAAGCAAAAAGAAAAAAATATAATCCTTTTCACATTGCAGTCTGTTCTATTTTGTACCTTCAGAACATTACAAAGGAACTTTTAAACCTTTTGTACTATATGCACAAGATTCAGCAATAAAGAAAGAAAACAAGATTGGGCTTAATGCTTGTTGATAAAGTTTGATATGTCATTGTTAACAATTAAGTATTTTAACTGGTTTGCAGCATAACCATAAATTTACACTTGTCAGTGTCTGTCTGCTTACATTAAAGTATTAAAGAGCATTCAATAAGTGTTCCAGTGGTAATATCACCTCCCACCAAAAAGGGAAAATTGCTTTTCCTAAAAACAAACAAACTACAGAATATAGGAAGGGTACTACAAGAGCCTAGTGAGTAATATCTTCCTCTGACCCCAAAGTGACTCTCTGTCATAAATCAGCCATTTCACCACTAGCTTCATTAATTACATGAAACCACTTTCACAACAGCCTCAGCAGAAAACTAATTAAAAGGTCATATTTTTGTAATGCGGGCTTGCAACTCATGAGCATCTGATGATTATCAACCAAAATAAATCCGTTCACTTAAGACTCTTTTTTTTTTTTTTCCCTGGATGGTGGAATAAATAGCACAATAAATTTTGGTTCTTCAACAACGATAAAAGAGACGTGTATCCCATATCACAATCAACTAAGAAATTCCTGCAAACTACTTGAACACTTTAAACAATGTTATGGTGTTTTAAATCAAATTCTTATTTTGAAGTTCTGCATAAATAAATAGCAGTACCACTTTGTCACTACCAATTTGATATACTACACTGTTATTACATTTCTGTTTAAATGTGAACAATATGCATACATTTTCATTTCCAAGATGCATAAACACTCATTAATGATACACATTGTCCACAGGAAATGCACACATTTATTTTACATATGCAGTCCATCCTTTTTCAACAATAACTTGAATACATTGGACACAGATATTTACAGAGGATGTATTACTTTGCTATCTTGGCTGACCTGAAGTTAAATATAAGAATGCGCCTTTTTTATCTGCTGACTCGAAAGCAAAGGGTCAGATCTGCTTTTTCTGCAGTGAATTGCTATCTTAACCATCCGACTGAACCCTGAGAAACCTTTATTTAACAGCTGCTTCTGCCTTTCTGTTATCATCGTCTGAAA